>NC_090933.1:941931526-942234556 GCF_040938575.1 Ambystoma mexicanum | reverse complement strand
ATTGATAAAGGATGCGACTCGTGATCTCGCACCATTTATTACCAAACTAATAAATGCGTCATTCACATGAGGCAGCGTACCGAACAATCTCAAACAATCATGGGTCCTCCCCTGCTTAAAAAAACGAATCTAGATCCCTCTACTCCCACTAATTACCGTCCCATCACTACAGTACCATTCCTTCTTAAAATCCTCGACAAAATAGCATACCAACAAATCCAACATTACCTTGAGCACTTCCATCTCTTAGGAGTCAGACAATCGGGCTTCAGGCCTCAACACTGCACCGGAACCGCACTCCTAGATCTCAAGGCACAGATAGATGAGCTGAGAGATCAGGGCAAAGTGGCAATACTGCTTCTTCTTGATCTCTCGGCTGCATTCGACCTCGTCGACCACGAGATCCTATGCGACCACCTTCAAAAAGCCGCCCACTTTTCTCAAGAGGCAACTGACTGGATCCAATCCTTTCTAAATAACCGCACGATGAGTCTTTTCCCTACTAGCAGCAGCCGACCCAACACCCATCACCTGTGGCGTACCTCAGGGATCTTGCGTCTCTCCGACCCTGTCCAACATCTTCACGAAGCCCCTTTTCGATTATCTAGATGGTCTGGGTATCACCTACACTAATTATGCCGATGATGCACAGATCCTCATCCCGTTGATGGGGGGATTATGACAAGGATTTGGCCTTCGTCAACAAAGTGTACCTCATCATCCAGGCTTGGATGGCCTCACACGGTCTATGCCTGAATGATGACAAAACAGAACTCCTCATTCTAGGGTCCTCACATAACCTGAACAAACTAGACCAAAACTACTCCTCCTTCGTAATTGACAACAATAAGATCACGGTAGCCAAGGAGGTCAAAACCCTTGGCTTCTACCTAGACTCCACTCTCACCTTTAAATAACAAGTTAATGCTATGGCATCCGCCACATCTTACACATGCAAACTCATCAGAGCAGCCAAACCTTTTCTCTCCCTGTCTAACTCTCACCCTAGCCAGGGCTCTGATCTTGTCCAAGTTGGACTATTGCAACGCACTTTATGTAGGATGCAACAAATATATCACAAACAAAATTCAGATCCTTCAAAATAATGCCCTAAGAGCGGCCCTCAGTATCTCAAAGAAAACCCACATCTCTGATACTAGGTCTGTCAACTGGCTTTCTACCAAAGACAAAATATTCCTCAAATCGGTTTCCCTGACCCACAAATGCCTCCACCAAGCAGCCCCTCAATACCTTATCTCTGGATTCACCAGACCCACCTCCGCTCGCCCCTCTAGAATGACCAATTCCAATCTCCTGGTGCCCAGGTTTAAGCGTTCTATGTCGGGTGGGAACAGCTTTCCGGTTAAAGCAGCACAATATTGGAACTCCCTTCCACCTCCTTGCAGGGAGGACCTTCCCTACCACCTATTCAGAACTAAGACCATCCACTTGCTCAAGATTCATGACACTTAACAACCTCATGCTCTCTCGCTGCCCTGACACTCCACCACTATGATTGTAAATATGTATATTTAGGTTGCCAACTGATCAGTGCAGTTACCTTGTCACTAGACAACCGATGTATTGTATATAGTATCGCCTATGTTGTATATTTCTGTAACCCATGCCTCTTCGGCGCGCATTGTTTCTTTTTGGCGTGTCCAGCATTGTAACCACGGCTGGACTTCGTTACCCTGTATGTAACCAAGCTTTGCAATCCTCTTGTTGCCTCTGCGCCTTGCTACCCCTTTGGGGTTAGGTGCGCAATATAAATAAATAAATACAAATACAAATAATATAGAGAGCCTAGTGGTTCAGGCAGCACCGGAGCATGCCAAGACCACTTTCATTAACTTGCCTCTGGACAGGGACTGCAAAAAGTAGGATGACCTTACGGCAGCCTGGCTTGAGGAGCTTTGAATGAGCTGCCCCATGGCCGGGCACATCCACATGTAGTGCAATGTGATCTTTGGCAACATAGAATCACCCTGTGCCAGAGATGAAGGTCGGCATCATCTTTTTATTCGCTGATGGTAAGGAGGCAGCATGCCAAATCTTTGAATCAGGCTTTGACGTAACGGTGGCTAGTGCCATCAATACAGTATCTAGCAGACGTTGATACACCTGGGTGAGAATGTCTGGGTTTGCCCCTGATGTTAAGACTAAGTTACTTGACATTTGATGAGGGATTTCTTTTTGGTACGATGGCTGAGTCTCTGGAGAATTGTAAAATCTTTGAGGCCACAACAAAGTCCCCAGATCTAGCCTTTCAACAACTTGCTTCCTCTTTCAGGATGGCCCTTTCTGAAAGGGATTACCCCTCCTCTGTCCATCGTAATAGGGGGTGTCGAGGGGGTGGGAGGTGGCACGCGTCACTCGCTCTCCTGCCCCTGTACATTAGTTAATGACAGTATACCACACGTTGGGCCCACACAACCACCCTCATTCATGTCCTCACTATGCTGGAGGAAATTCAGCGATTTCTTGTCAAGAGTGCTTTAGAGCTGGTGCTGGTGACGGACGGAAGGGCTGGTAGTCCATGTATTTTTGGTACGTAAAATGTTTGCCTGCTTCTTGTTTGATATATTTTCTTTTGCTACTTTCCCCTCTAGTTTCCTTTGGAACCCCATTCTTTGTGATCAGATTTTGATCCTGTCCTGATTTTTTGAAGGGAAGTAAAGCCTTGAGCTTCACTACAATTACCTTTTGCTCACATGTTATGAAGAAACTGATTAGTCCTTCAGCCTATGTGAAGAATCCTGCAAGTCTCTCACTGAATCCCTGTCTGAAGTCTCTTCCCAGGTGGCCAGGGGAGGGAAGATTCATCCTGACCTCAACCCTGGGAGTGGTGTACTTTGGGAGGATCACCTGGGTTGAGACAGGGCCCAGGCTAGTGGGGCGATTCTGTGGGATGAGACAGTATTTTTCCTCAACGGAAGATTCTTACCACTATGCCAGAAGAGGTCATGGCTTATTGTTATTTTAATCTCTCAACCTATTAAATCTAGGGTGGTAAACATTAAGGTTGTAACACCAAAGCATATTCTACTGAAAAAGAATACTTTTTTTATCCCTAAAAGCAAATGCCATACCAAAGGTACACTAAAAGGAATGGTGGAAATATTGCCTTCTCCACACCATCTTCCTCTAATAAATGTAAAGCCTACATCTCCTCTGTTAAAATTACTAAGGGAATTAAGTCTACCATTAAAAATGCACAAGAAGTACAAAAAAAATCTTACTTTGAGAAAGTAAATTACATGTCCCAGAATACCATAGGGACTGAGACGAAGAAGAGGGCCGAAGAAGCATGTACATGTAGAAGTCAGGCAATTTGGCCTAAAAGCTTTTACAAGGGTCAGGCAATTGATATTAATGGTTTGCACCTGAAACCAATTTCCCCACCTATGAGGCAAAACCGGCTGCAGCAGGAGAGGGAAGGAAGGAGCTGGAAGGCTGGCAATTCAGGAGGAAGTGTGATCACTTAAAGGACGCCGGGACGTGGAGGCAGATTTCACCTGCAAGTTCTGAGAGGGTCCTGTGTTCACAAGCCCTGGCTTGCTGTGGCTCCACTAAGTAAGACTTGCTGAGAGTGAGGGTTTTCCCAGGTGTGCCTATTGGCTATAATTGCAGAGCTGTGACTGCTGATGCCTGAGGCCCGTAGCAGAAAGCAAGCCAAGGGATAGAGGAGTGAAGGAGACTCCAAGTTGGCGTGGGTGGATCTGAGACACCAGTGCTGCTGAAGGGTGCAGGGTCCCAAGTGTGCCCAAAGCTGTAGTAGAAGTGGAAGAAGTCGGGAAGGCAAAGAAGCCCGCAAGCGTAGTGTTCCTGGAGCCGGTGAGTGAGGCTTGCCGTTTAGGTTCACTCCGAAAACCTTGCAGGTAATGGTTACCACTTCTTAAGTGGCTCGCGTAAGAGTAGAAGAGTATACATTTTGTAATTGTCAGAAGTATTGCTAACAATGGAAATGTATCAGGCGCACTTTTAGTCATCGTGCTCGCTTAAGAAGGAAAGTATTTAATTTCCCATTGTTTGAGCAGTAACGTTGCCGGAGTGGTCGCGTTTCCCCAACTAAAGAGAACGCTTGCTGAGACATTCCAAAAACCCTAATGTTGACTTTCACACTTGTTAGAAGTACTTGCAGCATCAAAGGAAGGTTGCTTGTGGCCAATTGTGATTCCCGAGAGGAGTTAGCATCTCTGTGATAATGTGGGAGTACAAGCACTTGCGGTGAATTATGGTTAGAGATCTGCCTTAGAGTGGTCACATGTGCCTAAATCTTTTCTCCTTTGAAGACTGAACATTGTAACATTAAGAACAAGTATTCTTTAAACCTAGAAGTTTTTGTACTTACAAGAGGGACATGCATTACCCAAGCCAAGAGGCAAACATTTTCTATAGTGAAGCAAGTCCTGTTTAAATGTATCCACCCGATTGGCAAAGTTGTTAAAATTCCAGTGTCCTCTGATACAAGTGTGACATTGTTAATGTTAGCCAAAGTTGGAAGTGTGGCAATACAGCTCCAGGATAGCTACTGGAACCAAGAAAGTGAGTAAAGCTGGGGAAGGGAGCTGGGTGCCTGTAAGAAGATTGAGCAAATCTGTAATGCTGAGACTGCTGAAGTTGAGAGATGGGCAGTCTTGAAACAGAGGCAGATTATACTTTCAGTAAAGCAGACAGAAGAGTCAGAGACTGCCCTTTTCTTGGAGTATAGGAAAGGAGAGTGCCTTGCCTACCTGTAGAGGTCTAAGAATCTCGTCTTTAAATGCCTAATCATCCTGAAGTACAAAGTTGAAGCAGAATTACCAGAAGTGTGGTTGTGTATAATACGGTCAGTGAAAGTTGCATTGAAGTTGGTTGAAGTAGTGGCATACTGTGGAACAAAGGAGTTTATTACCGTGGTAATAGTAGTAGAAGGGTGGTCTTCAAGAGAAAGCAAAAACCCAAGAAGCATCCTGACGATTATACCAAATAGACTGCAGAAGTCATAATCACTTGTGAAGTTGTCGAAGCAGAAGTTAATCTATTCTTTGAACTGTGGCTAAACAATCTTGGAATGATGATATTCAGGATTACCATTGGTGCTATTTTCTTGGCTGGAAGTGGATCTTTTCAACTGAAAGCTGAAGAACTGTTACCAGTGGGTTTTTGTTTGAACTTTTGTTTTAGTTAGACCTTACAAGAACTGGTTCAAGACTTCACTTTTTTTCTTTTGAACATTTGGGAAGTTCATTTTGGACAATCCTGGAAAAGGCTTTACCCAGGACAGTTGAAGGTCATCCAAATACTGGTTAATTGTTCACTCTTTTATGCTTATGAATTCATTTGAATGTTTTCTTTAGTGCGAAGGCCAGTTTTGTATATGTTAGGAGTTATTCCCTTAGACTTTAGACTAGTTGGGGAATTGCCTGATGGGAGTAGGTTTAGCTTGGAATTGTTTGAACCTTTTTTCTTTAACATTTTTAATAGTGAAAAACCAGAAGCAGTTTTCCACTTCGCATTACTGACTCCTCACAACTATCCGTACTTGGAAACTTTGTTTCACTTTTGAATTCTACTATTTTTAACATTGCACACTGCTTCTTACAATGCAGTGCAAGGGGGCTAATTTTGTATCATCCTAACTTTTTACGCTGAGGATTTTAACTTTTATGTGCTTAAAGACAAGCTGGTGGCAGTTATGTTTGCATTATTTTTTGTGCGCACATTCACGTTTACCATGTACGGCTTCTAAACATGGCAGGTGCCCTAAAATGGGCATGCTATGCTGCGTGGTAGTCGCTTGTTCTTTGGCTATATTGTAGTTTGGGCTTCTTCCTGCTCCCTTTGGCCCGGAAAGCCCATAAGGTCATGGACGTGGCCAGGAAAGTTGCTACTCTTGCTGGCTAGTGAGCATTTGTGTGGCCCAGTAAGGGGGTTGGGACTGGCTAGTCCCATTCCACATTCTTGGTGGCAGAAGGTTTGCTACTTGGGGGTGGATGTGAACCCATAGTTTTCTCCGATTGGATAGCTTCTGGCTGTTTGAATGGTGCAGATCCTTACCATTGGTGGGCTTTGCCTTTGTTCCAGTTCGTATTTTGGATAAGAACTTCTGCAGCTATTCTAGAGATCTACGTTGGAGCCAGAATAACTTGAAGAGCACGAAAGCCTGCGCAGGCTAAGGGCCCGGGGTGTGCGCTGCAGGTCCGCAGAGCATGCTGCTCGATCCACGTCCGCTACTATGTCCCTCGCTTTGTACGCCATACCCGCAAGCGCCCTCTACTCCCCACCGCTTTTTACCTCTGCAGACGCCTTCCATCTTCAGCCGAAACCCACCATTGTGTACATAGTACCACGGGCCAATCTGAGAATCTCAACAGCCTGCCACTTGCGAACCTCCACGCATCTCCAGCCAGCTTCCAGGGATGCCTGCTACACTTGGTCCGCAGGTACTCCCCTAGCGCATGCTACTGCGAACCCCAACAAGGTCCCGTTCAACCCGACGCCTCTGATCCCTCATCCTCACCAGGGCCAAGTTCCTCAGACAGCGCACCTGGCTCATCCAGCGCTTCCCACAATACGCTCCTCAGCCACACCATCCAAAGCAGTTGCGCATGCCCGCCAGATCAGCCCACAAGCCCATCAACTGCGCCTTGTTCAATTCCAGATCGGTCCCGGCTCATGCACCTGAAATCCATGACCTCATAACCTCCAACAACCTTAACCTACTTGCCATAACAGAAACCTGGCTACACTCCGCTGCTGACCCATCCCTTTCTATCGCTATTCCTCCTGGCTACGCCATCCTAAAATGCGACAGATCCCCCAACAAAGGAGGCCACGTCGCATTAATTTTCAAAAACACTTGCCATCAGAGCCAACATCCCCAATTGCGAATCCCTACTCGCCAATCTCTCCACATCTCCCCCCAACTCAAATCACCCGCCTCATCTTCTGCCGCCCTGGGCCCAGCCACGTGGAGGAAGACCTCCTACAAAGCATCAACTCCTTTTAAGCCCAACGCTAAAATCCTTTTGGGGACCTCAATTTAGGCCTCAACAATCCCTCAGACACCTTCGCCACCAGTGTAGCCACAGCACTTAACCAAGCTGGCTTTATGCAATGATCCCTCAAGCCCACCAACGATCAAGGTCGCACTCTTGACTGGATCAGCGAACTCAATTGCAACATCTCCAACCCGGTCACTTCTCCTTGCCCATAGTCAGACCACCACACCATTGCCTTTGTTAGGGAGAATTCTCTGTTTAGGCTGAATTTCCCTACCTAGTGAGTCCCCCAGCAGCTTTGCTGGATTTCTGGGGTTTAATTTTTTTCTCCTGCCAAGAGTGAGACTCTTTTACCCTCACTCTTGGACATGTTGAAGTGTGTTATCTTGGTTAAACCTTGTGTTGAATGGGCTATGGGGTCTTTTACTCCATAGGGCCTCATGTATTTTTGTGATGTGGGTCACACAGCACCCTCTGTGCCGTGACCCAGGGGTGTCCTAGGGACTCCCCAACATAGACTCCATACCCTGGGACTGACTACTGTCTCCCAGGGCATGTAAAGTCACCAAAGACTTTGCTAGTCTTGAATCCTGAACAGAACCAGTACAAACCATCATATTGTGGACGTACTGGCTGGGGCAATTCGATTGCCCCAGGGTCTGTTAGTCGAGGGGGCACGTCTCCGTCCCCCCTGATCGAGTTTTGGCTGGTGGCAGTGGAAACTACTTTTTATATTCGACCGCGAATATTTCCCTATGGGATTTCCCATTGTTTTAGGCTAACACATTTAATTATTTATTTACGGTAGCCTTAAACATCCCGCCGGTTTATATATTTCTTTTTATAACTCCGGTTGGGACTTTTTGCCAAAACTTGATTCTAAAATGGCGTTGGTGTTCGCCTCTGTAACTCTGACCCAAAGTGGAGCCCTTTGTTCCACTTTTGGCGGGCTTCTCCACAGAAGCCCTCCAAAGTGGTGCCACTCTGTCTGGGGTACTTAGGAGGGGTGGAGGGGGATTTAGGCACCCTGGACTGAGTTACCTTGGTAACTCAAGTCGCACTCCGTCCTGATTGGCCCAAGTGGTGAGCCGCCCGGCTCACCACTTAGCATGTTTGAGTGACAGCTAGGCTGGGTGAATGGGGGTTTGCTGCATAAAAGCAGGGCTTTGGGGACTGGGACTTCAGAAGTCGCCACAGGACCAAGAATCCGACGAGGGAAGAGCTGAGCCGACCTGCTTCGACGACACCACCCGGTGGAGCCCTGCTGAACCGTCTCACCACTTTTTCCCGACGACCGAGGAGAACTCTTAACGGAGTGGCTCCTTCCCTTGACTGGTGGGGACAACCAGTTTTCGCCTTCTTTCCGTTCTTTGAGGTATCTCGTGGCCGCCTTGCCTGTGCCAAGCACCCCGGCAACCGGAATACCACACTTTACCCCCATACCGCGAAAGTCGGTACCAACCCTTTAACCGGAGGACTCCGCGGCTGGTTTCTTCCCGGGCAGTGCAACGACCCTCTTCTTCTGCTCTTCAGCGAGAACTTCTTCTCCCCTGACCGACGTCGAGCCCTGCTGCCACTGCCTGGAACAACTGCCACCGCTGGAGGATCCTTTCCGCTTAAGGTACTGTGTTCTGCCTGGCTTCCCTTGCTACCGACTGTACGGGGTAGATTTAGTCCCCGGCTTTCGAACCTGGGAGTGCCTGGGACACTTTGGCTAAACTTTCTGAGCCACTCTAACCTCTTTTTGACTCTTTGCAAGACTTTGAATCTCTAACTAACAGTGTGATCTTGGGCACATTTTCGCTCCGGCTACTCTAAGAGTGGGCCCTGCCTAGTGACTTTTGCTCACCTGTGACTTTATTCTTCTTTAAGCCTATTGCAAGTGCTCTGGACCTTAGAGTGGTGTGTCTAACCCATTTCTGCTTTTTCTCTCCCTTTCTTGGAAACTACTAGAGTGTCATCTAACGTTAAGCACTCACCTCTGTTTTAATTAAGTGGTGTTTACTTAGAGTTGTCTAGATAGGAGAAAGGATTGAATCTACTTTCATTATAACTGTGTTGAAGTGCTTTTACTATATTTTTGCTAGAGTGTTTTTAACTTATGTGTATTTTAAATAAATAACTATATACTTTTGAAACCAAGCTCTGGTCAGTGTTTGCTTGTGCTATTGTGTTTTGGTACATATTGTGTATACTTTACATACTGCCTAACTCTTCTTGAGAGAAGTCTGACTGCTCAGCCACAGCTACCAGGTAAATCTGGGTGGTACAGACTGCTACCAAAGGGGTTTACTGCTCTACCTGTAGTCTTAAATCTTTTGCAGTGTTCCCCAAGGGAACTGCACAGGTTTCTGCCTAACACTGGTGTACAGCGGTGGGATTTGTATTGAGTATACATTTTATTGTGCTTTAGATACCTTAGTGCAACTAACCACAAAGCTTAGCACTGAAAAAGTAAAACCTCTAACATGTCAGTTATAGAAAGCTATAGTCAAGAGTCCCTTGCAGCCAAAACTGCTGATTGTTTAAGAGTGCTCTGTAAACATAAGGATCTCCTGACTAAGGGCAAGAAAATGGAGCTGATTGAAAGATTGTTAGCTAACCAAAGTCTGGGTGATGGTTCAGAGGAACCTACCACTCCAGCAACTGTAGATGACAGTGTTGAAGTTAACATGGAACAAAATGTTGATGTTTCTGAGGAAGAGTCAGAAGAGGAGGGTGAGGCTGTTGTAACTGTCCCCCCTAGGCCTCTGCCTGCTCTACCTGCTGTGCCTACTGGACCTTTACCAGGTCCCACATTTAGTCCTCAGTACTTTGAACTGGAGAAAATGAAGCTAGAATTGGAGTATAAGAAACTTAATGCTCAAACTGACCAAGAACTAAGGCTAAGGGAAATGGAGCTCAAGTATGACTTAGAAATGAAGAAATTATCTGTTGAGAATGTTTCTCTCTCTGGCTCCTCTAGAAGTTCCAGTCCTAAAAGACCCCGGATGCCTAAAGAATTGGTTGGTATGTATGAGCCTAAGTTGGATGTGTTGGATTGGTTGTCTCTGTTTGAATATAATCATGGGCTCCAGAACATCACAGGAAATGACTTACTCACCTGGTTGTTCTCTAGGCTTCCCCCTGTTGCAACTGATGTGGTAATGGAGATGGGGGAGGAGGATAGGAAGGACTATGAATGTGTGAAACTAGCTTTGATAGCTAGGTTTGGGAAGACCCCTTCCCAGTATCTTAAGAGGTTTAGGAGCCTCAAAAAGCATGATGGTACCCCTTGGGCTACCTGGGTGAGTGAATGTTTGAAAAACTTAGAGGGATGGATTAAGGGTTACAAGGTGAACACTTATGAGGGGATGAGAAATCTCTTTATGTTGGAGTCAATTTATGATGCCTGCTCTCCTGAGCTCAGACAGCACTTGGCTGATTCACAGGAATTGGATCCTAGGAAGCTAGCTAAGGCTGCTGACTTGTGGGTTGCCAACAGGGCCACTCACAAGGATTCTGGGGTAACTCAGAAGAAGGATGGGGAGAAACAGCCTAAAAAGGACCCCAAAGAGAATTCTAATACCTCCCATACCCAAGAGGGCCACAAACAACCAAATAACCAGGGTAAGCCCCAGGGTAAACCGAATCAGGCTAGTGTACCTTCTGGCCACAAGCCAGAAGGAGGTCAGAGCAAGCCACCCTTCCAGAGAGCATTTGGACAATGCTATGTCTGTCAGGGTACTGACCATATCAAAGGAGATCCCAAGTGCAAGGGTAAACCTGCAGGGATCAGCACAGTCTCCTTAGCCTTCACTCCTGAGGATGAAGTACAGATGGCTAGTGCCCACTTTGAACTCTTTGCTGAAGAACCCTTGGGTCTTCAAGCAACTGTAAACTTAGAGCCTATGGGTCTGGTTAGTCCCCAGAATAGGGTTGTGTATAACTCCCTACCTGTTAACTCTAAGGTGTATTATGTGGACAGTGTTCTTGTCAATGGCCAGGATACTCCTGCCAGGAGAGACACTGGGGCCAGCAGAACAGTAGTGGATGAAAGCTTCTTTCAACCTGAGGATGTGGCCAAAGCACCCAAAGGTCCCACTAAGATGTCTGGAGGCCCTGTCCAAATGGTTCCTATTCTACCAGCCCTCATTCAGTGTAACAACATGACAGTGAGGATCCCTGTCAGTGTTCAGACTGAGGTACCTGGGAAGGTCCTGTTAGGGAATGACCTAAGAACTCTAGGAGTAGTGTCACATACCCCCAGGCCTCCCAGTATGGAGAAGCAGAACTTAACCAAATTGGCTAGAAAGGCTACCTTGAAGGACCCTTCCAAGCCTGTGGGACCCTCTACTGAGAACCCCACTACAAGCCCTGGTGTTAGTAAGTTGACCTCTAACCCAGGCACATTTCAGGATAGTATGCTAGGAACATGGGTGCCCCAACCAAGCTCCATCATTGTTCCCCTAGTCTCAGAGTCTCTGACTCCCCCTGCTTCTGAGGAAGAGGTGGATAGACCAACTAGGCCCCTATCTGGACCTGAGAGAACTGGTAATTCTCAGTGCTGGTGGAAAACCAGAAAAGAAAAGTCTAAGGCCAAAAACCTTCAGACTGTTGGACCTTCTACTGAAGACCCCAACTCCAAGCCTAATATTAGGGGGGAAACTCCTAAAATAGGTAAAGGTAGATCTAAGAGGAAGGGGAAGCAGGTACATTGCCTAACCCCAACCCCTCCAACCAAGAGGCCTAAGACCCAACCTGCTCCCACAAGAGAGGTGGTGAGGAACCTTGGAGGCCCCTCTAGATCTAAGGGAATCCTTTATAAGGACCCCTTGAAAAAGCCTAACATAGGTTCAGAAGTTGTACCAACTTCTGAGGGACTGGTCAACCAGATCCCCTATAACAAAAAGACTGATGTTCCTCAAAGGGTCTGTAGGTCCGTTAGCTTGCAAAAGAAAACCTTTGAGTTCTCCATTGAACATAGGTCAAGGTGTCACCATCAAAATGCTGATGGACTCTCTAGGATGTATATCATCGACTAGAGGTATGAGGTTCATCCAGGAGTGGATTAAATCCTCCTGTCCCTTAGTCTGGGGGGGGCGAGTGTTAGGGAGAATTCTCTGTTTAGGCTGAATTTCCCTACCTAGTGAGTCCCCCAGCAGCTTTGCTGGATTTCTGGGGTTTAATTTTTTTCTCCTGCCAAGAGTGAGACTCTTTTACCCTCACTCTTGGACATGTTGAAGTGTGTTATCTTGGTTAAACCTTGTGTTGAATGGGCTATGGGGTCTTTTACTCCATAGGGCCTCATGTATTTTTGTGATGTGGGTCACACAGCACCCTCTGTGCCGTGACCCAGGGGTGTCCTAGGGACTCCCCAACATAGACTCCATACCCTGGGACTGACTACTGTCTCCCAGGGCATGTAAAGTCACCAAAGACTTTGCTAGTCTTGAATCCTGAACAGAACCAGTACAAACCATCATATTGTGGACGTACTGGCTGGGGCAATTCGATTGCCCCAGGGTCTGTTAGTCGAGGGGGCACGTCTCCGTCCCCCCTGATCGAGTTTTGGCTGGTGGCAGTGGAAACTACTTTTTATATTCGACCGCGAATATTTCCCTATGGGATTTCCCATTGTTTTAGGCTAACACATTTAATTATTTATTTACGGTAGCCTTAAACATCCCGCCGGTTTATATATTTCTTTTTATAACTCCGGTTGGGACTTTTTGCCAAAACTTGATTCTAAAATGGCGTTGGTGTTCGCCTCTGTAACTCTGACCCAAAGTGGAGCCCTTTGTTCCACTTTTGGCGGGCTTCTCCACAGAAGCCCTCCAAAGTGGTGCCACTCTGTCTGGGGTACTTAGGAGGGGTGGAGGGGGATTTAGGCACCCTGGACTGAGTTACCTTGGTAACTCAAGTCGCACTCCGTCCTGATTGGCCCAAGTGGTGAGCCGCCCGGCTCACCACTTAGCATGTTTGAGTGACAGCTAGGCTGGGTGAATGGGGGTTTGCTGCATAAAAGCAGGGCTTTGGGGACTGGGACTTCAGAAGTCGCCACAGGACCAAGAATCCGACGAGGGAAGAGCTGAGCCGACCTGCTTCGACGACACCACCCGGTGGAGCCCTGCTGAACCGTCTCACCACTTTTTCCCGACGACCGAGGAGAACTCTTAACGGAGTGGCTCCTTCCCTTGACTGGTGGGGACAACCAGTTTTCGCCTTCTTTCCGTTCTTTGAGGTATCTCGTGGCCGCCTTGCCTGTGCCAAGCACCCCGGCAACCGGAATACCACACTTTACCCCCATACCGCGAAAGTCGGTACCAACCCTTTAACCGGAGGACTCCGCGGCTGGTTTCTTCCCGGGCAGTGCAACGACCCTCTTCTTCTGCTCTTCAGCGAGAACTTCTTCTCCCCTGACCGACGTCGAGCCCTGCTGCCACTGCCTGGAACAACTGCCACCGCTGGAGGATCCTTTCCGCTTAAGGTACTGTGTTCTGCCTGGCTTCCCTTGCTACCGACTGTACGGGGTAGATTTAGTCCCCGGCTTTCGAACCTGGGAGTGCCTGGGACACTTTGGCTAAACTTTCTGAGCCACTCTAACCTCTTTTTGACTCTTTGCAAGACTTTGAATCTCTAACTAACAGTGTGATCTTGGGCACATTTTCGCTCCGGCTACTCTAAGAGTGGGCCCTGCCTAGTGACTTTTGCTCACCTGTGACTTTATTCTTCTTTAAGCCTATTGCAAGTGCTCTGGACCTTAGAGTGGTGTGTCTAACCCATTTCTGCTTTTTCTCTCCCTTTCTTGGAAACTACTAGAGTGTCATCTAACGTTAAGCACTCACCTCTGTTTTAATTAAGTGGTGTTTACTTAGAGTTGTCTAGATAGGAGAAAGGATTGAATCTACTTTCATTATAACTGTGTTGAAGTGCTTTTACTATATTTTTGCTAGAGTGTTTTTAACTTATGTGTATTTTAAATAAATAACTATATACTTTTGAAACCAAGCTCTGGTCAGTGTTTGCTTGTGCTATTGTGTTTTGGTACATATTGTGTATACTTTACATACTGCCTAACTCTTCTTGAGAGAAGTCTGACTGCTCAGCCACAGCTACCAGGTAAATCTGGGTGGTACAGACTGCTACCAAAGGGGTTTACTGCTCTACCTGTAGTCTTAAATCTTTTGCAGTGTTCCCCAAGGGAACTGCACAGGTTTCTGCCTAACAGCCTTCGACATCCCCCAAACCCCCCCCCTCCCTGCGAACGCCTCAGGCCTGTTCATCTATCAAAGCCGGAAGGCCTGGCCCGCTGCACAAATCTCAAACAACCACGCCTGCTACTTGCTGGCCTCGCCCACCCCCTAACCTCAGTGACGGAACCATCGCTCAGGCAGTTGACACGCTCGCCCCTCTCAAACAGAAAACCAAACCTGCACTAAAAAAACAGCTGGTTTACATCAGAGCTCCTCAAATCTCGAGCCAAAAGGCATGCCTCTGAGCTGGCATGGAGTGAAAATACCCTCTTCCCACCTCCAATGCCCTTTTTCAGCTTCCTCACCAAAGACTATAGAAGGGAAATCCACACAGCGAAGGGAAATGGCTACAACTCCAGGATCAGTAATGCCAATTCCAACTCCCGGAAACTATCCTTCGGGAGCTAGACTCTCCCCTGACCCTACCCCACCATCCACCCCTGACAGTGGACAGCACCTGGTGCAACGAAATCCAAGACGCCCTCACTGGGAAAATCGACTCCCTCAAAGAAAAAATCCTTTCCCAGTCCCAACAAACCATGCTGTCGAAACCACCACCACCACCCACTTCCACCAGCACTTTACTGACCCCCACCTGCAACCCTTTCAACTTCCAACCAGTCTCAAACCGTCTCATTGCAAAGGTGACACCTGCCCAGCCCTGATTATCAAAGACTGCGCAGAGTCACTTCCTCAATCATCTCAGCCACAATACAAGGTTACATAGAATAACACCTTCTGTTGGACCAGGCACAAGTAGGCTTCAGACTGAGAGGAACAAACGGCACTGCTCTCAATCTGGGACGAACTGAAGGCTAATGCAGACTGACACCAGCCCAGATCTAATGCTTCTGGATCTCTCAGCAGCATTTGATGCAGTCAACCATGACATCCTCATATGGAGATTGGATGAAATAGGAATCACTGACCTGGCCTTACGCTGGATGAAATGTTTCCTAGCAGAACAGAAACCGTCTGGATCAAACCCTTCAAATTCACCCCAGGGAATCCACCTGTGGAGTACCAGAAGGATCCTGCCCATCTCCACTGCTCTTCAACATATACCTGGCTCCACTAATCAAGCGCATTAAAAGACATGGCCTCACATGCTAGAACTACGCTGATGAGACAGGTCTACAAAGTACAAAACGCATGTGAAGAAAATGCAAACCTGTAAGAATGCCTACAAGATCTCTACGGCTGGATGAACACAAATGCCCTCAAACTCATGACTGGAAAAACTGAGATAATGGTTATATCTAAAAACAGTCACTAAATCCCATGGCCAACAGAACTAGGAACAGCACGGACCCCATCAACAGTAAAGCACCTCGGACAACAAACTAATACTTGGAGCCACAAGTAAATGCTATAATCAAGACATGCTTCTTCCTTTTGCATACAGTAAAAAGGATCCTACTGTTCTTCTCCTTCACTCACAAAACACACCATCATTGCACCTGTCTCCAGAGTAGACTACGACAACAGCCTATACCTAGGAATGCCAGAACGCCTACTAAAGAAACTAGCATATCCAAAACGCAGCAGCCAGACTCCTGCTGAAACTACCATGAAGAGAATACATTAGCCCAGTACTGAAAATACTACACTGGCTGCTGCTAAAACTGCAAATAAGGTTCAAAACAATGTGCATAACGGTCCGAGCAATCCACGGCCGAGGAGTTCCTACTTAAGAAAATAACCATCTACCATGCAGCAAGAAAACTCGGATAACGCTACAACATTCGTCTAGAACCAAAACCATACAATAAACTTCGTAGGAGCATTTTTCTCGCACCTGGCTTCTAAAACCTTGTATTCCCTTCCAAAAAACATACACGCTACAAGCGATCACCTGGAATTTAAAAAAACACATAAAACCTAGCTCTTCAACCCAGAATCAGAAGGGAACGAGTAGGAATCATAAATTCTGGCAAACTGCAAGCCCACGGAGGGACCTACAATCCATTGCCTAACCATCCCCAACTGGTGGCACTAGGAAGGACATTTTGGACTGCTCATGCACACACAATTCCTCTCCTACAGCAACTCAGATGACACATCTCTGCACAGCAAACTGCACGTACTTCACCACACTTCAACATACAAACCACACATAACCATGCACAACAGTACATGGGAATCGCGCAGACTCGAAAATCGGATTTTAGCTTGGCGAATGGTGCAAACCGAACTGAAGCTTCCAACAGATCATATCTCACTTTCCTATTCCCACTGCACCCTACTAACCACTCCCACAGCCCCCCTGTTTCACACCGTCCTTTTTCAGATCTGCCACAGCACCAGGGGACCACTCCGGTGGTGATGTTGCACGGTACAAGTAACCTTTAACATAAATGCTTCCTTCGCCTCTAAATCGGTGAAAATCTCCTTGAAGGAAGCCTGGGTCCTTCCGCTGCTCAAAAAGCCCTCCCTCGACCCCACCATACGCACAAACTATCACCCCATCACAATGGTACCCTACCTCAAGATTCTGGATCGTGTAGCCTACATCCAGGTCCAACATTAGCTCGAGGAGAACAACTTGGGTTTCTGCCAGTCAGGCGTCCGCCCCAGGCACGGTACAGAAACAGTCTTACTAGACCTAAACAAATCAAGTCTCTGCCCTGAAAGACGCTGGCAAACTTGCACTTCTAATGATGCTGGAGCTCTCTGCAGCATTGGACTTGGTAGACCACCAGACAATCTGCTCCCAACTCGCCTCTACAGCCAACTTCTCCACATCTGCCACTTACTCAATCAAATCTTTCCTATCCTACAGATCCTCGCAATTATTGATTGACGACTTTACCGCCTTACCCCCTCTTGTCACCTGTGGAGTACCCAAAGGCTACTGCCTCTCCCCCACTCTTTACAACATTTACGCAAAACCCCTTTTCGACCATCTAGACCTCGGCATCTCCTATACGAAATATGCCAATGACCCGCAACTCATCTCCCCCACCCCCTCTCTGGATCCCATGCACAGGACTTTGCGACCATCAACTGTGTATGAAGTCGTGCACAACGGGATGGCATCTCGCTTACTATGCCTCAATGATAAAACTAAATCCCCATCGGCTCCCAGTCCACGCTATGCAACGTAGACCCTGCCTTCAAGGAGTTTATTATTGATGGAAACTGTACCCCCACCCCCCCCCTCTATTGCCTCATCAGCGGCCTACACCGCCAAACTCCTCCACGCCAGCAAACCCTTCCCCTCCACCCCTAACCGCCTCTCTATCGCAAGAGCCATCACAGAAGCCAAACTGGACTATTGTAATGCCTTGTTCGCAGGCAACTCAGAGCGCAACTTGAACCAACTATTCAGAATACCTTCCTAGCGGCCGCATATCTCCAAATTTGACCAGGTCTCAGAAGCCAGGAAAGCCACACAATGGCTATCTATCTGGGGGATGATTAAATTCAAAATCGTATCTAGTCCACAGAAGCCTTTCCAACACAGCCCAACCTACCTCTCGCGGTCCTTGGAGAAATACTTCACCGCCCGACCACTCGGATCTGCGAACTGTCACCTCAAGATCCCCAACTTCAGTCTACTTTCGGTGGGGGAGGGCTGAGGGGGGTCAAGAGCTTCTCGGTCGTGGCTGCCAAATTATGGAACATTCTCCCACCGTTCAAGGATCTTGCCTACTGGACGTTTTCCAAAAATCTAAAGACTTGACTGTTCACCTAATACAGCACCTTCTCAGACTTGATGCTCGTCCTGATGCAAAGAAACCCAGAAGCCTAATGTTCACCCCAAACAGCACCTCTCCAGACTCACCCCTGTCTTCCTGTGCTCCCCTTCTATATATCCCACCCTTGTGCCCCCTTCTCGCCCTCCCCGCCCTCATTTCCTCAATGTAACTAGCGCCTAGATACCCAAGGTTTTTGTGCACGGCAATAAATGCAAAAATAACATCCAAAGAGTGCTCCAGCATCCCTTGCTGTGTTTGTCATGGTGAAGCCTGGTTCCTCTGCTTGATCTCTGAAGACCTTGAGCGGTGCTTCAGCCATTGAATTAGTGGGACCACTAGTCTTGATGCCATCTCGAGTATCCATCCCTTCATAGCCTTAGGAAGTGTCCCTGGACTGCCCGGTGTACTGACCAGCTCTTGTGGCCTACCTCATCAGAACCGTTTCCATTCTGAATTGAAGTCGGTACTTTGGTTGTCGCCAGCTTGGGCCACAAGTCACATTCTCGCTGAAATTCCAGCTTCCCACCTTAATGGGAACCTGTCCTGCAGCAGCTGCTGTGACTGCGACTGGATGGATACCTGTTGTCTCCTGCAAATGGTGTTGGTTGCTTGAAATCTCCTTCCTCCATCCAGTGTAGTGCCATAAGGAGGCCTGCATTGTTGTATTCTTCGTACCTTCACCAGGGGTTGCATCTTGCATTTCCATTCAAGCAGGTTTGAGGCCCCTTCTGGAACTTCTAGACACCTTGCATCACTGGGACAAATGGAATGAGATGAGCCCCCAGATGATTCAGACATCTGGGAAAATCAGTTGGGCGGTTACGTAGGCATCAGTGTGCCAGTCTACCCCCCCAACCAACCACTGCCCCTAATCTCCCCCGCCTGTCTGTTATAGGATAACACTGGGAGCAAGTCCCTTTGTCTCCTGTCTCACCTTCATTTGCCTATAGTCGTTGAACCTAGGCCGGGTATCCTGCCCCATGGTTTGCCTTGTGCCTAGAAGAGAGGAGGACGTAACTTTTCTGATTACTGAATAACTTTTTTAATAGTTTGAAACTAATCACCACAATCCCATTGCATCGTTTGTAAGAGAACTCATACTGGTGAGAAACATTGGGTTGCACCATGTGAACTTTGGGCATTCATCTTGTGGTTTGGGCTTCTCAAGTTAGGATGTTGTTCTTGTGATTGGCTGCCATTCTTTACTGCATTTAACTTACCTGCATTGCTTGTTACCTGATGTCTATAAGGTGAACCTAATAGTTATTGTATACATCTGTACTACAAAATTGTAGGATAGTACTACCTGCTAGTTTAATGTTTCTCCAGCATGGGGTCTGGCATGGATTCACATGCTCATGAATATTCTCCGGCGTCCGGCTGGGAATGCTCTGTAAAGAAAAAATCAGTTTTTCATTTCTGAACTGTTTCTCCTAATAACCAATCACTGGTCTCTTGGTCATACTGCATCCAGCCAATGACTGCCCTCTACCTAAACCCCTCCTCTGGCAGCCATCTTCAGATTTTTACAGCACGTTCAAGTGTTGGGAGTCCTCGTGCCATAGCTCTAGATTTTACTGCGTTTTGCGTTTTTTTATTTTTTTTTAAAAAATGTGCTCTTTTTCGGTCAATCAAGCCTCAAGCTCCATCGATCCACCAACCAACGACCCATTGTTGGGAACTTTTTACGCCCTTAAGAGTGATGTTTCGTCGAGTTCACTTCTTGGAGGATTCCAGAAGACTCTTGGAGGCCTACACCACGTGGACATGACCGAGGATAAAGGAGACTCGACGCCTCTGTTCAGGATCTGCCCAGGATGCAGGCTACGGAACATCTTCCTGGAGGATGGACACTCCTTGTGCCTTTATTGCCTACACTCGGACAGCTCGCATGCGGAGGAGGCCTGTGCGTCCTGCAAGGACATGAGATACATCAAGTCACAGGTTCCGGATGGTCACCCTCCAGCACGTGCTGGGACAGCTGGAGGAAGGAGACGTCGTTCGTCGCTGGACTCAGGATGTTTACTTCCACATCCCCATACAAAAGGGGCATCGAATGTTTGTGTTTTGTGGTCCACGGACAGCACTATCAGTTCAAGGCCCTTCCCTTTGGTTTGAAGTCTGCGCCAAGGGTTTTCACCAAGTGCCTGGCACCGGTGGTGGCTGCACCTGCAGGGGGTCCACGTCTACCCCTGTCTGGACGATTGGCTCATCCGAATTAAGTCAAGGGAATTCGCTGTCGAACACACAGAAGACCGTCCATCTGCTCACGGAACTGGGGTTCGATAAACTATGCGACGTCCTGCTTGGTGCCATCGCAGGACGCTCTGTTCCTGGGTACCAGGCTCAACACAGTGGCACGACTGGCTGCACCATCTGAGGAGAGGATAAAAGCCATCCTGCGCAAAGTACAATGGCTGTTGACCATGGAAGTTGCCAGGGTGAGGTCCATCAAGTCCCTGCTTGGCATGATGTCATGCATCTACCTTGTTCAGCTGTGCAGGCTACGGATTCGGCTGCGGTAGGAGTTCCTCGACGCCCGTTGGATTCATGTGTCGGGAAGCTTCGGAGACAAGATCGACGGAATGTTTCATTGAGGGCGAGTGATTTGGTGGTGAGGTGTCCGCGCCTCTAGCGGCAGGCAGACTTTCAGACCCCAGCACATCAGACGGTGACAACGGATGCCTCCCTGGATGGATGGGGCGCGCACACTGGCGATCTCCATGCAAGAGGACTTTGGCTACCGGAGGAGAAGTCGTTGCACATCAACGTTATGGAACTCCGAGCAGTGTTTTGGCTCCTTAGATCATTCCTCCCATCCCTCAAGGGCAAGGTGGTACACGTCTTCACCAACGACACCACCATGATGTTCTACACTCGGAAGCAGGGGGGGCACCAGATCTCTGGCCCTCCAAGGAAGCGCAGGATCTGTGGCACTGGGCTGTCGCCCAGGGGATGTGCCTGGTAACGTTTTCATTTAGCAGGAGTGAAGAACGCTGTCCCCGACTCGCTCAGCAGGGAGCTGCTCTCTTGCCTCGAGTGGGAGCTTCGGCAGGATCAGGTGGATCTCCTCTTCCAACGATGAGGCAATCCCCAGATCGATCAGTTTGCGACGGCGATGAACACCAAGTGCCAGAGGTTCGCCAGCAGGTTTCCCCATCCGGGGAGCATGGCGGATGCATTCTCCTTCCGTTGGGACGGCCTGTTCCTGTGTTCCCTCCATTGCCGTTGCTTCTGCGACTCATCAGTCAACTCAGACGGTTCCGGTGCAGGATGATCCTCGTCGCACCAGCGTGGATGAGGCAGATATGGTTCCCGGACCTTCTGGACATGTCGACATCCCCTCTAGTCAAGCTTCCGGCGGACGCAGATCTTCTTGCCAGGGAAGGAGGCGCGATTCTGCACCACGACCCAGGGTCGCTGAACCTGCAGGCCTGGCTCCTACAGCGCTAGAGTTCAGAGGGTACGAGATCCCAGGGGACTGCAAGGAGGTACTTGCCAAGGCCAGGGCTTCTTTGACTCTTAGTGCTACGGACATAAACGGAAGAGGGTCACTGTCTGGTGCCGTGCACAGAAGATAAACCCTCTACGGATTACTGCCCCTCAAGTGCTGCCGGACTTGCCATACTTGTTGTCGTTGGCCCAGGCGGGGCTGGCGCCCACCTCCATCAAAATTCATTTGGCAGCTATCTCCCGCTATACCCGAACTCTGGGGCGGTCGTCGCAGTGGTCGCACCGCCTGGTCATGAAAGGACTTTTCTGCTCGTTCCCGCTGATGAAGGCTCCGGCGTGGGAGCTCAATGTGGTGCTGACTAGGCTCATGGGTCCTCCGCTTGAGCCTGTGCATTCGGCACATCTGAAATTCCTATCGTGGACGACAGTGTTTCTTGTGGCCATCACCTCCGCACTACGAGTGGGAGAGATCAGGCCCTCTCCTGTAAGCCGCCGTACCTGACATTCCACGAAACGAGGGTCGTGCTGAGGACTCACCCCTCTTTCATGCCCAAGGTGCCATTGGCCTTCCATCTCAATGAGCCCTTGGTGTTACCTGTTTTCTTCCCGTCGCCGGCTGAGAGGACTTTTCACTTGCTGGATGTGGCTAGAGCGCTAAAGTTGTACGTGGACCGCACAGAGTTTTTGGGAGACATCACAAGTGTTTGTGAACTATGGCCCTGTGAACCAAGGGAAGGCCCTCTCCAGGGCTTCCATTTCCAGGTGGCTCTCCGGCTGCATCACCCATTGTCATTGGTTGGCAAACCGACCATTGCCTGGCCGTCCGAGAGCCCATTCGACCAAAGCGATCGCTGCAACTACAGCGTTCCTGTCTGGTGCGCCCCTGCTGGACATCTGCAGGGCTGCTACGTGGAGGTCAACACACACCTTCAAGAGATTCTACTGTGTCGACCGGGATTCCAGGGAGAAATCTAGAGTCGGCCAAGCAGTGCTGTGCAACCTGTTTGATTGAAGGTGAGCCTGGTGAGGAGGTAAGAGATGCTTAATGTTGTGATGCTTAATGTTGAGCCGTGCCACCTCCCGTGGATGTGCATGTGTGTACTGCTATGTATTCTTTGTTCATGAGCATGTGAATCCATGCCAGACCCCATGCTGGAGAAGGAACAAGTTACTTACCTGTAACTGTTGTTCTCCAGCATGGGTCTGGCATGGATTCTGATGCGAAACCTCCCGCCTACCCCTCTACGGCTCTTCACTTGGTCCTACTGCCACTTTACGTGCTACCAAATCTGAAGATGGCTGCCAGAGGGGCTCAGGTAGAGGGCAGTAATTGGCTTGGGGCAATATGACCCAGAGACCAGTGATTGGATATTAGGAGAAAGTGAAACTGATTTTTCTCTTTACCGAGGATTCCCAGCCTGACGGGGACTATTCATGAGCATGTGAATCCATGCCAGACCCATGCTGGAGTACAGTTACAGGTAAGTAACTTGTTCCTTCTGCTTTCTAGAGGCATTAAGTAACTGTATTTTGGCTGTCTAAATTGATTGTCTGCTCTCTTCTGTATGGACTCATTGAGGGCCCCTGACTCGCACTCCTTGGTGAAATCTTGCTCATCCATGTAACTTGATTGGGTTTTGTAAAACCGCTCAGAGGTCCCTGTTCATTATAACTAGCATGGTCTTTTGAAATCCATCGAGACAGCCATGGAGCTGTGACTGCAGAATGTGTGCCTATGAAAGGACACATTGCAGAAGTTTGCCTTGCCCAGATCCTCCTGGCCCTTTAACAGCATGACTGGCTGGTGACATTTCCCATCACGGTGCCTACTTTTGTGTGACTTTACAAACCAATCCCAGGAATTACCCGTAGTTTGTGGTTGGAAACGCCCATTATCAGTATAGGGTCCTGTCGTTCTGCCTTTGCAGAGACCGAAGGCTTTTCTCTAAGCTGTTGGCAGTGATTGCTGCTTGTCTCGAAAGAAAAGGGAGTCGAACCTTGCCTGCTTGAACGACTGTTCGAGCTGTTGCATCATCTGGTGTCTACACTGCTACACTGCACCAGTCATTGACTGCAAACTTTGGGCATCTCCCTGAAGTTAGTCCCATGTCACGCTGTACCAGGTGCTCTGGTTTATAGGCGCAGTTCTGGCCCCATGTTGGAGCAGAGATTTGACTCCTCAGGACATGGTATTGAACATCTTGCAAAATGGTATAAGCCTTCCAATCCCTTTCTCTCGCTACTGGTCCTCATAGCACCCTGAAAGCTTTATCAATGGCATTGGCGCCCGTTGACTCAGTTGCCCACGAGGTGGCTCCAGTAGATGCTTCGTTGACAGTGTCAGTTTCAGGGTAACGGGAAGGGCCTGTTGCAGGTCTCGAACAGAGTATCCGAGCCTTTTGTGATGGCCCTGCAGGACAGAGTGCTAAGAGAATCATTTTTCTGCACCCTTGGCCACACTTGATGGATGCGCTTTGAAAAATTGGTGCACCCACATTGACAATCTGAAGGCGAGTGGAGGGAAAACCTCAATCCGGTTGCACTATGAGCCATCAGACCTGCCATGGAGCTTCCTTTGTGGGGAAAGTGTTCTGTTCTTGACTGTCAACACGGTGGACATGTATTTTATTTGCAAGCAAGGTGGTTTAGCGGTCCTTGCCTCTGTGCAGGGAAGCAGTGGGACTGTGGTTCTGAATATTGAGTACACTTTCACTACATTTCAAAGCTTAAAGATTGGGATCTTGTATTTCCAGTGGTCATGTTTTTTTACCATTGTTTTCCATTTCTGGCAACTTCACAAGTTAACCTTGCTGATGGTTTGAAAGCGCAGTGGGGACAAAGACTTGACAAGCTTTTTTAAAGTAGCAAATACGTAAGGTGAAATCACTCTGCTGAGCAATGTTAACTGTTGGAGTTCCCGCATGGTCCTTATAAAACGAAATCAAGCTCTGCAGTCCTGTCTCAAGCATACTGGATTGGCTAACTGTTGTATGAATTTCTTTCCTTGGATTGATAACCAAAGTTAAGCGTGGAAACCATGGAAGTTGATTTCAGTGGATGGCGTTTACTTGACGCAAACAATTAATAATGTGCATCTTTAAAACCTTTCCTGATAAAATCCTTTTGATCTTAAATGAGTGGTTCCCAATCATTACCAGATTGATAAAGGCAGAGGAACAGGATATATTGGTCTACTTTGATGGACCTGGAAGAGGAATATCGCTTTTTCTTTTTACACCAGCAGTAAAATACGTTCTTTTGTTTTAAAAGGAGGTGTTTGACTCACTCAAATTAACAGATATACTGCTAGCTACCAAAATGTGCTTGATTAGGAAGTAAATCGTTTGTAATAACAATTGAAGGGCCCTGTTGCATGGAATTGTCTAAATTCATCTCATTCTCAGATGCTGCATTTGCTGCTTACTCTTAAGTGTCAGGTGAATGCTTCTTTTCAGTCTTCTTGTGAATCTTGCGTTTACTCCATTTTAGCTGGCATTTAATGTCAGGGAGCCAGACAGACCTGTTGTATGACCTTTGTCTCCTTGCTCCAGCGCTCTTGGTATGTCTGATCATTAACTGGACCACCCAATCTGTGTTTAAGTTGCAGTTTTGGTGGCCAATCCATGTGATCCTGTTTTTTTTTATAAAAGCCATATCTTTCAGATCGTTGTTGCAGGTACTTAAAGTTCTTAATACTGGTTGCCTCGTTCTCACTGAATGTCCAACAGCTAGTTATGCTGGTGCATTGTCCCCTCTAAGCTACCGCTATACAGCCCAGGAGTACATAGTCTCTCCTGGCATGCTCAGGTCAATGTAGGTTCCCTGGATACGGCCTTTCTTAACTTCACTGGCCTGCCTTATCATCTTGGAATCACCTGCCACTCCACCCACAATGCTCTGCTTATGGTTGTACCCCATGCTCTCCTCAATCCACTACTCCCTTTTCTCTTTTGGCGTATGCATGGTAGAATGAAAGTCTGAATTCTTGTAGCCTTGACCAGTCACCATCCAGTAAGTGTGCTTCAATGGATAACTTTATATATTCGCAAGCTTACTGGGTACACTGACCTTACCTTTTGCAGAAATGCCTTCTGGAGCATGGCTTTTTCACTTTACCTAGATATTTGTTTATGCTGCCTTCTGGTCTCTTGCCAAGGAGGTTTTGAAATCCACGTTTTCACTTGCTTGGAGCCAATGGTATGCTGTGATGTCAGGTTTAATTTGGGTAAGGTGAGTCAAATGGATTTGCGTTGGCTTTCCATTTTTTGTTTTCATTAATTGGTCTCTGAATACATTAGTCTGTATAGGAGGTATCCAGAATTGTGGCTCTCTGATTGGATTGAACATACATAATTCAAAAGTTACAGGCAAGTAATTTGTATCTTTTGATTCGCTAATGATCACAATCTTTGTAATAACTGGAACGTGCCAAAATTGTTGATTTGAAGTTGGACCTCCTAACCAAAGCACTGCAAAGATTTTTATGTATTAAAAAAATCAGAATCGGCCCTTGCCCAAGGGTGTTGCATTTGCTGGTATGTAATCGGACCAAGTTTCTGAGTATTGTTTCCTGTAATTCCAGGGTTTGTTTTACTGAACCCTTTTGGGATCGTTTTGTGACTGATGTACCATCTTTTGTTTTCAGTTCAAAGTTGAGCAGTGGCTCAGGGGCAGGAAGGACATCCAGGCCAGGCAGGACCAGTGACTCCCCATGGTTTCTGTCTGGTTCGGAAACTCTGGGCAGACTGGCAGGCAACACCCTTGGGTAAGTTCTGGTAGGATTGAGCCTTTCTGTACCCAGGTTTAGTGATATGGAAATCATTGCACTTATTTGGTAAGAGTTTACAGTAAAACATGTAAGGGGTAGCTGCAACCCCTTCCTGTAGACTTAGGGAGGGCACTAGTATCTGTCTGCTAGATCTTAGTTTTGATCCCGATCCTACCACCTATTCTATATTCCAAATACAATCTGTATATTTTACACGTCAGAAATACTAGTACACATACTTTGATAGCAAAACCTAATTTGTAATGTTTTAGTCTTAGACTATTTATAAGCCTTATTTTATATTCCATTAGGGTTGGTAGTTTCAAAATGTTACTTCAGAGCTCTGTTTTCCAGCAAATCCGGACTCTGTCATAGCTTTTTCAAAGCAGCACTTCTATTTCGCTTCTTATGTGTACAAAGTGCATATCTTTTAGAATATTTAAACAATAAAGTAAAACTTCCTCCCTATGAAATTTTATTTGGTTTTATTCATTAAAAAAATGCCAAATAACTGCTTTGTTGCTTTGCTAGTTGGTTGCATGAAATAAAAGGAAAATGCTGTAATTCGCCTTGGGTATTTCATATAATATTGCCGTTTTTGAAATGTTACTACTTTCTTTAGTGGCTGTCTTGCCTCCGAGAGCATAAGCTGTATGCCTGTGGGTGGGTGTCACAATCTTTTAAGAGTGAAATCACTGCACAGTTAAACAATCTATCTTCCCGCTCTGGGTGACTTGGCGCTCCCTGAAGAACTGGGAGTGCGAAGGCTGAGTGACTTGGTTCCAAGCATGTATGGAATGAAAAGGATCAGAACAAATACTGTCTCGAGTCTTTTGCTAGTCAGCTCTCAATATTGATACGGCTTACTCGCTGCTTAGGGAAGGCCATAAACTGCACTTGAGCTTTGTCGGATTTTTAACTGCAGATTGTAACAGCCATCAGAGTGCAGAAACGGCATTTTGTACGAACTTGGCGCTGCTCATGTTTTCAGGCACATCACTACTTAGTATTGAGTGGAGCAGATCAGGAAATGTAGGTTTACACTATTTTTGCATATGGCAGGCACACAGATTTACGCATGCCATAGATAACCTAAATGTGTTTTGATCATTTAGGAGAGTTAACAGTGGTTCGATAAACCCTTTCCAAAAGAACCGATCTGAGCAGTTGTATTGCAGGATACTTTACATTAATGAGGCATTTACTAGAACCTGATGAAGGCGGGTCACATACAGACGGACAATGCATTGACAAATTTGAAAGGCACATGTTAAATATTTACAATATGAAGTGTAGTTAAACTAAGGGATCATGTATGTAGTAACAGGGGCTAGCAGGTGCCTCTTCAGGGTGTTCTTTAACATAGATGTTCAGGGGATATTCTTTTTTTCGGAAGCAGAGAGTTCCAGTGGTCGGAAGACCAAAGAATCCACTATATGAAGTGGCAGGTGGTAGAAAGGGGGCGGCCAAGTTCAGTGGAATTGAAGAGTTGCATAGTAGCGGTCATAGTCCGCCTAGTAAGGGGGAGGGCAACAAGTCTGTGTGGACGAGAAAGTTGAAGAGGGAACCATTAAACATGGGGAAGCCAGCCTGAGCAGAGGCAGTTTGCACGGGTAGGTGAGGTTCATTGCAGGTTGAACAGAGTGGTTGTGATGAAGTACTTTGTCGGGGTTGGGAAAACAGCATAGGAGTCCCATAAGCAGACTTGAGCAGAAATTCAGCTGCTAAGGACCTGATTGAATATTGCACGACGATGGATGGATGGGTGGGGCAGATTTTCCCCATGCTCATGAGCATAGCAGTAAATGTTGTAAACTGCTGGAGTGTAGGCTCGCTGTTGAAGAGGAACATCAAGTTAGGAGCGGGCATGGTGTGGTGTTATTGGCCTGGAGGAAATTCATTTGGGTATTAGAGTAGTTAAATATTCGGCATTGCAGACCCACCCATTGACACATGACTAGAGAGTTGATGTGCAAAGGTAGTTCCCCATTATGGGATTTTCATTCTTCATAAACCTAAAATATTACAGAACGGAATTCAAATGTTGCCAATAATTTAGATATGTTACAGGGTTGACAATAAATGGCGACTTTATAGTTGCCGTTAAGTTGGAATCCTGGTGGAGCATTTTTTCAGATGTTTATAATTTTTTCACCGTTCGAAACCGCGAACATTCACAAAAAAATTGACCTGATTGAAAGTTAGAACTTTTTGAGACTTGTCAACGGGCCAGGGTTGTGGGGGAGAAAGGGAGGGTGAAGAGCAAATGTTTTCATTGGGGGAGGGGTTGCAAAAATCAATTTTCCCATTCATGTCCTATAAGAAAAGGTTTCTTCCCACCTACTAGTTTTGCGGGAGACATTTGTGCCAAACATTTGTAACCGTGCGCTCCTGGTCCCAAAATCCTTCCAACGGGTTCTTTTAAATCTGGCAGTAAATGGCCATAAATCAGTTGGTAATATAGCTCTGACCAACCTGTGTGTGGACCCGCTTGTCAGGTTTCCATTGAAGGGAAGGGAGGCCTGCCGGTAGAGCGGTTTTGATTGTGACCAATCTTATGCCCACGGATGTCATGGGCTCGAATGGTTTGTCTCAAAGCCCAGCACCACGTTGAGGTCCCATACCGGGTGTGGTAATTTGATAGCGGGGTACAGCCTCGTCAGCCCTGTTGGATGGCCATTGACCACTGGGTTGGAGGTGGAGAATGATTTGTTGTCAATTCCTGTATGCACCTATCTTGGCTAGGTAGGAACAGCATGGCAAATGTGCTGAGAACGATGGTACCTGATCCAGTGTGCACCTTAACAGGTCTATGCCCTTTTCCTTGGCCCCAAGGCAAAACCTGGTCCATTTGCTCTTGTATTGGTTCCTGGTGGAGTTGCTGCTTGTCTTTTTAATTATTTTCAGATTGTCCTGCGATGGATGAAGATGCTGCAGGGTTATGTGCTCAGGAACCAGGCTGCTAGGGCTAACCCATCTCCCCCCCGCCCCCTCCCCCCACACTGAGGCACTTTCGATAAACATCATGGACACATGCATATCAGGCCTGAAATGCGACTCGGAAATGAGCCATTACCTCTGACCAATGTCATTTTGATTTAGATCTGTTGAAAAATATGTACCTCATGCATTATGTTTAGTTTATTTCATATTAATTCCATGGGTCATAACTTATACCGAGCCTGAATGAATGGCTACCCCAAGGGAGAAGTGTTAAAATAATACCTATCAATCCAAAATCAATGAGGTTTCAAGAAACTCAATCCCCAAATACCATTGCATGACCATTCATGTGATCCGCATGACAATTCATGTGAATCTCCTTATAAAACATTATAATCTATGTGGGGAAATACGTGTTGTACATTGTATTAATCGTGTGCGCTAACCTGCTCCTGAATGCAAAAATAGATCATTTCCATTCTCTTCAAAAACTTGGGAATTAGCAGCACTTAGCATTCTGTCACGATATAAGTTTCATACATGTAAAATCGTTGCCTTATTTGCTAGCACTCACCTTTTCAGTATGAATTCACAAATTTATAGAAAAGTAATTTTCAATTTAAAAGTGAAAATAAGCATTTATTTCAGTTCACCGTCCTGCCCAAGGCAAGATGGCTGACACCTTCGAACGACGTGATGATGCACTTGCTTTAGCAAATGCGGTGACGTCATCGAGGTTGAACGCTAAATCGGCAGTCATTTTGCTTACAGCGGCTAAACTTCGCTGAAAACCCACTTCTTACAGTTGTATCCACGCAAATATTCCAATGATTGCAAGTCTTGCTGATCCCTGTGTTTCTGCAGCCACCATTGTTTTCTACCCTCCTTTTCCATTATTTTAAAGGGATTACTTTAATACTAACACAGTTGCCCTTCAATCTACAGTACAACTGTGCATAATGAAAATAATTTGATCTATCCTTATATGAATCACAAGCCAGCTATAAACTCACAGGAGAGATGGGTTTCAAGAAACCCAATCCTCAATTAAGTACCCTCCAGTTTTCACAAATGTCAATTGCACTTTATTATAACATCAATTTACACTATTCAGAACATGTTACCATTTTCATTTTCATACAATTCATGATCCTCCTGATGAACTATTATAATCAATGTGTGGAAACGCATGTCGAGGACTTCAACATAAAGCATTGTGGAACAATTTATGATGTTTTCTATTTAAAGACACAGTATACACTGTGAAAGAAATGTCATTAAAACCCTTTACTTTGAACACAACGTTAAAAGCTTTTTTTGTTGGCGCAATTTGGTTTATCCACTTCAACATATACAATGTTTCCAGTATTGGGCAGTCTCAATAACCGGATATCCTATTTGCTGACAACTGAACTTTACCTATTCATTTAAGGACTTGCCAACGGTTGATCTAAGACTGCAAACCCCCACTATAAACTACATTTAAAGGGGTAAAGAACATTTTTCTGGTGAAAAAGGTTCTGTTCCTGTCCCTAGCGAGGGGCACCCATGCAGTATGGAGGAAAGGGGAAGGGATGTAAGAGTACCTTCAGATAACCTAATTGACCACAACTACCTTGGAAATGACGTAGCAAAAAGACACTCGTCTGGAAATGGTATGCAGAAGATGAAAGGTGCCGCCAGCAAACTGAATGAATTTCAGAGTAAAGAATATGTCTCCTGCACAGTGAACACCTTCTCCAGCGATTTAACCTTATGGCGCTGCACCCCATAGAATAAAGTTGAGTCTTGCGATAAATTCTGTCCAGTGGCGCTAACCCTATGCTGTTTCAGGTCTATGCAAGTATAGTTTACATTTCTTACACACTTCAATTACCTGTTCAGCGTGGGGGTTGCTTACACGGCTCCATCCCAGGCAGTTGCTTCTCGGAGTGGAACCTCTACTGCTGTGACACTTATCTGTGATAATCTTGTACTGTTGAGACCCAAGACGTTTTAGTACAATGTGAGGAAAGAATGGTATACCAAGGTTCATGGCCTACCTTTTCTAAATTAGGAGGGTAGTGTTCAATCCTGAATCCTATGTTGCAACTGTTCTATAGACCCATTCCTTATGTGTTCTGTGTGGGTATCTTCTACCCTTGCTTAACTTGCACTGATTCACTCCACCTGTTCTACATGATGCAAGCTTGCATTCCTGTTGCCCTGACTTGCTTTTTCTGCTTGTTTGAGGGAAGCCTAATTGGCTCCTACTCAAGATGACTTGTTCTCTGAGCGAAACGTTGAAATTTTTATGCTGCTCTTGTATCCTTTACACGCAGGGGAAGCTCAGGAGAAGCTCAGTGTTGGTGCTCATCTGTTGCGTTCGTGAAAGGGTGTTTGTTATATTGCACACTGTTTTATCTGTTTTTTGTCATGTGACCCGCAGCCGCATAATGATTGCCATAGTTTTAACTCTGGACGAGTAAACTGGATTCTTGCATACTTTTTACTCTCTTGTGGAGGACAACTAATTTTTACTTCTTTGAAATCGCATTTACACTCAGTTTAAAAATGGGGATAAAAATACAACCACCTCAAAATCTTATTTGGAGCACTGTTTGCGGATATGCACATTTACGCAAGATTTAAAAATGAACCATTTTGCTTTAATATTGGGAGATCAGTCCTTCTGGCAGTTGTGCATTTTTGAAGAATGTTATGGATATGAGCAATGTTGAATATATTTCAAGGAATTAATGAGTTTGTTGCTGCTTTTCATTTGGTATTTTAAATCTTGTATCAGTTTAGTATTGCATTTCTTTTTTTTTTTACAATGAATATACATTTTAAGATGTGGGTATAGAAGGTTTATGTAAACCACCCAAATACAATAGTGTGCAGTAGCCATGTTGCCACTGAAAATGTAGTGGCCAAAATGTTTAATCTGGTTTAAGCTCTGTATTTTTGTCTGTCTTTGTTGGACATCTTCCTCCTGGGCATGGGCAGGAATTGGCCATATATGGGAATGCACCATTTGGCCTCTGGCCAGAGCCTCAGAAGTACCCTGTGGGCGTTCCATAATTAGTTTGTCCTGGGCAGGGAGTCATGGATTCCCATGAGGCACATCCAAATCATAGTGTGTGAAGTCATGACTGCCCGAGTCATCTCTCCATGCTAGAATAGCCACTTTTTGTTGAAGGTCTTATAGTTGGCCTTGGGTAACCCCATCTCCTATGTATTTATATCAGGAGGGCATCTAGAGTCATTTCACAGGTTGACCACTTGAACTGAAAATCTTGGGCCTAAAAGGCCAGAGTGGAATGTCTGGTAGCGGTCCCTGTGAAGAGTGCTGCCAAAGCTAACTCACGAAAGGTGAAGCTGTGCTTTCATTCAGGGAAGGCTCTCTTGAGCCAATGGGAACTACTGGTTCTTTGTGTGGCATGTTGGTCGTCATTTCCAAGCTCAAGGAAGCCTCGAGTCCATTGCTAGTCTTCTGATTTGGATGTTTGCAGGGCCTGTGCAATTTTCCAGGTGACTGTACTCTGTGACAGACTCTGAAGCTCTGCGACAGTCCGTCTCAGAGGTCCGTCTTCACCAAAAGCCTGTTTCCCAAACTGGAGGTTACTACTGGAGACGAGAACTGCGAACTAGCCAGTGTTGAGCAGAATTTCTAGAATGTGGCCGGGTGGACAGATTTTTGGGGCCACTCTAGTTATAGTGAACAGGGGAATTCTGAGAAGTTAGCCAAACCTAATTGCGGTAAGTGTGGAGAGTGGTCAATGCTTAGTCTTGGGAGAAAGTGAGCAGCCTTATTTGTCTTTCCATGCTTCAAGGGTGGTACTGTGTACACGCTACCTTTTTGCCAAAGTTACTGTCGTAATTCCACCTCAACGAATCTTTGGTGTAACCGGTTTTCTACCCGAATTCATTGTCGCCAGCAGAAAAAGCCTTGCATTCTCCAGACGGTGCGTGTGCCTTGAAGTTCTACGTGGCACGTACGAAGACTTTTCGGGATACTTCTCAGTTGTTCGGCAACTTTGGACCTGTAAATCAAGGGAAAGGCCTTATCGAAGGCTTCCATCTCAAGGTGGCTCTCCGGCTGCATCATGCGCTGTCGCTGACTGGCTAGCAGGCTGCTGCCAGGTCTGCCGCTAGCCCACTCCAGCAGAGCCATTGCAGCAACTAAGGTGTTTCGCTCTGGTGTGCCCCTGCTCGACATCTGCAGGGCTGCTAAGTGGAGGTCCATGCATACCTGGGTCATCTTTGACTCCACACTTTCCTTCTCTTCCCACATCTGACATTGCTAAAAAAAGTCAAACATTCTACTGCACCTCCTCGGAGGTGCTCTGCCTTTCCTCTCCTTCCCTCAGAAGCTCACCGTCTCTCAAGCTCTGGTTCTCTATAGGCTGGACTACTGCAACAGCTTCTTTCTACCTGCCTCCACTCTTCGCCCTTTACAACTAATCCAGAACAGGACTGCAAAACTTGTCCTTGATCTCAAGCCCTGGGATCGTATCTCTCCGGCTCTGAAATCTCTACATTGGCTCCTAGTGAATGCAAGGATTACATTTCAAACTCTCTGCATTGTCAACAAACCTTTCTGGCGCCTGGGTCCAAAATAACTAACTATCCCTCCAAAAAACCTTCCCTCTCAGGCCCTTCGCTCCTCTACCTCCAACTCCCTCAGGGTCAATCGTTTTTCAAAGAAACAAGCTGGGGGTAGATCTCTCTCAGGCTGGGGCCTCGCTTTGGAACAGTCTCCCTGCCCCTCTGAAACTTGGAGAACCATCTCCGGTTCCAGAAGCACCTGAAGACATTCCTCTTTGCCTCTGCTTTTGCCACACCCCCCTTCTCACCTGCAGATCTGTTTTCTCTCGGCACTGTGCACCTGGCCATCCTCTCTACGGGGCCCAGGTACCTGCTCACCCTGCCACCCTCCTGCACACTGCCTCTGGGCCACCCCTTGCACTGGGGTCTGTATCTGTATCCATACAGTTCCCAAACTTGCTGGCTACTAGTTTTTTTGCCTTATTTATTTTATCTATCTGTTTTCTCTGTTCCGCACTTTCCATTTCTCCCCCCTGCCATGCACTTGTTCCCTTCTCCCTTTCCCATGCACTGGCGTGTTCTCGATGTCACTGGGCCTATAAGATCGTTGTTTTTGTTTCCCCCTGTTCACCTCCCTTGCCTTGTTCTCATACACTTGTGTATGAGCGCAATATAAATAAAATATCATAATATATCTTCACAAGTTTCTACCGTTGACTGGGATTGCAGGGTGGAGTCTCGAGTCGGCCACGCGGTCCTACGCAACCGGTTTGTTTGAAATGGCTGTTTCAGAGGTGAGTGTGTATTTTTTCTGTTGAGCCTTGCCACCTCCCGTGGTTGTGTGCATCTACTGTTGTGTAATCGTTATCCATGAGCCTGTGAATCCATGCCAGACCCCATGCTGGAGCAGGAACAAGTTACTTACCTAGAACTATTGTTCTCCAGCATGGGTCTGGCATGGATTCACATGCAAACCCTCCCTACTTCCCCTCTTTCTCGCTTTTTGGTTTATTCTGCCACTTTACGTGCTTAATAAATCTGAAGATGGCCACTAGGGGTGGAGCTTAGGGAGAGGACTGTTATTGGATGGGGGTAGTATGATCCAGAGGACAGTGATTAGTTTAGAGGAGAAATACAGTTTTGAAGTCAAAGTGAAACTATTTCTTCTTTTACTGAGGATTCCCAGCCTGACAATGGGGAATGAGCATGTGAATCCATGCTAGAGAACAATAGTTGCAGGTAAGTAACATAAACCTTAACATCTGACTCTTTAATTTCCACTCTTTCTTCCGAATAGGGGTCCCAAGTTCTTTTTAAAATGTTAATTTCCGCTAGACCCCAACTGCGAATATCTTCCATCCAGTGTATCAAAGATGGACCCTGAGGTGTCTTACAGCTAGTATCTACCTGTCTTTTCGCTAATATTTAGGTAAATTGTGCCAGTTGTCTAGTTTGGTCATTTTTATTTCCCTGGAACATCACCCCACAAGCATACCTTCAGGGCACATTCATATCTGGAGTGCAATAAACCATTTATATGAGATCACTGCATGCCAATAATTGGCAATAGTTGGGCAGTTCCATAACATTTGCCATATTCCAGCAGCCCCTAGCCTACTTGGGGTCAGTTCTGACTTGGCGCCTCATTCATAGCATGCAATTTCGCTGTGGTCACATATACCCTGTGTAAGATATTACATTGAATATGTTGAAACCTTGCGTTTCACGATAACCTGCTCCCTTACTTTGACCCATTCCTCTTCTTGGATCTGAGAATCATCTCGCTCTCCCACTTTTCCATCAGGATTAGGGTCTTCTGAGGGTATTGCCTTATACTTGAAATCCTGCCCTCTCCCTGTGCCAGTAACGTCTGCATCACCTGGCTAGTACTCTGCTCCTATGGAATAAACTACCACATGACTGCTAGTAGTCTGACTGCTTTAGCATGAAACAGGAAGTGTCTGTTCAAGATTCCATGCAAGTTGCTCCAAATGCTCAAAGGGCATCAGTTTTCCCTCCTCGGAGTTCCCCAGAAATAATTTTCGTTTAGTATGGCTAGACTCATTGCTGACTGAATCACTGGGTCCACATGGAGGGAAAGTTGCCTAAAGTAAAATCTTTCTTAACAACTAGGGCACGCTGTCAAAGCACCTCTTCCGCCAGTGACCCCTGGACTTCCAACGTCAAAACCAATAAGAGCGGTTGTCCCTAAACCCTAGATCAGTGGTCTCCAAACTGTCGATCGCGAGCTACCAGTAGCTCGCTAGAGCCTTTGAAGTAGCTCGCGCTCGAGTTTCAGAAAAAAAAGAAAAAAAAAAGACAGTGATGCCAGGAAGTGCTCTGACCAATCACAGTCCTGCAATTCTCTATAGCATATAGATTGCACCTTGTGATTGGCCAGAGCATGTTCCTTGCTGGGAGCTGTGCTCCCCTTGGCCACAGTGGTTTCTTGTGCTCCTCAGTTTGCCAGGGCTTTTTTCTTTAAAAAGCACCATGGCGCCTCGCATAGTTTCCGATCAGTTTTGGAGGTGGCTGATGCTGGGGCTTGGATTCCAGGAGCGAGCTGAAAGTGGCGGGAAAATTTCTTTTGTGAAGGTAAGTTGGGTCGGGTGGATGGGGAAGCCCGGGGTGAAATGGAGACATTTAGCTATGATGCTTAATGCCTCCGTTTCGACCCCGGGCTCGTTTCCAATAATGTGAGCTATTTTTAGAAGGCAGGGCTCTGGCGAACAAGCCCCCTCGGGACTTCCTCGCCAGAGCCCTGCGTTTCTAATAGTACCTCACATAACTGGAAATCAGCCCAGGGCGAACAGAGACATGCAGCATGATAGCTGCATGCCTCCGTTTCGACCCTGGGCTCATTTTGAGTCTTTTCCAGGGGTGGACTGGCCTATAGGGAACTCTGGAGATGTCCCAGTGGGCCTCTGCATCCTGGGCCTCTTTTGTGTGGCATTTCCTAATTTTCGCATAGGAAAAGCATTGGGCTTGCTGAAAATGTGTCATGTGGCGCCACTTTGAAAATAATTTCCAGGGCCTCTTTTGGTCCCAAGTAAGTATTTCCAGGGCTTCTTTTAGTTCCCAATCCACCCCTGGGCAGGGCTCTGGCGAGCAAGCCCCTTCTGGACCAATGTGCTTATGGGTTTACCACACTGGCCTCACTGCAAATGACGCACATTTAGTACATCCAATCATTGATATCAAAACTTATAGGCTTCTTAGCGAGAAGTGAAGGCTAATACGCAGGAAAAATGCCTCTTTACAGCTAAAAAAAAGTTCCAATGTTTATGAACAACCCCAACCGCTGATATCGCCCGCAAGTAGCTCTTGCTGTTGGCCCCCAACTGAAAGTAGCTCAAGCCAACATAAAGGTTGGAGCCCCCTGCCCTAGATATTCCTGAAGGTGTTGGCCTTAGTTTTAATGGTTTGCAGAGCTAGGAAGTGTGGTAGATGTCACAGTTGGGGCACCAATGTTGTGTAGGAGTATTCACATCTAGTGTTGCTTACCTTCTAGTAATCTCTGTCCCGGGCGACCCCGTCAGTCAATTCCCGCACTTGCCTCGGGGCCCTACACCCACCCACCTTTGAGGCACTTAGAAATAACCGTAGAGAGTGGCTCTCTGCACTTACCCCAGTCTCCACTGGGTGGACATGGACCTCCCGCTCCCCGTTAACTTTCTATGCATTTGCATGATTCAAATGCACATGCCTGAAGATTGTTTTGTCTGTTCTCCCATGTCTTCTCCCCTTAATTGCACTGGTAAACTGCAGAATCGCTGTCATGCCTCTTTCCTGTGTCTCAACCGTTAAATGTATGTTATGCACTTACTCTAACTGTGCAGACTATGATCGTCTCAGAATTTCAAGGGCTCTGAGTGACTGTTTTCCCCCTTGTTCCTACCTTCCTTGAGCGCTTTTATACTTTCCTGTGTAAAGGCGCTATACAAATAAACTACACAATACTCTAGCGTAATCTTAATGCTGTGTTAATTAATATGTATGTCTTTGATACTTTCTCCTGCTCCTTTTCCTTCTGTAGACTGTTTATACGCTGGAAGGGAACTTCAATTGCCAACCTCTATACAACCCAAGGCCATTGGCTATTTAGCACAGTGCAAATCTTTGTAACGTGAGGTTACCTGTGCGTACAGTCTATTGCTTGGAAACCCCATGTCTATCTTAACGATACTTTATAGTTGGCTCATGAAGTCCTTTGTCAGTGCCTTACTGCTAAGTCGCCTACCAGTAATAGTTTGGCTAGAGTTTATATTAAAACCTTTGTTGGCCACACATGTTTACTATGCAGTACGCTACAACAGCAGGTTCAGAAACTCCTCTTAACATCTGGAAACTGTACTTTGTTGCCATTTGTGTGAGAGTCCACTGGAAATGACCTTCTCTCTTTACCCACATAAGCTCAAAGAGCTTGAGTGGATTGCTGCTGTGTGGGATGGATCAGATTACCCCTGCAATCCAAACCCCTGAGTTTGCTTGCTCAAATACCTTTTAAAGGTGTGTATGTAGTGACACATGCTTATTGCCTTGTTGTCCAAAGTTCTAATAGAATAAGAATGTGGTTGGGGTTTACCCAAAACCTCTAGTTTAGGGATAAAAGCTGACTTCTATGCCAGTACTTTGTAAAGATCTGTGATTCAATCCTGCAGCCACCAGTAAGGACTCAGTAAGGATGGCGACTGAGGTTCTGCACCAGCATCACTTGTCCACTGTTAGGCAAGATTGTATGTAGACACCCTGTGGGAGACTACACCAGCCTTGCTCTCTTGGCAATAGTCAACCCAACCTTTGGCATAGGTCTGTACTGCACAAGTTGGTAGAGTGACTGAGCAGCCAGGCTCATCTCAAGAGGGGTCAATGTGAGCTGTAGAGGTGCAACTTGGAGATTCAGAGTGACAGGTATTCAAATAAAACTTACTCAAGGTTTTTTGTTAAAATCATTTTATATAACAGCCTGTTTTAAAATTAGCCTTTTTTTAGCAAGGGAAATATGCAACAATAGAATGCACTTCACAAAAATATACTCCGAACACCCCCCACCCCTCTCCCAACAGGTTTGGGAAGGAAACAAAGGTTAACAAGCTTCTCCAAACAGGTAAGCACTTTACAATCCCCCAATGAAATATAGGTTAACCATTTCCATGCTATACAAGTAACTTAAGTATTGCTTTTTGAGGGACAGATAAACACAGTCAGAGGGCAAGAAGAGTCTTCATTGAGCCAGGCCAGCCAGTGTGAATTGAGCAAAGTCTAGGGGAGCTGAGGTACTTCTTGAAGATAGCACACAAGTCTTGCACAATGGTGAAGAGTTTGTGGTAAAAAAGGAATCTCTGTTGGGCCACAAGCTGTGAGGCTTGTGAAGAGCAAAGATGCAAGCAACTCTGCAAAGGGCAGCAAATGCAAGTCTCCAGTGAGAGCAAGCAAGCTACACACAAGAGGGAAGTACCCCTAGTTACGCAGTACCTTTTGTCTGAAGAAAAGGTTCTAGCTGGCTTCTTTTCCTGTTGTAGTCCTGCAGATCCTGTTGTTCCTGGGCTTCAGTAGTGGGGACAAGGGGGAGGACATGCCTGGGGACTCCTGCACTACGTTTTGAAGGTCAGCAGCAGCAATGGGCACACACCAGGTCAGTAGCACTTTGCAGTTTCAGCTACTCGCAAATAGCACCACTGATTCTTGGACACCTTATGGGCTCTTCTTGCTTCTGGCGTCCAGCACTCTATTGGGGTGGCTCAGGCTTGGTTAGTCCTGCTTCGAGGGAGTCCTTATGATCTTCCTGGAGCTCGGGTCCAGCTTAAGAACAATGCACTTGATTCTGGTGTTACCGTCCCCTGGCACTCGGCTCCAGCAGCAGCAAAGAAGTACAGCCAGCAGGGAGAGGGGTTCCAGGGTCGGTTCCACCAACCAAAGGGTAGTAGTAGTCCTTTCCGGGCTTCTCTAGTCAATTCAAATTTGGTGCTTCAGCACTGCAGCAGGGCTTCACTGAGCAAACCAACGGTCCAGGAGGGTGCAGCAAGCTTCTCTTTCGGTTCCTTCGTCCAGTGGTCGACTATGCCTTCCTTGCAAAAGACCTCTCCTTTTATACAAGTTTCTCCCATTCATTCACAGCCTAGCTGTCACTCACACAGCAGGGTGGATGTCCTCCAAGGACAGCCAGCCAATCCCATTTGGTTGCATTCCTGTAACCAAGGAGACCACGCACAGAGAGTTTTGGGAACCTCCCTCGCTTTCTGCCCTGCCAGACACGCTGGAGCCAGTAGCGGGGTTCACCAGTAAATCCCGCCAAAGACAAAACTTACAAAGGGACCAAACCTGGTTTGCCGCGCAGAGTAAATCTCAAGAAGGACCTTACAAACAAGAAATGGTGAAAAAAGACCAGAGCCATTTTGACAAAATGGGCACCCATGGGTGCAATAGTGCAGCTGAGGATTCAGCCTGCGGTAAAAACGCACAATGATAGGAAAATTAAACCACTGCCATCCGCCGTTAATTGTAGTAAGAGTAACATAAAAAATGTTACATGAGAAGGTAGACAAAAGGGATGCTAAGTAACCCCCCAGCTCTCCACATAGGATGGTGTGCGCTGTGTCTACAAAGAGAAAAAGGTAAGTAAAGTCAATTTCTCTTTACTACCCTTGGACACAGTAGTTTATCCAACAGAAGGTATTTAAACCTCAGAGAAATCCAAAGGACTTCTCCGACACTGCACTGAGGGTGCTGTGTCACAATACAAAGAGATGATGCCTATGGAGTTTGTCAGACTCTAAAGCCAAAAGAAACACAGGGTTCAAATCGGAGAAGAATACTTGAGAGAGTGAGAAAAAGGTCTCACTGGCTCCAGGATAAAAATCAAGTCCTAAAGTCCAGCAAAAGAGCTGGGGGGTCTCTAAGGTAGAAGGGAATTAACAGAAATGAGAATTCTCCCTAACATCCCTTGAAAAACCTTGTTTAAGTTCTGTCTCTCCAGATCTACATTATCACATCATCCATCACTGCAAATGCAATTACATGGAATTTTTACAACATATTTCAGTGAAAACAAATGTATCTTAGCTGAAATACGTTTTAAAAGATGCAGTGAACTAGTACTTGCTGTGATGGTCTGCAATTTAATGGGGGATACTGCATCTTCTCTGACCAGAAGGAAACCTCTGCTGTTCATCCTTGATCTGACATGACAATTCTCAATCTCTGGGACCTGCTTTGTTGCTTTCCCCAGAAGTGGGAAAACTGTATCCTTCCATAGGCCCAGTATCACCGTCACTAGAACCTGTTTGATGCCAGGACTGTCGAACAAGTCTCTAGTACTATCTCTTCAGTGTGGGGACATCAATGGCTCATCCTGCAGCGCTCTATCCAGACTGCGACCTGTTTTGGGTCATGTAATAACATATGGGTGTCCCCACACACCACGCATCCTCATTCAAGCAAGCCCCCAAATTACAAATTCAGCACATACCCACCCCATTACAACATTGTCCTCAGCTCTGTCATTCTCATGCATCAACATTCCAGTAACATACATTGATGACTAGTAGGGCGTCGTATACCAAGTCACAACATCTCTCTTCCTTACAAACGTGGCCATTTGAACATCAGCTTTCACACACAGAGCGGTATACAGGTGGACATTGATCAGCGTACACCTCTTGAAGCTTCACTGCAGAAGTATGCTCTGAGCATTCATGGCACTATTGGCGGGGCACTGTTTCAAAGGTAGGATGCATCAGTCAGTTGTGTGAAGAGCCTGGGCATGCCAACCTAATCTGCCCTTCACCCAACAGTCCTCCTATTCCCCAGTGGTATTGCACCTTTTCCTCCAGTGCAACACAATGCATGCTTCATAAACTGCTGCCTTCGGCTATCCTTCTGAGAAAACACCAACTAATGCGATTGCCTCATCTGGAAAGTGACCACACACAGACTTGCAAAATTCTCAAACTCTGCAACACATTGCCAAGCGTACAGTTTACCACTCGCTACCTGACGCATGCCACTCACATTCATCACCAATCTAAAAAACTCCCTCTGTTTGCGCACTTACACAAGCATGTGATTGGGGCCACATAACGTGCCACCAGAACTACCCTTGTGTCTATACTGACATTTTTGAATGGATTGTGTACTCCCACATGTTCCTCGTCTTAGATCTTAGATATTTGTATCTTCAGCTTTGATGCTTCAGAAAACTTTTCCACCAGGGGGCGCTGTGCTCAAGGTTCCAGTGTTAATGTCCCTCGAGGGTTGCTGTCGAGCGTCTACGTCATCTGCAGTATTAAAGGGCTCGAGCCGCGCCCGTTTGCTTCAGTTCCGTTTTTCCAACAAAGCTTTTGCTTCATGTACGAAAACGGCGCTTCAGTTTTGACTGTCTTCATCATCAAATCCTTCTACCCCTAAAACTGGTTTTAAAAAGTGCCAGAACTGTGGGAAGAAAATGTCTTATTACTGGCCCCCTCGAGTTTGCCTCTGGTGCTTTGGTCCGGACCATCGAGTTGACGAATGCGGTTCCTGTCAGGCCATGACCAACAAAGCTCTCAAGGAACGAAGAGGTAAATTGGCAGTGGGGAGGAATCCTCGAAGTCCTCTTCGAGAAAAAAAGACTGTGGAGTCTAGTGGTAAACGACATAAATCGAAGAAATCTATGTGAGGAGTCAGTCTAGTAAATCTTCGAAGGCGGCGAGGAAAAGGCGTCACCTTTCTCCTCCTCAGTCGTCGCTCGAAACAGGGGTTATCGAATGTCCTTGAAAGCACGATTCCCCTAGGAAATGGGAGGCTTTCAGAGCCTCGATGATGTGCATCTTTGAGAAAACAGGCGAGACCCCCTCGAAGTGATCGCATGAATGCCATGCCTCGGCTCACTCAAAGTGAGGGAGGTCAGACTAGACGCTCAAAATCCAGTGAAAAATCGTTGAGGGTGTTGTCGAGAGAAACCTCCAACACCTCATAAGAGCCAACCACCGGTGCATAAATATGGTGCAGCAGACAAAATGGCGTCTGGTACCAAATTGCAGGTCTCCTTGACGCATCTGTCGAGGACAGCGTCGACTTCTTCGCCTTTGTCGAGGTCACCGATGATTCTGGCGCCAATATCGACACCTTTGTCGAAGTCAAGGTCTATGCCTCCACAGGCCATGGGTAAAATGTTTCACCCTGTGCCTAGACAAGACTTTCAAGTCTATGGCTTCTATTTACGAAGAACAATCTTCTGAGATTTCCCCTGCTGGGGTAAAATTTGGTAGAAGGGATGTTCCTAAGGAACTAATTGATCCTCACTCCAAAATGGCTGACCTCTGAATGCCTGCAAACATCTAGTGGTCTAGACACGTCTCTTGAATTGGAATTTGATAAACCCGACCCTGCTGACCATGCAGAACTGGGATATAGGAACCCTATGAATAGGGTGGTAGAATTCATGGGATGGAATAGAAATTCCCCCGTTTATGAACATGACGACATGACAGACCTTCTTAGTGGAGGTCCTCAAAAGGATCCTGTCCTTACTTTTCACACTGCCCTTCCGAAGGTGGTTATGGCTGCATGGGAAACCCCAAATTCTGGACAAGTGGTAAATAAAAAATGTGCAGGAAAATACTTAACTAAATTTCTGATGTTAATCTGCTTAGAATCACATGCTGTGCATAGGTCCGACATCTAGTGGTCACTGCGGAGTATTTCATTTTGATTTTCGTAGTCGAAAAGGGGACGTCGACAAGGCGTGTCTAACACTATCCCTATAGTGATGTGCGTTGTACCCATAATCCCTCACGCGTCGAGGTCCCTCAGATTGTTTTTTTCCGCCCAGCTTCTGGTCACCTTACGCGGAGCTCCTAGAGAGACATTGCAAATACTATCGGACCTAGGTCCTTAATTATACTTATTATATTGTTAAAGATCCCTCCCCTCGACATTAGCTGTGAAGCTGTTTCTCCGCCGAGCAAGTTTTCGACGGAGGGGAAGAGACGGAGGAGATCCTTCGGCGCTGCCGAACACGTGGCCTGGCCTCGCCGGCCAACATACAGTAGGGAGAGTGGGGGTTCGAACTTTTATCTTCTCTTTGAGAATGTCTTTCTTTCTACCCTATCTTTCCCTTGGGGTTGTTATCACCAGTTATTATTGCCTCAGCTATGGAGAGGACACCTTTTAAGTTTTGCCAACGCTGTAGGGGCAAATACACTTGGAAGGACAAACACAAGCTCTGTAATCGTTGCTTGCCCCTCGATCATAAGGAGGACAGCTGTGCGGCCTGTAAGCTCTTGAAACCAAGAACTCTTAAAGAACGCAAAGTTAAGAGGTGGACGGACTACGCTATGTCGAAGTCAGTTTCCTCACCCGCCGCCGCTGTTACAGAAAGTGACGAGGAGGGTGATAACTCGACGTCCGTTACGGAAGTCATTAACCCCCAGAAGGAGCGCTCGCGCTCCTCGACGTCCGTCCCCGGCCCCGACGGGCTCGGCTCACGCCCTGCTCATGGGGATGAACACCCCGGCGACAGGGACACACACAGACCCCATAGGCCTAAGCACACAACCCACGGCTCTTCTTCGTCGAAGACGAAGGATCCATCAGCGCCGAAGGGGACGCAGGGCACTCCGGCGTCTACCTCAGACCGTAAGGGTCTCGAGCCCCACCCGCAAACGCAGTCGCGACCAGCGATTGGGCTTTCATCAAACACGGGCGCTACCCCAAAATCATCCGACGTAACGCTCCATAGAGCGGCCGTCGAGGAACAACGCGTAACGCAGGCAACGTCGACACCAGAGTCCTCTACTGACAAACTTGTTGTCGAGAGCCTGGCGAGAATTGTTTCCGAAGACACACGTAAGTGGACGACGAAACAAACGTCGAATACCGCACAAAAAGCTATAGAAACGCCGAAAAAGCATAAGAGTACCCAGGAACTGCCCCTTTATCTAAGGGCACTTCGGAACTACCGGAGGGCTTTTCAGATGGCGACGGAAACCTTTCTTCGACGTTGTGGGAGCGTTCTAAGCGGTTTGAAGGTGAAAACACCGAATTCCCCCCTCTAGACTATTCAGGGTCCCCCATGAGACCCTTGAAAGACTCCATATGGAGAAAATGGAAAGGTTTTTGGGAAACCAAAACCCACCCACACCCAAAAGACTAAAGAATGGCCCCAGGATGACCCTAGGGTAAAAATTCCTAGGCTGTTTCCCCCTTCTACAGACGTATATGACCTCACTGAAGAGGAGCAATACCTCCAGGAAGATGAGTTTGGGTGGAGAGGAAGAACATGAGGAAGAGGGTTTGAAGAAGATCCTTACACTAGTGCAGGAGCTTTCGAAGAAGATACAGCTACCTCACAGCCTTGGCAATCCCCATCAGTGCACTCAGACCCTGATGTCTTTCACCCTTCTCCTCCCAAGGATTCACCTATTGGAAACACCTCTCCCATAGATGACTAACCTTCACTTAATGCACTATTGTGCAAGGCAGCAGCGCATTTTGAAATAGACACAGGGGAGATTCTTCCTGACATAGACTTTGTAGAGAAAGTTATTCAAGAAAAAGCCCCTGTTAGTCAGTTTATTCCGCTCCTGGCTTCTATAAAGAGAAGAATAACTCCTTCCCTTTCCAATCCTGCCTTAGTCAGAGGGGTCAACCCTCGGATAGAAAAGCTCTTCAGCCCTTCGCCCTCTGACCCGTTGTACATCAGAGGCCATTCTATTCCGGACTCCCTCGTAGTTACTAATACAAGGAAAAGAGCAGTGGTACCACTATCCACTAGTGAGGCACCACCTGACAAAGAGGGCAAAAAGCTCTACGCACTTGGGAAGAGAATCACGACGTCCGCCGCCTTTTCAACTAGGATTGCAAATAACAATTCCCTATTAGCTAGCTATGCAGATGCACAGTGGCGCAAGCTGCGCAGCGAAGCAGAGGACGCACCAGAACCCCTGCGTTCACGCCTGTTAGCTACAATCTCAGAGGGAACTCTTGTAAACCAGGGCATCGTAAAGAACTCCTTAGATGCCGCAGAGACGGCTGGCCATTCCCTGGTTCAGGGAACACTTCTGAAACGCCATGTCTGGCTGCGCAATTCGGGATTTAAGCCGGAAACCCAGGCTTCCCTGATAAATAAGCCCATAGAAGAAACACATCTGTTTGGGAAAGCAGTTGATGAGGCCCTAGAACATGCGAAGAAAGAGTTTCATACCATCAAAACTCTTGACCAAATTTCTAGGCCCCCTAACAGACGCGGCTATGGCAATAGACGCTCCTTTCGTGGCCAACGCCAGCAGCAAAACCAACAGCAATTTTACTCTGCTACCAACTGGCCCTCTAACCAGGGTAACAACACCCAGTTCAGTCAAAGAGGCCAACGCCGTGGCAGGGGAAGATGTCGCGGCTCCAGCCCCAAAGGTTCCACGCCCAACACCAACAAATGACCCGAAGATTTGGGTCCCCTCCCATGCATCACCGGTCGGGGGCCGGCTAACATCGTTCCTTTCAGCATGGGAGGGAATATCGTCAGACCGCTGGGTATTATCCACCATAGCCCACGGATACTGCATCGAATTCAACGGTTCCCCGAAGCACAGACCCCCCACGGAACCGACGCATGACACCGGAACACCTCACCATTCTTCTACAAGAAGTAGAAGAGCTACTGAAAAAAGAAGCTATAGAGGCTGTCTGTCATGATGCCTACCTCCAAGGAGCCAGGTCCGACCCAGCAACCCCAGAGGCAGGCATCATTTCCCCCAGGGGAGTGCCAGCGGGCCCAAGCTGGGGCCCTTTGGACTCAGTCCTGGCGCCTTAGGCGCCAGGCTCATGTTGGACCTCTGTCCTGGCGCCTTAGGCGCCAGGCTCATAAAGCTAGACATGTGTTCAAGTGTTTTAATGTGCACTTACCTGATGCAGACCATGCTGCCACATCCAGGCCCTCTTGAGGCCTGAATAGGAACTACTTTACCTGTGGGACTACTTTCCACCCGGGTGTGGTCAGGGAAGGATACACACTTGGAACTTCTTCCAAAGCTATTTAAACCACACTCGATCAGCAACTCACGCTTCGCGTTGTTCTGCTCCTCGCAGCTGGACGCTCACCGTGTCAGCTCCTGCATCTGGACTTCAGCCACGCCTGTCAGCATCCTGGGTCACCTGCAAAGGGAGACAAGAGACCTGCCAGCTTATCTGCACCACGGAGACATCACCGACGATCCTGAAAGGGAAGACATCATTTTTAAAAGCATTTTGTTACGATCGCTGCAGCGCTGCATTTCACTCACCTTTCCTGGGTTCCTCCATCTTCAGCAGCGATCATCCGGATACACAGCCACTTCCCAGAGCCTAGAGAAAAAGACAAGAATAAGAGGTGAGAGAAGGAAGGGAATAGGAAAAGCTCAGTTTCCTTCTAAGACTTACCTGTTGGGTCATTCCCATTTCATTTCGGGTCTTGCTGCTTCCAAGCAGGACCCCGGCCCCTATGGGGAAAAAAGACAAAGACATTAGATGAGCGAATGCAAAAACATTACCTGAGCGCTCATCTAGGACTTACCAGATCTTTACTGGAACTGCACGTTTCACTTCGGGTCGGTGCCATATCTCCGGCATTCCGAACCCCGGCCCCTATGGGGAAAAGACATCAACATCAGCGCTTTGTTGCAAGAAGTCTCCAAAGGAATCTTCATTCATCACCTGAAAAAAGACAGTGAACATTATTATTTAAAGCTTGAACTTTTGAACTTGCAACAGAACTTTTACAGCGCCTTACCAGTATAATCAAGCTTACCTGAACTCCCATCCAACCTCAATCCAGTGAAGTAACTGGGTTCAACGCGCCCCTGCGTCAGAAGCAGGATGGAGAGCTCGTCCTTTCAGACCCTAAGGTGAGACTTCATGGGGAATCGTGGAAGGGTATTGTGGAGGGTTGGAAGAGATTGGGAGGCTTGAGCATAACTCAGTCAGTAGGTAAAACTCCCTTTTCACGCACAGGGGAATATTCCTGCGAGCCGGAGAAGCCAGAGTAGAGGGCCCTTCCTGTCCATCTTCAGAGTCCTGCGCTTCACCATTGAAGAAGCATCAGCACTCGAAGCCAGACCTGCGCCTCGGTGGGAATCAGGTGAGCGTTACACTGTCCCCCCCCCTTCTCAGGTAACAGAAGGTATTTATTCAGTGTACTTCTTTGTACCCAAAAAGGACTTAACCATGCGCCCTGTATTAGATCTGCGCCCAGCGAACAAGTTTGTCAAACCCCAAAGGTTTCGTATGGTGACCTTGCAGGAAGTAATCCCACTGTTATCACAGGGGGATTACATGACAACACTGGACATGAAAGATGCATACTTTCATATTTTAATGTTGCCAGCGCACAGAAAATACCTCAGGTTCAAGATAGAGAACAAACACTACCAGTTCAGAGTACTACCCTTCGGGATAGCATCTGTACCAAGGGTATTCACGAAAGTAATGGCAGTGGCAGCGGGCCACCTGCGCAGGTTATCCATCCCGGTATACCCTTACCTCGACGACTGGCTCATAACAGGGGATTCTTACGAAACATGCTTCTCCAATACCCAAAAGACTGTAGACCTTTTGTTCCAACTGGGCTTCTCCATCAACGAAAAGAAGTCCAGCTTAGACCCCAGCCAAATCAAACAATTCCTAGGGGCTCTAATTCGAACAAAGGACGGCCTCGTCTTCCCCTCCAACGAGAGGGTCCAAAACGTGCTGTTTCAGATCCCCCATTATGTGGCAGGTCGAGAGGTGATGGTACGCAAAGCAATGCGCTTGCTAGGAATGATGGCGTCCTGTATTTATTTGGTACCTCACGAGCGCCTGCGCATGCGCCCAATGCAAGAGTGGCTCAACAGCCAGTGGTGTCAGGCCAGCGGACAATGGGATGATCTAGTGGTGGTCTCGCAAGCCTTGGTTCTCTCGCTACGGTGGTGGACAAAAGAAAACCTGTTATTAGGGAAAACTTTTGCCACACCCGCAGTGGAAGCCACTCTAACCACAGACACATCCCTTACAGGATGGGGGGCTCACCTATCCCATCACACTGCTCACGGAGCGTGGACTCCGAGCTTAGCATCCAAGCATATAAACCTGCTGTAACTACTAGCGGTGTTCAAAGCACTGAAAGCCTTTCAGGAACACCTACAAGGAAAGACAGTGATGGTCCTCACAGACAGCACCACAGCCATGTACTACCTCAACAAGCAAGGGGGCACTCACTCTCCAGGACTGTCCAAGCTGTCCCAGAACATCTGGAAGTGGGCTCTCAAACACAACATGTTCCTACTATCACAACATGTACCAGGGGAACTCAATCTGCTAGCAGACGAACTCAGCAGAGACTTCCCCCTGCCCGTTGAGTACGAATGGCGGTTACAAGAAGACATTGTCTTCGACGTCTTCACACAGTGGGGTTTCCCAGAAATAGACCTGTTCGCAACTCTGGAAAACTCTCAATGCCAAGATTACGCCTCCAGGTACCCCCAGAACCAGTCCAAGGGGAACGGTTATAGATTCCATGGTCAGGGAAATTTGTTTACGCTTTTCCCCCGACTCCCCTTCTCAAAAAGATAGTGCACAAGATGCACCAGGAACAAGTTACCATGATACTGGTGGCCCCTATGTGGGCCCGACAGCCATGGTTCGCTCACTTGGTGGAGATGTCTCTATCCCCTCCAGTGAAACTTCCCTGCCCGTACAACATGCTGTCACAAGACCGGGGCAGGACACTGCACCCATGCCCTCAGACCATGAACTTAGCAGCCTGGCTCCTGAGGTCATAGAATTTGGACATTTACAACTTCCACAGAGGTGCATGGACATCCTCAGAGAGGCCAGAAAGCCTAACACTCGTCACTGCTATTCTAGCAAATGGAAAAGATTTGTCGTCTGGTGTAGAGGGAAGAGTATCAACCCCGTTGACTGCTCTCCCACACAAATTATTCTGTACCTGACGCATTTACTGGACTCAGGTCTAGTATTCAATTCTATTAAAGTACACCTGGCAGCGCTTTCTGCTTACACCACTTCACAACTCAAAGTATCGTGGTGGAAGATCCCAGTAATCAAAGCCTTCATGGAAGGGGTAAAGAGAATACATCCTCCAATAGCAAACCCAGCTCCCGGCTGGGATGTAAATGTGGTACTCACCAGGCTCATGGGGTCACCCTTTGAACCCACGCACAAGGCAACTCTTAAAGATCTCACTCTTAAGACTGCTTTCCTAATAGCTATTACCTCCATTAGGAGAGTAAGTGAACTACAGGCCCTTTCGGTTTTAGACCCCTTTGTAACAGTTCACAAGGATAAAGTGGTTCTACACACACACCCAAGGTTTGCACCGAAATTCATCTCCAAATTCCATGTCAACCAGTCTATAGAACTACCAACGTTCTTTCAAAATCCTTCAAATCTAGGAGAAAAAAGCCTGCATACACTTGATGTGCGCAGAGCTGTCATGTTTTACATGGAAAGAACTAGTCCACTGAGAAAGACTAATCAGTTCTTTGTCTCGGTGGCAGCAGGAAGAGAAGGAGATGCAGTTTCAAAATCCACTATATCTAGATGGATTGTACAATGCATCACTATGTTTCTCTCTTGCTAAGAGAGAACTACCCTTCAAGCCAAGAGCACACTCTACTCGAGGCACTGGGGCATCCATAGCATTCATTGCAAATGTTCCCCTTGAGTCCATCTGCAAAGCGGCAACCTGGAGTTCTGTACACCCCTTTACAAAACACTACTGTCTAGATGCCCACTCTAGATCTGATTCCCAGGTGGGACAAGCAGTATTAAGACATCTTTTCTCTACTGTTCCTTCTCACAACCCACCTCCAACTCCGGGTACTGCTCGCTAGTCTATGCACAGCATGTGATTCTAAGCAGATTAACAAACATCAGAAGACAATGCATTACTTACCGTAAAAGCATTTCTGATGGTTGTATCTGCTTAGATTCACATGCGCCCACCCTTCCTCCCCGCTCGGATGGAAGGAACATCCTTTTCTATATCTCTTTTCTGTACTCACTCACGTCTAGAAGGCTCCCTCAGGGCAGAAAAATACAAACCGAGGGACCTCGACGCGTGAGGGATTATGGGTACAACGCACGTCACTATAGGGATAGTGTTACAGACACGCCTTGTCGACGTCCCCTTTTCGACTACGAAAAACAAAATGCAATACTCCGCAGTGACCACTGGATGTCGGACCTATGCACAGCATGTGAATCTAAGCAGATACAACCATCAGAAATGCTTTTACGGTAAGTAATGCATTGTCATCCTACACCTGAGCGCTTAGTAGTCCAGGCAGCCACATCCACTAGACAATCGGCATACCCTTCAATTCCCCAGATAGGGACGATAAAAGAATTGACGCCTGGTCTCACAAGATTTTCTCTTCTGGCAACATCCCCTTAAACTCAACAAATTTGACTTGCACCCTTGCAAGATTCACATACACCCTGTGGGATTGATTACTGCAGTGGCTGAACATATTCCTGAAGGCGAGGAGTGAGACTGTTTCCTTGCGATTGTGAAAGATGGAAAGGAGGCTATGGGGGAATGCCTTCAATCAGGACTGGACACGCTGACAGCATCAGCAGGTCCATGGCCTCTAGCAAAGTGCTATGCAGATTTGCGTTGCTGAGAAAGTCTGGTTTCGCACCGGATGTGGAGGCCAGACTTCTCAATATGCCATTTGACTGCTTGAGGTTGTTCGCCAGCAAGGCAGATGAAAGTTTGGAGAAGCTGCAGAACTCTAAGGTGGCGGCTAAGTCACTTGGCGACTCCATACGACAACATCTGCAACACTTTTACTCGGGCTCATCTTCCTGGAGGGGTCGTCATTTTCGTTTTTATTCCTCATTTGGAAGGGGAAAAGGATAGGACAGCAAAGAAAATGTTCCTGTTGTGGACGAGGAAAGGTTGCTAGATCAGCCCCAGCAGCAGCGTCTGTCCCCTCAGCCGCCGCAAAGTCACTCTGAGGCCTTGACCCACAAGATCCCAGTGGGAGGCAGGATCTCAGCATCGAATGGCGGGGCTTTACCTCAGATGCTTAGTTACTGGAAACAGTAGCCCAGGGCTACTGCCTTCCCTTTCAAAGAAGGCCTCTGGATCATCCACCGGGATACAACTGTCAAAATTCCAGATCTGCTCCTGTTGCAGGAAATTTTAACCCTGCTAGAGAAAGGTGCAATAGAACATGTACCTGTAGCGGAGAGGAACAAGGGTTGGTATTTCCATACTAAATTATTCCAAAAAAGGACTGAGGATTGAGACCCGTCTTGGACTTAAGAAACTTGAATAAGTTCCTCAGGAAGGACAAGTTCAAGATGGTAACACTTTCTCAGATCCTTCAGGCTCTGCAACTCCAAGAATGCTTGGCATCATTGGACCTTCAGGATGTTTACTTTCATGTGCTGATCCATCTCCAGCACAGGAAGTACCGGAGGTTCGTGATTTGCAATTCTCACCATCAGTTTCGAGTTCTGCCATTCGGGTTGACCTCCGCCCTGAGGGTTTTCACCAAGTTGATGGCGGTAGTGGCAGCGAGTCTCAGGAGAGGTGGGATTCATGTCTACCCTTACCTGGACGATTGGTTAATCGGGGTGCGTCGACCCAAACAAGCCCGGGAACATCTGAACATGACCTGCCACTTCTTACACGTACTGGGATTCTCCCTCAATTTCAAAAAGTCAAATATAACATTCCAAAAACGCCAAAACGCCAATTCATCTGAGCAGTTCTGGATCCTTCCTCTGGCAAATCCTCACCTCTCAAGGTGAGAGCTCATCACATTCTGCAGATGGTAATAAAGTTGCAGAATGCCCAGCATCTGCCAGCCTTCGATTTTCTGAGGTTGCTCGGCTTCATGGCATCCTGCATTTTTCTGGTGCCAGAGGCCAGATGGAGAATGAGATCCCTTCAATGGGCCCAATTTTCGGGGATGTCAGATCATTTGCAAGTTCCAGCCAGAGTGTCTCAAGATCTTCTATGGTGGACTTGCAAGGACAATATCCTCGAGGGAGAATCTTTTTGGCAACCATGGAGATAACAGTATTGACGGACGCCCCACTCACGGGGTGGGGAGCCCACACCAACGATCAGACAATCAGCGGTTGTAGGTCTCCATCGGAGTCCAAACTATACATAAACCTTTTGGAGCTGAGGGCAATTAGACTAGCGCTGAAGACCTTTCTGCCCTCTGTACGGGGAAAGAATGTCCTGATAAAGACGGACAACACACTAGCCATGTACTACCTCAATAAAAGTGGGGGTTTAGGGTCACTACCGCTGTGCAGAGAGGCAATGCAGCTCTGGTCCTGGGCAATACAAGAAGGAATCTCTATCGGCAGTTCACCTAGCCGGAGTGAAAAACATGGCGGGGGACACTCTGAGCAGGCAGAGCAGTCTCTCACGAGTGGGAACTAGCTCAGGAAGTCCTTCAAGAGATCACCCTTTGGAGAACCCCTCAAGTGGATCTGTTCACGATCGAGGTCAATTGGAAGTGCGATCAGTACTGCTCAAGTGAATTTCCTCCAAGCGGATCTCTAGGGGACGCATTCGTAGTTCTGGACATGTCCTTCTGCCCTCCAATACGTCTTCCACAAAGAGAGGATCTCCTCTCGCAAGAGGAAGGTCTGGTTCTCCATCCATAGCCTTCACGCATGGTTTCTGAGAGGCTGAGAAATAAGGATTCTGACCTCCTGGATGACTTAATGGAGATTTTGCTTTTGGCCAGAAGACCAGCAACAAAATCCTTGTACCGGTGTTGTTGGAATACGTTCAGTAACTGGTGCAAGGACAAGAATGTGGACCCATTCCTATGTAATACACCTATGGTACTGTCTTTTCTTTTACACTTGGCCAATCTGGGGCTTCTGGTTGGCACAATAAATGGATACCTGGCAACGCTGTCTATTTATAAGCGCTCCTCAGAAGAAGTGTCTTACTTCAAAATGCCTTTGATTGTACAGTTCCTGAAGGGTCTCACTGTGTACCCTCGAGTCCCATTCAAGGTACCCGTGTGGTATTTAAATTTAGTTTAAAAGTTCCTTACATGCATTCATTTTGAGCCCTTGCACTCTTGCCAGCTAAGGCTCCTTACTTTAAAGACAATCCTTCTAGTGGCAATTACATCAGCCCGGATGAGTTGCAGGCCCTCTTGTAAGCCTCCTCACACTGTCTTTCATAAGAACAAGGTTATTCTTGGAGTCAAAACCTCGTGTTTGCCTAAAATAGTATCTGACTTTCACCTGTCACAAAAAATCACTCTGCCTTCTTTTTATCCTCCTCATGCAAGTAAGGGGGAAGAAAGACTACACAGACTGGACCCCCAAAAGGCTGTTTTTATATCGCTAGATTGGCAAAATTCCAGCAAATTGGCCAACTATTCGTTTGATATACTGAACATAAATTGGGCCTAGCAGTAACGAAACAGACCTTATGCAGATGGATAATTTTGGCAATTACCGAATGCTACAGATTGGCTGGAAAAGAGCCTCCAGATGCGCTAAGGGCTCGCTCAACTAGGGGCATGGGAACTTCGATAGCTCTCTAGAGGTGTTCGGTGCAAGAGATTTGTGCAGCGGTCACCTGGTCATCTATGCACACTTGTGAGAAACACTATTCTCTAGATTCCACTTCATCACAAGGTCTGTTTACTAAGGCCGTTCTTCATACGGTCCTTGATTAGTATCACCTAGTACTCATTTATACTGCTTTGGGAATCTAAGATGAGGACACAATTCATTCGAAGAACAAGTTACTTACCGACTAACGTTCTTTCGATTGGATGTTCCTCCCGTGTATTCCTCATCAACCCTCCTAGCCTACCCCGCCGTACAGTTTACGTCAATTGCACTCCGAATTCCTTGAGAACTTGAGGTCTAAAGAAAGCCTGGCAGACTACTCAGCTGGGTATATTGAAAAAAACAGAACTGAAGCTAACTGGCGCGGCTCGAGCCCTTTATACTTCGTATGACGTCGATGCTTGATGGCAGCCCTCGAGGGACATCGACACTGCAAGCACAGCGCCCCTGGTGGAAAACAAAATTCCGACCAGCAAAGCTGAAGATACGAATATCTAAGGTCTAAGATGAAGACTACGTGAGAGGAACATCCAATCGAAAAAATGTTAGTTGGTAAGTAATTTTTTGTTCTGTGCTACTAGACATACCCACTTGTCTTACCTGATGCCATGCTGTTGGACGCACCCATTTCCGCACCCATGTTTTACCCGACACCCCTTTTAGTCACCCATTTTTTTTGCACATCCATGTCTTTCCAGACATTTACCATGCAATTTGATGCACTGGTTTGCTACACTCATCGCACACATGGTCATACACTCCTCTCCTTGCACATGTTTGTGGTACTTTCTGGATAGTTTCCGATGACCTTAAAATATCCAATGTTCACTTATGACAGTGATCCAACTAAAACTACTGCACTAATTACCTACTTCAAAATCTACTCCTACATTTTCATCTACAACCTGGGGTGCTAAAAATATAATACAGGATATCCCTAGTCAAGGGTTGTCCCGGTGAGGTCACAACATTAAACCTTGGGTGCATAATGGACTTGGACCCAACCCCGTCTCACTACATCAATAATGTATCCAAATCCTGTCACTGCCACCTTTTTAGACTTCTGAAGAGCATCTTCCCTTACCTCACATACCCTAACAGACGGGCTGCAATTATGTCTATATTCATGTCCAGACTTGACTATGCAAACTCAATCTACCTGCGTTCACCAGCCTATCAACTGAACAAAGTCCAGAGAGTCCAAAACGCAGCTGCCACACTGCCTCTTGCACTGGAACGAAGGGTTCACGGCTCACCTGCTCTCAGTACCCTAAACTGGCTCCCAATTGGACGAAGGGCCACCTTCAAAATCCTGTGCATAACTCAGAGCGGAGCACAAAGCTGGCCCTGTATATCTACAAGAAAAGATTGCCTTCTCTCCCAACCCGCACCTTATGGTCTAGCACTGCCCTCCTCCTTGTGGTTCCTGCTTCCAATTCAGCCAGGATTGGAGGGTCTGCTGCCATCGTGGAACTCATTGCCTCCCCGCATTCGACAAAGCCAAGACAACATGGCTTTCCGAATGGTGCTAAAAATCTGGCCTTTTCTCTAAATCATGCAAGGGACCGTTTGGACACCAATTGGCCAGAACGGGCTGGAACCGCATCACCATGAGGAGATAAGAACAGTTGCGACTCGGAAGCCGGCTCTTGTGATCAGTCTTTTTCAACGCTAGGAACTGCTGGCTTGGCAACCGCGGCCTAACGGCTCCTTTGAGCCAACAATCTGGCCATGCCACCCAAACCACACCACAATTTAATGCCCACTGCTCCAAACCCGAGACTCTACAACACTTATGATCTCACTCGACCAGACACACACCACACCCTAAGACTAGGAAATGTTTTATCTCCATTTGAAAATGAATAACCTGCCTCCAATCTCCTAACAACACTTAGGCTCAGTCGAGGTGAATAACATCTTCGTTATCTTCCTCCAAGCATGCACTGTTATCGGCCCATGAGATGTCAACCACCGTCAATCTTACCTATATGTGAATTAATGAGCAGAACTACAATCCCAGAGTCTAATGGCACTTATGTTCAAACATTGACTGGCCAGATCAGATCATGTCTTCCACCGGGTATACAAGGTGGTCTCTGATCAAGTCCGGTTCCTTGATCTGCATAAGTATTGATGCAATGAATTCCACCTGGGATGCAGTATCGACTATGCCTGGTCGAAGTTTGCTCTTTTCTCTTGCAGATGCGCACTACACCCTCCAATTTGAGGATCTCTTTAACATTTCTCTTTCGGTAGGGACAATAATGCAACATAATTCCACATTTCAAACCATAAGCAATGACAGGAACACCCGTCCACCTGCCATAATCAGTTACCCGGACCCAGAGAATTGACCCCCTAGCACTTATTTATTTTAATTATTATTATGCGCACACATGCCCGTGGGCCTGAGGGCGCACAAAAAAAACAGACACACAACATGACCAGTAGAAAGGAAATGAGGCTTTGGCGAGTTACTCCAGATTGAAAAGGTGAGTCTTTATGGCTCGCTTAAACAGGGAATAATTTTTAATGTCGTATCCCAGTGGGTAGGGCGTTCCAGAGGGGGCCCTGGACATCAAGGGTGGTGCGCCCAAATTTAGTTGTCTTAAATCTGGGGGAATCAAGAAGAGGGGCAGTGGAAGAGAATTTAGATTTCCCCTAAATTCATTTCAAAATTCCATGTGAACCAATCCATTGAGCTGCTGGCTTTTCTTTCAGAACCCCACTAGCTCAGCTGAGGTCAAACTCCATACACTAGATGTAAGGAGGGCGGTCCTTTACTATGTATACAAAAACAGACCAACTGTTTGTCTCTGTTGCACCAGGCAGAGAAGGAGACCATGTTTCCAAAAATGCCATCTCCAGATGGATAGTTGGATGCATACAACTGTGCTATTATCAATCAAAACCCTGCCTTTCATACCAAGAGCTCACGCCACAAGGAGCACAGGAACTACCCTGGCATTTATTGGAAATGTCCCATTAGACATTTGCAAAGCAGCTACATGGAGCTCAGTACACATACACTCAGCACTACTGCATTAACACTCATTCCAAAGCAAATGCATCTTTTTGCCGCTGAACCTTCTCACAACCCACCACCTTCTCCTAACACTGCTCGTTAATCTATGCATCGCATGTGATCTAAGCAGATTCCATAAGCCTCCAGAGGGATACAAAACTCACTATAATCATTTTTCTGATGCTTGTTTTAGATTCACATGTGCCCACGCTTCCTCACCGGAGAGAAGGTGCATAGATCTTATGAGCTTCTGATATTATCTGCTTGGATACACCTGTATTCATGCTTCACTTCATGCTACCTCATGTCAGAAATAAAACAATTTGAGGGACTTTTACGGGTGAAGGACCATGGGTACAGTCGACGTCACACTAGGGATAATATTACTGGCACGCCTTGTCGACGTCTCTTTTCGAGTTTTGAAAACAACTTTAATACACCTACTAGATGTCGGCCTATGCATAGCATGTGAATCTAAGCAGCTACAAGCATCAGAAATACGATTACGTTGAGTAATGTATCCCACGCGGAGTTCAATTACGGTTTACGCCATTTGCTTATGACAAATTAAAAATAGTTTACTCTTTCTGTCCTTTTCCTTCCGACTTCGACAAGGTTATCGACGCAGTGAAAAAGACAGCCGTTGGACTAATTCAAGATTCGATGGACCCTTTTGGCCTTGGAAGGCCACACCAGGCCTCGGCCCTTATAGTAGGGAGAGTGGAGGGTGGTCATTGTAGAATGCATTTCCCCACCCACTCCCGTCCTCGCCTGGCTGCCCTTTCCAAACATGGATAGAACACCTTTTTAAGTTCTGCCCCACGTGCAATAAAACATTTCCGCGGATAGACAATGTGTAACGGGTGTCTAAACCGCGATCACGACGGGGGGCATTGTCAAGCCTACAAGCTCTTCAAACCCAAGACTCTTAAAGACCGAAGAACCAAGCACTGGGCCCATCACCCAATGCAGGCTGAGGCCGCCATTGACATGACGATCCTCAGAGGGAGCAGGATCTCTCCAACAGCTGGTCCAGGCCGCCGCCTTTAGCAAAACGATATGCACGGCAATCGAGCACCGATTTGACCAACTGTGCACTAGCTTGGAGGTATGAGGATCTTTACCCAAGCGTGCCTGCATAGCAGCCCATACTGCAGCTTTTTATGATGAAAGGATCGAAGGAATCTACAGGCGATCCCTCGCCTGCCTCTAAAATGGCCGCCCCACATTCTCCACGAGAAGTATTGCATTGCCCAGCAACGCCCCGGGGATTTAAATCCCTCCCTCCCACCGGCAGGCAAGGCCCGCTCCGATAAGGCCCCTGTTATACGCCTGTTCTGCACTGGTTTGCGCTTAGCTGAGATGATCGGCCAAAATATCAGGTATGAATCCTCTGACTCTTGGTCCTGCCCTTCCTCTGCTCCCTCTTTTGCTCCATCACACGCACGACTACGACATGGCCCCACCACCCTCCGCTGGAATTGCTATCCTTAGCAAGTAACGTGCTGACTTGCACGCAGAGCAAACCCTGCCCACCCAGTAATCACGTACGACAAGCTACACAGTGACCCAGCCAGCCTCCTCCCTTCCCATCTAACAAAACAGCCTCAAGTAGCCCGCGCAAGTGAACCTTTTTGTGACAGTGCTGCAAGCCCCGCATATTGCCTCCGGAACATAGATGTGCCTGATTTCAGACCCACCTGCATCTTGATTCAAAATGTGCCTTGTTTTTGCTGCCCGCACTGCATCTCATATTTAGATGTGCCTCAGCTCCTGACCCCATATTGCAACGTGATCCGTAATTTGTGCATTTTCCCGCAGCCCAAATTGCATTGCATTACCAGAGTTGTGCCGGAGTCATTGACCCACACACTATTGCAACTTTTTGCCATAAATTGTTGCACTCCACATCCAGCGGCACTACTCCTTAACGGCCCATACCGCCTTAGCAGTTGCCTCTTGCACCTGGACACACTCGGACATAAATACCTGCCCCTGAAGGCCTGCCTTATACTGCTCGCTGCTCCTGCACCCAGCTGCACCACTCGTTCACTGCCACTCGTAGTATCGAGCGGCTCCGCTATCTAACCTCAGCCCCTACCTACCCTCGCCATGCCTCATCCCAAATCCATTAGCTCACCAGCTGCCCCACACATTCCCCTCCAACTTACTTCCTACCATCATCACAGAAAGTAACACCACAGCACATCATCCCCTACCTAACATAACCTCCTACACTAGACCCACCAACATCAGGAACCAACTTCTGGGTCTCCGTTCAAGATACCCTAGTATCGCTCACCAAGCCCCACCTACAACACCCAACACTCCTACCACGCCAGCCCTTTCGGTCAAACCATCCCCACCTATATTTGCCATGTCGCACCCACCCAACCCTGCTTCACCTGCACCACTCAACCCCACCCATACCCCATCCCAACACACACAACCTACAGTGCGCCCTTATCAATGCTAGATCCATCCCTGCCCATGCCACTGAAATTCACGAACTCCTAATTAACCTCGACATCCGAGCCATCACCGAGACCTGGCTTCATAGCGCTGCAGGGCCAGCCCTCAACCTTGCCATCCCACAGGGTTACTCCATTAGGCAAGACCGCCTTTCACCAGTAGGAGGTGGGGTAGCACTCATCCTGAAAGATCACCCTGAGGCCTCTAACCTAGGTGACACCATAGACTCCCTAGCTATAAAAATTGCCCTCTTCCCCCAACTCCACTATCCCCTTCAACCTAGTCTATCGCCCTCCTGGCCCACTACTGGAGTTCCATGAGAACCTCATACATCGCCTAACTGAAAACCTAAAACCTAAAACTTGCCTCCAAAAGCATCCTTCTAGGTGACCTTAACCTAGGGTACAACGACAAAAAGGACAAGCCAGCTAAATCTCTCGCGCTAGCCTTAAAAGAATTAGGCTTTGACCAGAAAATAACCTCAGCTACACAACAAAGGCTGTATCCTGGATTGGATAGCCGACCACAACTGTCACATCAACATTAGCTCCATCACCCCGACTCCATGGTCAGATCACCACCTCATTCACTTCTTCATTCCCATCGTATCCAACAAAAAAAAGCCCAACCCTATCCCCCCAGCACTGGCAAGATGCGCAAAAAATCTTACTAAAGATAAGATTATACCTCACCTATACACCCTCTCCACAGATCCCAAGTCATCTGACCCGTCAGAGCTAGCAGATATCTACAAGAGCACCATAAGCACCGCCGTTGATGCCATCGCCCCCTTACAGACAAAAAAAGCCAAAACAAACACTCAAATACGTGGTTCTCCACTGAATTCATAGAACTCCGCTCACAGAAAAGCATTGAACTCCTGGCAGAAATCCCCCTCCCCGTCCTCCTACAAAAAAATCACTGCCCTATACAAAAAAGCCATTATCGCAGCTAAGTCAGTCTCCTATAATGAAAGAATTACTAATGCAAGCTCTGAATCCAAAGAACTCTCGCCTTTCTCAAAGAACTCACCACACCAGCCACTAAATCACAAGACATTGTGAAAGACCATTGAACCAATGTCATGAAACCAATTGACCAATGTCATGAAAGACATTGTGAAAGTTGCATGGTGCAACTCCATACAATCCGCCCTGTTAAAAAAAAAATCGAACTCCTACAAGCAAAAATTAAGGAGCATCACAAAATCTATCACAGCACCTCAAATCGACCAACACCACGAGCCACATTCCTACCCTCGGCATTGTGCCCCCCACCCCACCAAAGCCCCCACCACCCCCTTCAAATTCAGGGAGGTTACAGGACACAGTTATTGATATAATGAACAAGATCAAACCATCCAACTGCAAAGGATATCCATGACCTGCCAGTCTGATCAAAGACTGCACTGTAACACTCGCACCCTTCCTTAAATCTTTCATTAATGCCTCCTTCAACGCCAGTACAGTTCCAGACAGCCTAAAAGAAGCGTGGGTGCGCCCGCTTCTAAAAAAAATAAATAAATAAAATCCTACTCTAGACCCAGAAGTGGCTACCAATTATAGGCCCATCACCACCGTGCCTTTCCTGCTTAAGATCCTGGATAAAGTTGCCTACATGCAAATCCAGGAATATCTTGACACCAACCATATCTTAGGCTAAACACAGTCAGGCTTCCGACCTGGTCACGGGACAGAGTCAGACCTACTTGACTTAAAAATTCAGCTTGCAGACACTATGGATAAAGGCAAACTGGCACTCCTTCTCCTACTGGATCTATCTGCCGCCTTTGACCTTGTCAACCACGATATCCTAGGCATGCACCTAAAAATGAAGCACACTTCTCCCCGGAAGACATTGCATGGGTGGCCTCATTTCTAAATGGTAGACTCATGAGTCTTCTCAGACACTGCCTCGGGTACCCCTACCATCATCCATTGCGCATCCCCAGGGCTCCTGCACCGCCCCCACTCTCCAATATATTTACCCTCCCTCTCCAACGACCTTGATTGTCGTAACATAGCATACATTAATTATGCCGACGATACGCAGGTACTACTCCCGCTAACTGGGACTTATGAAGAAGATGAGACGGCACTAACTAAAATCTGCACAGCCACCCAAACCAGGATGGCGGCCAACGGCCTCTGCTTAAACGGGGACAAAACAAAAATCCTCATAGTAGGGACTAGTGAAATTCTCAACAAACTCCCCCCTCAATACAAATCCTTCAATATTGACAACTCCACCATCAGTCTCCAAGACTGTTAAAACCCTCGGTGTTCACCTAGATGCCTCACTATCTATGTCCCGCCAGGTCAAAGCCATAGCTTCCTCCTCGGCGCTCACCACCAAGGTGATAAATGCTGTCAAACCTTTTCTCTCCACCAAAAACTGCCTGTCCTTCACCAGAGCCACTATAGGTACCAAACTGGACTACTGTAATGCCCTTTTCCTAGGCACCTCCACTCAAAACGTAAAAAAAATCCAAATCATGCAAAATAACACGCTCCGAGCAGCACTGACCATTCCCAAAAGGGAACACATCTCTCAAGCAAGGAAAGAAGCTCACTGGTTACCGGTAAAGGAATGCATACTCTTTAAAGCCATGGCCATCACACATAGATGCCTCTCACGGGATGCCCCACCCTATCTCGCAGAAAGAATCGCATCTAAAGCTTCCATCAGACCCACTAGAGCTCACCTCACCGACATGATCCACGTTTCAAAGATCCAGGGCGGGAGGATCCAGCTTCCAACACCTCGCACCTAAAAACTAGAACTACCTACCCACTTCACTAAGGAATGAAAAATCATACCCCACCTTCCGCAAAAACCTAAAAACTCTTCTATTCCACTAAAGTCTATCCACTGGCACATTTATGCCTGCACTGTAACCACAGCATAGCATAACCTAAGTTCACTGTCCCAAGGCTAATGTGAATGTTCCCAAGCACAGCTATGCTTGCACTGTAACCACAGCAAGCATAAACCCCTATTCTCAATGTCCTACTTCAAATAACTGTTTTACTCTCTTACTGTACTCTATACCTTGCTATGTCCAAGTTCAAGACTGCTGTAACAGCGCCACGATGCCCCAGGGCAGTTCCGTGCGCTTTATAAATGCAAATAAATGGAGGGAGCCTCCAGTGCGGGCATCGTTGCCGCCTTTTCGGACGGTAAGGACTACTGGGAACAGTCCAGTTCCAATGTGCGGGCCCCTGACCCCAAGAGACAGGCCAGCAGGTCTGTTACAGGGACGACACCCGGCGGCAGAAGCGCTTCCACTACCCCTGCCACTAAACACACATCCCGGGGCGATGAGTCGCCGTCGTCGACAAAGCGCCCAAGTACAGCGTCAAGGGGGAGGTCTGAATCCCTGCCCCCTGGGCACTCTAGGTCTGGATCGCCCCATGACCGTACCCTGAAATGGAAAGACGCAATCCTTAAAAAGCCATCTACCGAACGCGGTAGGTCGGCTGACGAGGCAGAGGTACTTCCCACTACCGAAAGTAGACGACATTCGTCGAAATCGGCGGTAGGGTAAAAAAAAATACTGGTTTATCCCACTTAGTCAAAAAACATTTCCCTAAGAGCCTGTTAGACTAAGCACTCCAAGAAATACTCTTCCAAGAGTCCTAATCATAGGGATAAATCTCAAAGACAAATCTACCCCTCTTAGGGAACCTCTCTGTCCCACAAGAGGAGGGTTCTTTGAACCCTTACAGAACAAGGGCCTATCCTCTCCTACACCCTTAAGACAAGTCCCTACTCCTCAGTACCCAATGGTCTGCAGAGGATATAGATAGGGTAATGACAAGAATGACCTTTATGGCCAATTTCTTTGAAGAAAAACCCTCGGGCTTACCAAAACTTTCAGGTTACACCTCCTGCTACCAAGGCTTCCAGCTCTCGAGCGCTCAACCCCCAGCAAAAAGGGCTTGTGCAGAATCAGTACCAGCCAACCAGTACTAGCTGACCTATATGATGATCATACAGACACAGAAGTGGATAATTGGGACTATCGGCACTCTGATCCTTATTATGATGGTGATGAAGAGGCAGAGGTGTACTCTGGCCTCCCCGATTCAACAGGACTCCCCAGTGACTGATTCGCCAGTGGATAATCGGCTCCTCCATAACGACATATTAATCAAAGCAGCTGAGCACTTTGGCATCGACGCACAATAAATTGGGCAAGACAAAGACTTTGTGGAGGATATTTTGGGGGATAAGAAGGCTGCCACCCAATTCATCCCAATTTTAAAATCTGTCCAGAGGAGAATCCAACCTTCACTGGAGACAATTTATTGGACTCGGGCGGTTAACCTGCGAGTGGAGAAACTGTGCTGCCCAGCGCCTTCTGACCCACTGTATATCAGAGGCAAGCTTAAGCCAGATTCACTTGTGGTGACGACCTGTAAGGGGGCAGGGACACAACTAGCCTCTTCTGAGTCCACCCCCTCCCCCCCAGACAAGGAGAGCACTGGTCCCTGCAGACACTAAAAGGCCCTGCTGCCACAAAGGCTAATTTCTCCCTGTGCCTGCTCCTGGCAGGTTGATCCACCATGGGCCATCTTCACCCGGTCTCCTTTCTGGCATACTAACTACACACAGCAGATCAAGCTCGGATGGTGCTGTACTGGCCTGACTGCAAAAGTGCCTTTCCCTTGCACTGCATTGCTCTTATTATTGCTGGCTACCTTTCTTTGCTCACAATTCCTATCTCACTGCACAGCTCTCATGATAGATGACACTTGGGGAAGGGGGGGGGAATAGGTGGTCAGACTTGGCCACTCCCCCTCAACATCACTTCTTGCATTTCTTCCATTTGCTCATGTTCCTTTTGACCTCCTAGGTCATTTTTAGCCATTCTATTAGAGGTGAGGGTGTCCCCACACACAGACCAGCCGTGATCCTCTTTATAGGAAAGTCCAGGTAGCTTTATTTTCAATATGTACAGTTAATCTGCGTTGGTTACGCTCAAGTAAATACATAGAAACCACCCACCATCATTCACTTCAGCTCAAGCCCCCAACGGACACATTTAGAACACTCCCGCACACATCGCTCTACAACATTCTACTGAGCTGTCAGTCATTCTCATGCATCAGCATTCCACTAGCATACATGGATTGCCAGCGCGACAAGTCAACATAAGTGGTCTTTCACCACCAGGATGCTCTACACAACCTGCCAATCCATCTCTAAACTGAGAAAGCCGATGCAAGCTAGGTCTGTGGGCCGGATACTCTGCAGGTGATGAAGATATGCTACAGGACGAGTCCCAACCTTAGTGGTGACATACCTGGTGCAGTGCTGGCAATAATACTATACGCTTGTACCCTCCAAAATATGTGGAAGCTCTGCCAGACCAGAAGGAACCCTGTGATGTGCTCCTTCAAAACACCCATCACCCTTGATCCATCGGGACCATTCTAATACAAATCTGTTCCGGTGTTTTCATTCTAATCAATCTCTCGGACATGCTGCGTTGCTTTATTTATTTATTTGAATTTCTTTTTTTTTATTTTTATTAGCGCTGGCCCTACCCAATGTGTCTTGGAGCGCCTTACATAGTTCAAATATTGAAAAGGTGGGAGTGGAAAAAAGTTACACAAGGTTTTTTGGAAAAGTGTAGAAAGATTAGGATGGACAAGTTATAGGAGTGGAGGAGGGCAAGCTTATGTGTGGGGAAACGGGTATGTTTGGAGTGGTGATGGAGTATGCAGTTCATATATGGAGAGGCAGGGTGTTGCATGCCTTGGGTGCCCAGTGGATAATTGCTTGTTTTTGTGTGTGCGAGTTTGCAGAGTGGAATGCATGTGTAGTGATTTGGCTGGCTGGCTGGCTTGTCTGGTGTTTGTGTGTGTGTGATATTCTGAGTTTGTCATGAAGGTAAATTAAGTTTTGACGTGGCTGGCTTTGAGTACAGTGCAGATTCCTTTGAAAGCAATTCAGTGGGGAGCCAGTGGAGCTGGGCAAGAGCATGGGGTGATGTGTGAATGTTTCGATGGGTGCAGAATAAGTCTGGCTGCTACGTTTTGTATGGCTTGCAGGGAGCAAGGGTGTTGGGGGGCGGGGGGAGCTAGTCCAGTAAGGAGAGTATTGCCATAGTTCAGCTTAGAGAGAACCAGTGATTGGACTGCAGTGCGGAAGTCAGGAGGACGGATATCTGATTTTGTGAACGAGGTGCAGTTGTAGATTACAGAAAGCCTTGTGGAAAATGCAGAGGGTTTTAAATGTAATCCTTGCATCCACTGGGAGCCAATGAAGGGATTTCAGGGATGGAGAGATATGATCCCAGGGCTTGAGGCCAAAGGCAGTGTCCCACATCGATGCCACTGTCTGTGCTATCTGCATTGCTGCGGGAATGAGGACGGCCTGGCTCCGGGCTAGTAAATTAATCCCGATGTCCAGGAACGCATATTGGACTTCCATTCGAGGGTAGTGACCTCTCCACTCCACCACAAATGTGGAATTGGATACAAAGAACAGCTTGCACTGCAAGGTCTTTATCTATTCTTATGAAGGCCTTGCACAAGGCCTACACCCAGTCGCAGCAACACTCGGACAAGGGGTGGTTATTTGGCGGGTTCCAGGGCTTCCAAGAACGGAGGTCCAGGCAACCTGACCGTTCTGTGTCGGCACTGGAGGAAACAACAAAAGGGGGCGGCAAGTGGTCTCTCCAATCCCCCTCCTCCGCAACAGCCTCAGAGGGAAAGTAGGCAGGACATGCCCCTTCCGGTCCACGTGTCTCCGGTGGGGGGCAGGTTTGCCTTTCACATGCAAATTTGGTGCCAGAATTATTTGGACCCTTGCATCCTCTCCGTAGTCTCAACGGGGTATCGCCTAACAGTACCTTCCTCTCCTCCCTCCTCCTCTCCCACAAATTGGGACAACGTCTCTGCTGGCGGAGATCTGGTCGCTCGTTGAGAGCCATGCAGTGGAAGAAGTCCCAGCCTCCCAGTGAGGATTGGGCTTCTATTCCAGGATTTTCGCCATACAGAAGAGCCAGCCTGGCCTGAGAGTGGTGTTGGACCCTTCCACCCTCAATCTCTCCCTCCCTATGCAAAAATGTAAGGTGCTCGAGCCAACTCTTATTGCGGAAACACTGGACCGGGGAGACTAGATGCGCTTACTGGATCTGAAAGACGCTGATCTACACGTCCCGATTTGGCAGCTGCTTGTTCCTTACTGCTCTGCAGGATCAGAGGCTGCCATTTCCAATACAAGGTGCTAGCCTTGGGTCTCGGCTCGGCACCCAACATATTTACCAGGTTAATGAATGCAGTGGCAGCCCTCCTCTGGGCCCAGGGCCACCACGTATACCCATACCTGGACAACTGGCTCGTTCGGGCCACCTCTCCGGAAGCAGTTCACCATACCGCCTCCGCACTGATGGAACACCACGACCTGGGATTCACCATCAATCTCAAGATGTCTCAGCTGCAGCCCACGCAGAGCCTGACTACCTTGGGCCTCATCTGGGACACAAGCTCCGAGAGTCTTTCCCTTGGAGGACAAGATTGCGGCCATCAAGAGAGCCACAGCTCACTTCTTCTCCAGGCTAGTGACCTCGGCCTGGTGGTACCAACACCTATTGGGTTTTATGGCAGCGGTCCTGTTGGTCGTACTCCACACGCCGCTCAGGATGAGGAAATTACAGCTGCACTTCGCAGCCTCATGGAATCGGGAGAAGGGCTCCCAAGCGGAGCCAGTCAACATTCCTCACTTTCTCCACTCGGACCTCCAGCTGTGGTCCGCGGACTGCAACCTGCCGCAGGGCAAGTACTTCCTACAGCCGGCCTCTCAGGTCAGTCCCTACAGACTCTTGCCTAGAGGGCTGGAGAGCCCCTTGGACATGCAGTGTGCAGGGAGTCTGGACTCCACAGGAGTCCCACATCAATTGGCTAGAATTGAAGGCCATATGGCTGCCTCAAGGCCTTTCTCCCTCTTATCGAGGGCAAGACAGTTATCCAGACAGACAACCCCACCAGCATGTACTAGGTCAGCAAGCAGGGAGGGGGTAACAGATCCCCTCCGCTGTGCAACCTAGCAGTCAGCATGTGGTAATGGGCTCTGGAGAACTCTACCTCATAGATGTCCCTCTCCTGGGGGAATCAAACTTGGAAGCGGACAGGCTCGGCAGACTGGGGGCGAACAATTACTAGCTTCAGTGGGGCAGGGTACTCCACCCCGCTCTTCACAAACTAGCGCTCGCAGCGCCGTTCCTGAGCTGGTCACGCTGAAACACTTGAGCCTATCTCAGGCTAACCTAGAGGTCATCCAGGGTGCTAGAAGCAAGGCTACTAGATGCCAATATATTTTTATTTATTTTGATTTATATAGCGCTTTAATCCAAAGCGCTTTACATGAGGAACAAATAAAACAAGCAATACATGACATTGAATCAAACCAGAAAACCGTACAAGTAACAATTCTAATCATTGATGAGGTTAAGCACAAGTGGAGAGGGTCCAAAGTGAGAGAGGAGGCGTTGGGGGGTGTAGGTGAAGAGGCTTCAGTGTTGAGTTCATTGGTGAGAGAGGAGGAAAAAAGATGCTAGGGGGTAAGTGGAAGAGATCAGATTTTTTTTTTAAAAAAATTAACATTTTTTTATTTCATATAGTTTATACAAACTTTTGAAATGCAAAAACGGACACAATTTTCACAAATAAACCTGCTTAAGAGATAGGATTTTATAGAAGTGTGAAATGAGGGGTAGGAGGTAATGGAGCGCACCGGGAGGGGTAGGCGGGTCCAATGGAAAGGAGTGAGAAGTTGGAAGAAGCGGAAGCGGGAAGGGTCATAGGGAGGAGGAGAGAGAAGGAAGTGATCTGCATAACGGAGAGAACGAGAAGGAGTGTAGAAAGGGAGGATAGGTAGGGAGGGGCAAGACCATAGAGGGCTTTGAAAACTAGACAGTTAAATTTGAGCTGGGAGTGAAATGGGAGCCAACCTAGTGAGTTAAGAGAAGAGGAGATGGAGTTGTGAGGTGAGAGACGGCGGAGAGATAGACTGGTAGATGGATTTGAGGGGGGAGGGGAGTCCAAAGAAAAGAGTGGAGCAGTAGAAGAGTCTGGAGAAGATTAAGGAGGAGATTAGGAGTTTAGTAGCGTGAAAGGTTAGGAAAGGATGAATTTTATGGATGTTGAGGTGGAAGCGGCAAGCTCTGGCAGTGAGAGAAATGTGGTGAGAGAGGGGTGGGGGGGTCAATGTGGATATCAAGGTTGCAGGCATATAAGAGTAAATGGTCTAGATTCTGTCATTGTGCCGACTCTGGGGCGATAAACCTTCTTTGCACCTTGGACGATGTGTTCTCCTTTTCAGCACACCTCGCCCACTCCGGCGTACATGTGGATACGTGCTGCACCCATCTGGTAGCCGTAGGGGCTTATAGGAATTTGGAGGAGGGCCACTGGCAGGCTGAGTCTTAACCAAAGATCTGCAGAAGCTGCTGAACCCCGACAGACCCTCAAGGGTGTGTAGCACTCCTCTACCGTAAATATAGCTGAGCACACAACACCCCCGGGGGAAAGGGGAAGTGGACAGAATAACAAAGTAACACTCGACTCCTTCAGCACCCTCGGGAATCTGCAGCAGAGGAGGAAAGAAAATGTTATGGCAGTTAGCAACTTTACTGAAATGCCTGCAAATCCCCCAACAATATTATTTAACCAATGTACCTGTTATTACTCCGCAATGAGCCTAGAGGAAGTATTGACTTTTATCTGCCAGGGCTCTTGGGATTGCTTCCAAAGTTTCCTGTGTTCATAGTGTGTAAGAAACCCCTACAGAGCTGTAGATACTTGGCAGAAAAACGATATTTTTAAAATTGTTCCATAGTTATGAACTTTTCTGCATTATGGTGGATTGGCTGGTGCTTGACTCCTCACTTCTTTTTAACACAGACAGACAAGAATACACCTGTTGACCTGGCCTTGCTGGGAATTACATTTACTTAATGCTGTTTAAAGCCTTAGAATGTCACTTAGGTTTAGAGATGAGCATCATGCCAACTGTTTCTGCAGAATTCCCGCGCTCCCGTCTCCACCGATGAAGTTACACCACACCCGGAACAGAAGCTTTACTTGCAAAAGTCTGTGTCCCAATAAAGCTTGTTACCTAAGTTGCTTTCACGAACCGCTTGCAAACCGAACTGTTAAACATCATAAAAATGTCAAATGAACGCGGCGCCATGTATACAAAAGTAACTCAAGAATGCGGAAACGTACCCTTTTGTCAACGGTTTCATTGAAAGGGAAAAAAGAAAATGAAATAAACGGAATTGGTGCGGTAGGCGACATCAACTGAACAATCAGAATATTACAAACTTGGTTGCTTCGAACGGTCGCGCTTCGCTCAGGAAACCAACAGGTGATGTCAGCCGTAGGGGAACTGACACGGCTATCCTTGACAGCAGCTGCTGAAAATGAAAAGAAAAATAACTCACGGCACCTCGCGTTATGCTTTAAGGATTCAGCGAGCTCTGGATATTGACACTTGCATGCAAAGCGGAAAGTATCATTAAACCGCAATACTATAGGAATGACTCACATGCTCCCACAAGTCGTAATGGCAAATAACACGCACCACGTAGACCCGAAAGTCAATTTGCTTTTGATGCTAATCTTGCAATCTTCTTGAAGCTCCGCGCACAGGACCGTTATTCACAGTTCAAAGAGTTTTGTTACAATCAGTTTAAACAGAATGTAGTTCACAGTTCCAATTTCTTGATGAAGTATACAGTTGAACAAATCACTTATCTTAAATGAATGTCGGTTTTCTTCCGACCAGCCTTTTCTTGCTGGTTCACACTGATAGATTTTTCCTGGCACTTTAAATACTGGATAGGCCTCAGGTTCTAGGCCTTAAACTGGAACTTCACAAACCCTGACCCGCTCGGCTGAATATTGACAATAATGCAGTTGAGCACTCCAACCAACTGAACAAGAGGTATCCTCAGCCAATCACTTCATTGATCACTTCCTCCATCTTGGCTTGGGCAACTATTCACTCTAAAGTTAAGGCCCAACCTGTAGAGTAGAACATAGCAAAACTCATAAAAATCGGGATGAAAACCTTGTCCCATCCTATCCAACCCACCCCCTCAGCCCCATTGAGGTATTAACCAACATGACCCTGGCGAGTAATCCTGACCGCCTCTTCTCCTCCAACCTGGTGGTCAAGTGACTTCTGGCGGACCTCAACAGGCTTTACCTGCCTATAAAGAAACCACACACTGTGCAGTACCTTAATGTTGTGTTGGGCGCCTTGGCGCACAAACCTCTTGAGCCAATGGTGTCGTCAGACATCAGGCTGGTCACCGGAAAGACAGCCGTGCTTGTGGGCCTCACCTCAGCTTGCAGTGTCAGCGAGATCCAGGCTCTGGTGGCTTCAGAGCCCCACACTACCTTTCACAAGGACGTCCTGCAAACGCACCCTGCGTTACTACCCAAGGTGACTTCCTCTTTCCTTCTCAACAAGGAAATAGTCTTACCCACTTTCTTTGCTGACCCCAAGGAGGAGCTTCAGAGGGCCTGGCACCGTCTAGATGTCTGACACGTGCTGAAATACTACCTGGACAGGACCAAGAACGAACGCAAGTCGGACGCCTTGTTTGTCACTCTTGGTGGGTCAAGGCCCGGTTACCAGGCCTCCAAGGCCTCCATAGCAAGGTGGATGGTCGCGGCCATCAGGAAGGCCTATGAGGGGCAGCACAAACCTGTGCCAGTTAACTTACCTATGCGGTCAGAGCCAAGGCCACGGCCATCACGATCCAACATGGGCTGTGGCAGGTCATCGGCAGGGTGGCTTCCTTGCCCACCCTTTGGCTTTCTGTAAGCACTATTGTTTGGACGCCGCCTCTAGGTCAGACGTGGCGTTCGGACGGGCGGTTCTAAGAAACCTGTTTGGGTCTCCTCTCTGGGGCTACATTCAGTTGTAATTGCCCATACAGTATGGATGAAAGGGGACGGGACGTAAAAGTAATTAATAGTGACTAACGTTCTTGGTCCATAGTCCCTTTTCCTCCATATGTCCCACCAGCCTCCCCCTAATACTGGTGTCATTAGGCAATGCTGAATATTGTCGACACGTCAATGGGGAATGAGTGGCGCCGGTGGGCGGAGTCAGGCGAGCTCATGCTCTCAGGGCAGCACCCACGCGCGCCTCTAAATTGTAAAGGGAAGAAGATTTTTCTGGTGAGAAAAGGTTCCAACTCCGTCCCTTGCGAGGGACGGCCATACAGTATGGAGGAAAGGGGACTATGGACTAAGAGTACGTTAGTCACTACGGTAAGTAACTATTTTACTGTTCTATTGGTGAAGTCCCCTCAGGGTGTAGGTAGTGTGTATGAAGCATCTCTAAAGAGCATCTACTTGCTTTGGGTTTATTCTGAGTGTATTTTGAAGTGGATTTTTATTGTTGCACATTGCCCTTTTTAAAGAATACGTATTTAAAAATAACCATTAAATAATTATTTTATCTAAAAACCTTGAATGGAAGTGTTATTTGGATACTTGTATTGGTGGATTTCATTTCTACAGCTCCCATTTACCCCTCCTGGGATATGTCTGTCTGCTCAGTCACGCTACCAACTGTGTAGTACAGACCTAAATCAATAAGTTGGTTACCTAATACGAAGCGGACAAGGGTTGTGTAGTCTCCCACAGGATTACTACATCAATTCTTGCCTCACAGACCCCACTATGCATCCTGCCTTGAACCACAACTCCTCTGGCTACTGACCCTTGGAGATATGCATTTTGTGCTTGTATTTACTTTTTAGCGCCTTCGCCAAAGTGCTGGGTCATAAATGATTAAACGGTACAAAACATGCAAATTAGATCAGTTGTAAACCATACAGAAAATAGGGAAAAGTCAGGAAGAAGTAGATGGAGAAAATGATCCCTGAATAAATTATGGAAAGTAGTAAGAGGCAGAGCGAATGTGAAATCGCCAAGGATTCCAATATTGGGGAGCTAACAAGAAAAATGCTTGCAAGCAGGATTGGGTGCAGGGTGGGCACAGGATAGACCGAAGAAATAAAGGTAGAATGAAGGGAGCAAGAGGGATTGTACAAAGTAACTAAGACGACAAATAGCGAGGAGACATGCAGGCAGTTGTAAACCATACATAAGACATGAAAAAGAATACAATATCGGAAAGTGAGCAAGCAAAGGGTCTGAGAGGGAAGAGCAATATAGAAGAGAAGACTTATAGATGCTTTAAAGATGGGCACCAATGGAACTATGGCGTATGCAGGAAGACCGACCAGCAGTGATATATGATATGGCATTTGTAACGTGCCTATACACAGGTGTTTCAAGGCGCGACAAGGCGGGGAGGTGGGGGAACAAGGGGAAGACCGACAACGATCCTACTAGGCCAGGTGTCATTCAGATCGCGCAAGTGCAGGGGTAGGGGGAAGGGAAAAGTGCAAGGGGAAGGGGAGGGGGGGAAGTGCAGAACGGGGTAAGTAGAATAAAAAAAAAATAAATAGGGCCAGCTGGTGGCAAGTGCAAGGTAAGTGCAGACAAGTGCAGGGAGGGGGGGCTGTAGGGATACAGAGACAGTCCCGCAGTGCAGGGGTTGCCAGGGAGGCAGTGCAAGTGGAGAGTGGCTGGGCCAAGGACCGAGGTCGGTGAGAGTGACCCAGGTGCAGTTTCAGTGAAGAATTTAGCAGGGGAGAGGGAGAGAGAAAGCAGAAGCAAAGAGGAAGGTTTTGAGGTGCTTCCGGAACCAGAGATGGTTCTCAAGTTTCAGGGAGGCAGGAAGGCTGTTCCAGAGGGAGGCCCCTGCCTCAGAGAGAGAGAGAGAGAGAGACCCCCCAGCTCGTTGCTTCGAGAAGCGGCTGACCCTGAGGGAGTTGGAGACAGATGCGCGAAGGGCTCGGGAAGGAAGATATTTAGGAAGAGAGAGTTGAAGGTATTTAGGCCCCAGAAGGCCTTGTGGACAATGCAGAGGGTTTTGAACTTAATCCTCGCAGCCACTGGGAGCCAGTGTAGAGATTTCAGTCCTGGAGAGATACGGTCCCTGGGCTTGAGGCCAAGGACAAGTCTCAGTCCTGTTCTGGATGAGTTGCGGAGGGCGGAGAGTGGAGGCAGGCAGATTAAGATGGAGGCTGTTACAGTAGTCCAGCTTCGAGAGAACCAGGGCTCTGGAGACCGTGAGCTTCTGGGGGAAGGAGAGGAAGGGAAGAACAATGGTCTAATTGAGAAAAAATGAAAGGTAATAAGACTGTTTTAGTAGCATGAAACATAAAAAATTGGTGAATGTTTGTGATATTATATAATGTATATCTAGAGGATTTAGCCACATTCGGAATTTTCAATGCAAAAGAAAGGTAAGTGTTTACAATAATCCCGAGATTACTAGCGGAAGTAGAAAAAGGGAAAATAAGAAGGAAAAAACATTGGTACGGGAGGAGCGACAATGAACTGAGAATTGAAGAAAATGTACAGCCTCTTTTTGAGGGATTAAGGTGTAGAGAATGTGAAGCAATCCAGTTTTGAAGAGAAGGCAGACTGGCTGAGAGTAGAGTGGAGGGGGAGTCAGATAAAGACGAGAGAACATTTGTGCTTTAGTCTGAATAAGTGAAACGAAATCCCAAAGGAAGCAAGTATTTTAAATAATGGTGAAGTATAAAGAGAAGAAAGAAGTGGGATGCCATAACGTAAAGGAAACAGTTGAAGATTGACCCACACAGGAAACTCAATATGTGCGATTTGAAAGATGAGACGCAAACCCCTGATGAATATAATCAGTTTCCCAAAGCAGGAGGAGGAGAGGAGGATAGTATGATATGACGTGTCAAATGACGAAAGGTCTAATAATACTAGCACAGAGGATAGTTAGTGATGAGCTATAAGGAGAGCGTTTGTGGCGTGTAAAAGTGTGGTCTCAGTGGAGTCTATGGGTCGAAAGCCTGACTGGTGAGGAGGTAGAAGATCATGTGAATTAACAGACGAAAGTTGAGCATAAACCCTAGAGAAACGGTAACTGAAACAGGGTGACGTTAAAAGGATCATGCTCCCCCCCCCCCCACAACAAGCATCAGTACTGCCACAAGCTCGAGGGGAAAGCACATCACTCCCGCAGCGTACTCCAGCGGCCTCGCCGTCACCAACGACCACGCTGGTCGGCACCAGATTGCCTCCGCCTCCAGTCGCCACTCCTCTGTCTGGTAGCACACCACTAGCGGACCCCGCTGGCCCTTGCTGGCCCTCCAGACACAGGGGATCAACAGGACACTGAAGAGGAATTAGATGCACCTTCCTCAGTAAGAGCGTTTCACGACCGGTTTGCCGGTCTGGACCAGTACCTGGGCATTCCCCAACCCTAGAAGGAGCAGCCGGAAAGAAGGGGTCTTGGCAGAGGTCCTCACCATCCGTGCAGACACTACCTCTGAGAACGGACATGGAGACCCTGGCTAAAAAGGGGCAGACAAACCCCCGCTCCACACAACCTGTCAACAAAAAGCTGGATGCTAAGTATAGGCAAGTGGAGGGCGACTCGCTACTTTTGTCCGTGCACCCTCAACCTCTATCAGTCATAGCGGAGGTGTTCATGTATGCCAAACCCAGGCATCCTTGACCAACACATCCACATCAGTGCTGTGGTGCAAGGAGAAGGTCCTAGAAAGCTACAGCAAGGTCTTAAATGCTGGTCTTTACCTCAGACAGGCCAATGCTGACTCTATTTTGGTCGCAGCAAATGAAAGGCTATAGCAGGAAATCGCTGACTTCCTCCCAGACCTGCCACCCCACAAGTAAACCTTATTTAAGGCAGGCTTGGCAGAGGCCAAGATAGTGGACATCATGGAAGCCACTGTCTCACACATCGATATGGCAGGTAGAGCAATATGTGTGGCATCAGACATGAGTCGAACGGCCTGGCTTAGAGCCACCAGATTCAATCCAGATGTCCAGGAAAAGTCTTGATCATCCATTTGAAGGCGGTGACTTGTTTCACTCCCACCATAGACGAGGAGCTGGACATAAAGGTAAGCGGCTCCCAGACCGCCAAATCACTAGCCATTCGTAGGAAGCCATATGATGTCATTTATAACGCGCCTATACACAAGTGTTTCATCAGCAGCCAAAAGCTTTGGGCAGGGGCAGGCTTGAACAGATAGGGGTCGAACGTTTGGCAGCTTCTGTGGTTTCTAGGACTGCAGAACCAGGCAACCAGACCAATCTCCCAGTCGGCATCGGCGGAAACAACATAAATCACATAAATGGTTCTTTCAGTCCCCTTCCCAAGCCCCAGCCTCTGAGCAAAGAAACAATGACTGGTTGCGTCAGGTCCAGGTTAGCCCTCCACAGTCAGTCCTGGCTGACTCTGTTCGGACCCATGGGTGGTATCGGTAGTCTCTCAGGGCTTCGGTCATCCCATTCCCCACAATCCCCCTCATGCCCCCTCCCTGTTCTTCCCCTTTCCACCATTTTGACACCATCACTCCTAGCGGAGATGCAATCGCTTATCGCGAGCGAGGCGGTGGAGAAAGTCCAAACCCTGCTATAGGGGTTGTGATTCTATTCCTGCATCTTTGCTATTCAAAGGAACTAGTCATGCCTGCGAGTGGTCCTAGTTCTATCCTCCTTAAACCTGTACCTGCTCTTGAAGTTCAAAATGGTTACGTCGGCTCTGATGGGTCGTTGTGTGGGGGAGACTGGGTGTGCTCCCTGGATCTGAAGGATGCTTACTTACACGTCCCGATTTGTCGGAATCTTCGTTCCTCAGTTTTCGGATCATGGGACTGCATTTTCAATACAAAGTACTACTGTTTGGCTTCAACTCTGCACCAAGGGTCTTCAGAAGACTCATGAACGGGGTGGCTGCGCGGCTCAGGGACACCATTTACAGCCATACCTCGACTGGCTAGTCAGAGTAGGTCCGATACACAACCTGCAAACTAATGAGCACACTATACAACCAGGGCTTCTGGGTCAACTTCCAGATGTCACAACTTCAGCCTACACAAACCACCTAGTGTTCTTTGGACTCTTGTGGTACACGCAGAGACAGAGGATATTACCCACAAGGTAAAAGGAGTGGCAATCAAGGCGGCAGCGCGATACTTCCTCAGCAGAACGGTAACCACGTCATGGTGGTATTGGCACCTGTTGGGGATAATGGTCTGGTGTCTCCTGGCAGTTCCTCACACCAGGCTGAAAATTAGGAGGTTGCAGCTACATTTTCCGTTCCATTGAAGCCAAGAAACCAGGGCTCAATCGGCAGCAGTTACCATAGCAGCTCACCTCCTACAGGCAGGAAACTAACCACATTGCAGGCAGGCCGTTAAGGCAAGCCAGCCGGTATACCATTACAACAGACTCCTCCCTTCATGGATGGGAAGCCACTCTGGGCAGCCACGTGGTGCATGGTATTTGGTTCAAAGAGGAACAGCAGAATCAGATCAACTGGTTGGAGATGGCCATCTGGCTAGCGCTCAAGGCTTTCCTCCTTATAGTCAAGGGCAGTTCGGTCTGTATTCAGATGGACAACTCCACTTGCATGCACTACCTCAACAAACTGGGGTACCAGGTCTTTGACACCCACCACCTCCCTCCACCCCGCTATCCCCTTCTGTGCAGCCTTGCTATAACACCGAACCTATGTATCTTGGCAGTCCATCTCCCTGGGGAGTCTAACCTAGAGGCAGACAATCGGCAGGCTGGGTTCTGACAATTATGATTGGCAGTTGAGCAGGAAGATCATTCTGGACAACTTCAGCAGCTGGGGACACCCTCGCATAGACCTGTTCATGACGGAGCGCAACCGGACATGTCATCAGTTTGCATCCTGGGGGCGCCGGGGCCAAGGCTCAATGGGGGGGATGCACTGCAGACACAGTGGGACTGAATGTGGACTTATGCATTCCCTCAGATCTCCCCCCCCCCCTCCTTCACGTCATTCGCAAAAATCGGAGAAACTCCCCACTGCGACTGATCCTAATGGTGCTGCAGTGGCATGCCAGATGTTGGTACTCTGACCTCATGCAAATGCCGGATCAGCCTCTGGTTTCCATGCCTGTCGGGATAGAACCTCTACTGATGCAGCAGGGAGGAACGATGGGTTCACCTCTCCCCGGAGAGGTTAGCCCTAGCAGCCTGGCCCCTGAGCAGATACCGCTAAGGCACCTCAGCAGTGCTACGCGCTAGCAATACAAGAACCAAATGGACCAGATTCATCTTCCTGGCAAGGGCGGCAGGAGTGGATCCCCTATCATGCACGCTAGATCAGGTGTTGTCATTCTCGGCGCACCTAGCTAGGTCGGGGGGCGGGGGGCGGTCCAGGTAGATGCATGTTGGGCCTACCTGGCAGCCATCGGCGCCTACAGATACTGACAGGAATTCTTTCTCTACTTCCATCCCAGTGGTGAAAAGACTGGTGGAGCTGACAAGGATGTGCCCGCACCTATTCTGGGACCTCACTATAGTCCTCGGCGCCCTTACGCATAATCCTTTCGAACCCATCGGGGTCATGGATGTCAAATTGGTCACAATAAAGACAGTTTGCCTAATGGGCCTAACTTCAGCGCACAGAATTAGCGAGATCAAGGCTCTTTTGGCTATAGAAATGCTGTGCACGGCTCATCGAGACAAAGTAGTGTTTTGCATTCCTACCTTTCTCCTAAAGGTGGTTGCCTCATTCCCCCTCAACAAGGAGATGGTGCTTCCTGTTTTCTTTCCTATCCCGACAGACGAGATGGAAAACATCCTTCACTGTCTTGACAGGAGGAGAGCATTGAAATTGTACCTGGATAGGACCAAGGAGTTTCACAAGTCGGACCCCCTGTTTGTTACCTTTTGGCTGGTCGAAATCAGGCAGGCGCCCAAGCCTTAAACAGCTAGATGAATGGTCTTCAGGGGGCATATAAGGTGCAGCATTAAGTTTCCAAAAGACATACACACTCACTAAGTCAGGGCCGAGGCAACAGCAGTCGCTTACCAGAGACATGTACCCTGGGTGGCAAGCGATTCATGGGACACCCCATTAGCCTTCTGCAAGCATAACTGCCTTCGGCCAGGTTGTGCTGTGAAAGCTCTTCGCCTAAACTTTAGAACACTCCTCGCCCATACAGGATGGAGTAAATGGGACGGGTCGTAGGAGTAATTAAAAATTACTCACCTGATTGACTAATGTACTCCTAGTCCATAGTCCCCTTTCCTCCATATGTCCCACCATCCTTCCCCCTAAAATTTGCAGCGTCCATAGATGGTTTAATGCAGCCTACGCGTCAAGAGGACTGAGGTGTGGTGCTGGTGGGCAGGGGTCAAGTAAGCGCTGCTCCCGGGGCCGCACCCCTGCGCAAGCAAATTTAAAGGGAAATAATTTTTTGTCTGGTGTAAAAGATTCTGTGCCCGTCCCAGGTGAGGGACACCCATACAGGATGGAGGGAAAGGGACTATGAACTAGGAGTATGTTAATCACTCCGGTGAGTAACTTGTAATTATGCTACCATGCCACGACCTAGAGGTAGGTACTCATCGTATTGGCTTCCCCTAAAGTGTATTTGAAGGTGGAAAAACACAGTAAGTACAGGGCTTTATTTATAAATATGGATAACGGTTTGCAACTTTCATGGTCATAGGGACCCAAGGGAGATCACTCTTTGCGACAAGGGGCAATATGAAATGCCACACCTTCAACCCCTGATCGTAAGCAGCAGTCACTGGGCATCGAGCTAGATATTGCCATACACCTTTCCCCCAGTGTTGTTTATACAAAAGAGGCCAGGAGTTTTGCCGGACAATCCTACTCATTAAACCAAAATGGCCGAGATATGCATGTCCACAACACATGGCACTAGCAGTTCTGTTAATTAGAATTTCCTTTTTTTAGTGACATTTTTCCTACTTTGTGAGTCCACCAGCATTTTTAATGGATTATTGGATTTTTGGACTAATTCTCCTGAGTGAGTGGGAACACTTTTTCACACTCGTCCTTTTACTCTGACCCTGGGAACTCTTTGTACCCCTTTTTGGTACTTTCTAATGGAGATATGCTTTCCTCAAACTTTTCTGGCATTTACCTTTACCAGCACATTGCCCTTTCTGTACAGTGTTGCTGGTGTTAAGACAGTTTTTCTGAAGTGCTTAGTAAAACCCTTCAACTGAGACGGTACAAGACTCCACGCTTGGTATAAGGTTGTACCACCTGAGTATATGGTATTGTAGAGAGAGCAGCCAGGCTTATCGTAGGAAGGAGAGCGATGTAGGAAAGTACATAGAACCTGTAGTATACCAATGATGCAATAGAAACACAACCAGTAGAATTACAAAAAATAAAGGTTTATTATAAATACAAGTAGGCCAAGTTAAGCCTTCGGTTAAGTAGTGGTCATAGTCATAAAAACATTTATAAAAACACACCACAATGCTTGAAAGTACAGACCAAAGCATGAACCTTCTTCAGAATACCAAACAGAAATTGTAGGGAAGTCAGACCATCTCATCCCCATTAGTATATGCCACACCTTTTGCATGGGGAGTAAAACCAATAGTTACTTTAGATTGATATGATAGGTTATTTATAACACGCTTAATACCCAGAGGTTTCAGACTGTGGACCTGGGGATCGATCCTGTGTTGCTCCATGTCGTCTTGCTTCCAAGGCGAGCACGTTGTCCCTGAGCTATCCTCCCGAGATGACTCTGTGTAATACAAGGGTAGTAGACCCTGTCAGTTATGCAGTAACACTCAGCAAAGAAATTACATAATCGACCAAACCGGTTACCAGGATACTTTTCTGAATAGTGGAACACTAATGCAATACAGTTTAGACATCCATCTCAAAGGTGTATGGACAATATTGAAGGAAGATTATGAACCCAAGACTTGCTACTTCAATAGAGAGGGGCTTTTGGTTTATGACAACAGGTAAACCCACTTCTAGGCAAGGATGCTACTTGGTGGACTAGCAAACAAATGTCTGAAGGTTCATCTGTCTGCTTTACCTCCTTTTACCATGCCACAACATAAAATGATGTGCCGGAAATCCCCTGTTGTGAGAGGTAGTTGGGGCGGAGTGGTTAAAGACCAGCATCCAGTTGGGTTTAAACACAGCTCTATCCAGGTTACTGATTTGTCCCTTTCAACCAATAATAAATTGCTCAAAACATCTGAATATTAAAGTTCCTTTGTTTTGCAATAATTGCTGAAATGCAAAGGGTAAATGAGTTGCAGGCCATACCAGTGGATGAGCCTTAAAATACATTGTTTTTAGGACACTTTGAAGATTCTCACAAATTAATATTTTGAAGTTCATGTCGACTGAACCATTGATTTGAAGTTTAGCAGGTAGTTGCAGACATCTAGCAAGCCTGTGGCGAGAAAACAAATAGTGTGGGTTTCAAAGCTGTCGCTGGTTGGCTCATTATATAGTGTCTGCCCAATAGTCAGTTTATGGTGTAGAGTGGAGTCCAGTCTCTGCGCCGGCTTTCTAAAGAACCCTCCAGGGTATGTGGTGGGATATTTGGAAAAAATCCTTCAGACAGTGGCAAATGGATCAGTGGTATTTGATGCAAAGGCTGGTGAAAAGAATCCAGACTTCAATCAGGAATGCCAGCGGTCAAAACCTGACATGATTTCCCCATACTTGAAACAAACGCCTATAACCTAGCATCGTGGATACAAGAAAAAAAACCTGTAATTGCAATTGACTCCGAACTATTAGAAGAATGCCACTTTCCCTCCTGATGAGCCACGATTATATAAGTGTTGAAACACGTGTAGAGGATTGAGCATTGAGAATGACCACATAAGATAGTCAAATGAGACTTAGAGGATTGAGTATTGACGATGACTATATTTTATTTGTATCGTGCTCATACATGTTTCAGAGTGTGACTATGCAAGGGAGGGGAACAAGGGAGGACAAAAATGATGATCCTTCTAGGCCCAGTGACATTGAGAAAGCACAAGGGATGGGGAAGGGGGAAAGTGCAAGGAAGAGGTGGAAAGTGCTGAGCAAGGGATAAAAACAGTTGGTAGTGCAGCCAACAAGGTGGCAAGTGCGAGGTTTAAGGCGCAGACAAGGGGTGTCTAAGTGCAGGTAAAGGGACTGTAGGGTTACAGACACAGACCCAATTGCAAGGGTTGCCAGGAGGTAGTGCGGGTTTGTCTGGGTGGGCAGCGACCTATGCCCAAAATCGGAGGGTAGCCAGGTTCGCAGAGCCAAAGCAGACAGTTCAGCAGGGGAGAGGAAGAGTGAAAGCAGAAGCCAAGAGGAAGGTCTTGAGGTTCTTCCGGAACCGGCGAGGGTTCTCAAGTTTCAGAGTAGCAGGGAGACTGTTCAAGAGGGAGGCCCCAGCCAAGGAAAGAGATTTACCTCCAACTTGTTGCTTGGAGAAGCGACTGACCCTGAGGGAGTTAGACGAGTGAAAAGTTTGAGTGGGAAGGTATTTACGGAGGGAGAGTTGAAGGTATTTTGGACTCGGACCCCAGAAAGCCTTGTGGACCATGCAGAGGGTCTTGAATTGAACCCTTGCAGCCACTGGGAGCCAATGAAGAGATTTGAGGGCTGGAGGGATGATCCCAGGGCTTGAGGCCAAGGACAAGTCTTGTAGTCCTGTTCTGGATGAGGGCGTAGAGTAGAAACGGGCAGATTTAGAAAGAGGCTGATGCAGTATTCTAGCCTACAGAGAACCAGAGCTCTAGAGACAGTAAGCTTCTGGGGGAAGGAGAGGAAAAGGAAGAATACCTCTGAGGTGCAGTTGTTAGTTTGACTTCTTAGAGATGTTGGAGATGTGAGCAGAGGAGGAGTGTGGAGTCGAAAATGACCCTGAGGCTCTTAGTCTCGCAGGAGAGGCGACAAAGGAGGCCGGCCAGAGTGGTAGGAAAGGAGGGTGCAGGTGTGCTGATGAGGAGAATCTCGTCTTACTGGCATTAAGGCAGAGATCATTGGCCGCACACCACTCCTGGATGGCAGTCAGAGATGGAGGGAGAAGAGATGGCGTAGGAAAGCCTGAAACCAAGCTGAGTGTCATCCACATAGCACAGAAAGTTGGAGCAGAGAACGGCAAAGCGATCAGAAAGGGGTACCAGGTATTTCTTGAACAGCCAGGGAGAGAGGTTGGACCACTCGGGAACACCACAAGTAGAGGGTGAGATAGAGGAAAAGGAGGACCCAAGTTGGAACTGGGAGGGTGGATCAGAGAGGAAAGAGGTCAGCCAGGCCATGGCCTGATTGGTGATACCCAGGTTATCACGGAGACGGTTGAGCAGGATGGCATGGTTGACTGTGTCAAAGGCAGAAGAGATATGGAGTAGGATGAGCACAGAAGGGATGTTGGAGTCGAGAGCAGGTCTTCATGGATGTTCAGGAGAGCAGTTTCCGTGCTTCTGGCAGCTCTGAAGCCAGACTGATGGTCATGGAGACAACCAACAGTCGGTGTGCATTCAAGCTGGGAGATGGCCAGCTTTTCCAAGAGTTTGCCCAGGAAAGGAGTGATGGAAATCAGGCGACAGTTCGTCGGGCAAGAGGGGTCGGCTGTGGGTTTTTTGAGAAGAGGGTGCACAAGAGTGCCTTCAGAGGGGAAGGCTCCAGAGGCGAAGGAGTGATTACAGAAGTCACCGAAGCAAGGGTGTCAATGTGGTCCTTGATGGTTTTGGACGAACATGGAAGAACCTGTTTTGACAAGACTATCATAGATCGTACTTGTCTGGAAATCTCATCAGGGGAGAACAAGGGGAATAGATGAGCAGGGAGGAGAGGCAGCTGTAGGGGGGCCAGAGGTATCGGAGAGAGAATGGGGAGGAAGAGAGGACAAGTGGGTGGACAGGATGTCCTGGGTTTTTTAGATGAAATGAGAGGCCAGGACAGTGCAAAGGGCCCGATGGGCGACAAGAGGTAGAGACTGCAGCAGGGTTGGCTAGCTCCTTGCAGATATTAGAGTTCAGCCCAGTTGTTTGATGCCGCAGAGACGCAGGCTTGGATATGGGCTCTCTTCTTAGTGCAGACAAGGAGCCGGTATTGCCTTTGGAGCCGGTGGCAGGCTAGTTTGTCAGAGGATGCACTAGAAGCCCGCCATTTCCTCTGAGCCACCCTACACTTGCGTTTAAGGGTAACTAGGTTGGGCTTCAGGCGGATCCTTGTGACAGGGGCAAAAACATCATGAGCATCGGAGATGGAGGAGTAGAGCTTGGAAAGAGGACAAGACGATTATCAAATGTAAATTATGGATCAACACATGAGGATAAACATTACCACTTGAGGATCACTGAGACAATCAATAAGCTATTATTGAAAACAATTTGCCACTGTCTGAAGGATTATCTTTTCCCATTATCCCACAGCATACCCATGTGGGTTATTTTGAAAGCAGGTGCAGAGACTTGACTCCTCTCTACACCATAAAATAAACCATTGAGTTGCCAAGATTTTGAAGCTGTCTGCATTGTCCAGTGAGATCATCTCATTTATCTGGCTCAGGTAGTGTATAATAGTGTATAATAAATGCAGTCGGCCATCAAACTGTTGGATAATCTGAGAGACTAGTCAACAAGGGCAACTGGAATAACGCATGCTTTCCTTGCAATTGTATACTTTTTACCATATGCAAGGCTACAACATGGATCTCAGTGCATATTTTCACAAAGCAGTACTGCATAGTCCCAAACAAGAGCAAACACAAGTGTTAGAGAAATTACATATGTTTATATTTGCAGCATGATCATGTTATTGGAAATTAAATGTATTCAGGCGTTAATTTTCATTACTCAAATTTTTTTAAAGAAAGCTTGCGTAGGTGAAAATAAACAATCAGAAGAGAACATCTATTTGCATGTGTAGGTTGCCGTTACCTTGTCATGCATGGTTACGTTCTATGTTTAAGCTTGGTACACAGGTTTTAATACTCGAACAACCATTGTACGGTGGACTATGCATCGCTTGTGACTCTAAACAGATTCAAGCTGTACAAATATTACTGGTTAGGACCTTTTTCAGTTTCTACCTATGTATCGTTAACACAATGACCGATTGAAAGGTTGGCCCAATGTATGTCTCGCCGTTCATGCTTTTCTGACAGTCCGCTATTGAGATCTTGGATTTATTGTTCTGTGGTTATTTTTACCCCTTGCTAGGTTGTTGATGTATTCCTTGCACCACTGCCCTGTTCACTGTCTCCAGGTGTTCTAGATAAAACTTTGTGTTCTTCAGGCTCCTGTAGTCACGATGCGTATTGAATTCAGTTTTATTGACCTTTAACCTCCATGTATTCAAGTTTTGCACAAAATCCTGTGAATAGAACTATAGGAACAATGTAATCTGCTCTAATGCAAATAATCTGATTTACTTGCAGAAGTCGTTGGAGTTCTGGAGTGGGCGGAAGTGGTGGTGGGTGTTCAGGCAGATCATCAACTGGAACAAGGGACTCCAGGCGGCAGACCAGAGTTATCCGCACAGGACGTGACAGAGGATCTGGGCTGCTAGGTAGTCAGCCTCAGCCTGTGATACCAGCATCAGTAATTCCAGAAGAGCTCATCTCTCAAGTAGGTTATTTTGCATATTCATGGTGCATTTAGTTTACGCTTTATCAAACATGTGATATTACTGTATCATTGCTATGTTAATATTGAGTACTTTCTTGCTCCGACTGATTTAGAATAGGACTTACTTGAAGTACGATTTAACACATTTTGTATCCAATCTTCATTGATTTGATTTTGTTTACAACAGTATTATGAATTATCACTTTTTAATACCAAGCAAAATTACACAGCCGAAATCAGTGCATCGTGGAATGCAAGTCTATAGCCTCAATCTGCCCTGGTGAGAATACTGTGGCTTCTAGTGTGCCCTCATTCTTCAAACTTAAAATTCCTTATCGATTTGACTCTGCAAGCCTATAGAAAGGCCTGTTTGTGGTTCTTTTAGCTGCCACACAGGGCATTGGTCCCACCACCCTCCTGTTGCCATGCTAATGGGCCCCAGGCATTTCTGCTCACTGGGTGACACCACCAGGTTGTGTGAGCATTCTATACAAAATGTCAAATACATTGACTGTCACCATCAACCCCTTTGCTGGCTGTTAAGCATTTGTTTCCAAAACTTCCTTGAATGCATCTGCAACTGGTATGTCCTAAAATTGTGGCTGCTGGTGAGCATGTGCTGCCACGTCATTTTGTGAACTACCTAAGAAAGGAAAAAAAAACTAATTTAAGGAACATGTCAACAGCAGACGTGCAGCTGCTCACCCACCCTGTCTCTCAGCCTAAATAGTCTGCACTTTTAAAAACAAATATATATATATTTTTGTTTTTACGGCCTAACATTGGACAAAGTACAAAGCAAACTTTTCACAAAAACATCAAACATCATCCAAGGGTATTAAAAAAAAACTCGTACATTTACATTCTTTCATAAAGACGAGAAAAGAACGAGTCATTTTCCATAAACATCATGAAACATCATATGATATACGGAAAAGATGGGAAATACTCCTACATTCACATGATTATTTTAAGCTTTCCTAATATATCCTTGTAAAAAATAAAGCTAGAAGAAGTGTGGTGTTCTACCCCCACATAAACTGGGCCCAACAGAACTCTCTCGAGGTCTCTCCCTCCGTCCCCAGCAGACCCCAAAGTAAAATGTTCTACGCACCGTTGGACCAGAGCAATAAAGTGAGCTTTTTCAATCACTCTTTGCAGGTACTCCTAGTTATTATTAATACCACCCTTAGTTTTGCATGATAAATTAATATTCATGCACTAGATATGCCTGCATATGTCTCCAAAATTTCACAGTTCCCATTCTTGTGTTCTCTGCATAACAGGTTTCGATGCGCCAATAGTACTGGCATCCATTAGTGCCATCCTCTGGGCAGGAAAAAAAATCCCTATAGGTAGCAGAGAGGAAGCTGCTTCAGAATAGTGTTCTGAAAGAGTTCTATGATGAGATACTCAGTAGTACATTTAGTAAACTGCCTATACGTTACAATTTCCCCCAGTGACGCCCTTTGCCTCTGGCAAGGGTTAGTGTGGGTTCCAATATTGCGGGTTCCTCACGATAGGTAGCACCCAGTCTCCTAAGATCAGCCTGTTGTCCCAATCGGTAGTTTCTACAGGTAGAAATTTATCAAGAGGTAGATTTTTGTAATTTAAAATGGCAAGGCTGAGCAAGCAGCCTTTGAATGCAATGCACGAAAACAAGTATGTAACACGAGTAGAGTGGCAGAGCAGCCAGACTCTGCTTAGGAGGAATGTGATCTGTAAATCAGTACATGCATGGATCCAAGGAAAGACTTACACACTTGTTATATCAAACATAGTGATTATAAACTCATAGAAATAGTGTCTCCACTAGCAACATCAAATGTTAATTTAGAATATTAAGGGAATGATGCATGTGAGTAAATTATTATATACTTTTCTTATCCACACACGGAGTGACTTCAGTTAAGGCCAGGAAAAGTACTTATTTTCAATCAACTCTGCAATATTCAAGTTTAGGTAAGGGAAGAAAGTAAAGGGCAACAATCACAGGTAAGCAATATTAGTAGCCAGTCTTATAAGGTTTGGCAGTCTTTTCCCGAACAAGAAAGGAGGTAATCAGTTCAGGTTTTAGAGGGAGTTGAGTAATGTCCAAGCCAATAGTTTCAGCGGATTTACTGTTGGGGAAACCAGCAATGCCCAAGTAGATAGGAATGCGACAGTTCTGATCCAAATCTTCTTAGCACACGTAACAAGTTAGTTATTCTTGAAATAAGTTCAAGAGCTTAGGAGAAGCCTTTCTTGATGGACACTGGCTGTTGGGCCTGGGCGACTGTGTAAATGGGTGACCACCCAAATAGTAAGAACAAAGCTCCAAAAGCAAAAGAGCAACACACTGCTTCAGGTTCGTTTCCCTTAATCTCCACAGTACCCTGAGAGTCAAGAAGCTGATGTAGATGGATGTTTTCTGGATGCAGCTGCAAACCCGGTCTCCTAGTTCTTGGTTGTGTTGATGAAAAGGGGAAGGGGTTTGGGGGAGCCCTGAATGGGCTCTTGCAGTATTAGTCGAGAGAGGGTCTTACCAGCCCAGAAATCTTTGTACTTGTGTTGGTTTGTGGTTTGGCACCTTTTTCTCAGCCTAAGTAGTTAACGATCACTGCCAGTTGGAATCTTCTTAGTTTCTCGGTGCTGCACTCTGGTGAGGGGGACTTTGAGGGCGAGGATTTGTGCTTCTGGGGGCTCACACGGATGCTACAGAAGTTCCAGTGAAATTAGTTAACAGCAAAGCAATGCACTGCAAGTTGGTTGAGGTATGGATGTATGCATTTAAATTTAGAGTGCAAAAACCAAGGCCAGAGGGCATCTGGGCACTGGTATTGGTATTCTGTAGCCCAGGAAAGTCTCAGGATGTCGGGGGCTCCTCGCATTTAAGAGTGTCTTGATGCTGGTTATGCCCTTTAGAACATAAATGGGGGAGTGGCCCAGGAACAGCAGTGGAGTGGGACTGCAACTAACCAATAACAAAGTCCAGACTGCTGGTAATTTGATTTCTAAATTATTTTAGAATTATTTGAATATTGAGTATCTTATACAATATCACTTAAACAACACATCAGTGGCTGTGTCAGACTCTGAAAGCAATTTAGTCAGTATCATGATAAAAAGAGCAACATTTATTTTGGTGAGTATTGTGTTTCAAGGTTCAAGATTTTAAACAAAAAACATAAAAAATAAATGGAAACAATCTTAGTTATTGAACAAGTCTGAAATTAGACAATGAAGCAATAAAACAAGACAACAAATCAAAATAATCATTTGCTAAAGACAATGTCTGCATCTGCCATGGATGCAGTGAATGAACAACATAAGTTTGTGAAGAAATACCTCCACTCTAATTCTTTTAAGCATAAGAAAAAAATAAGAGTGAAAAGATGCTATTAACTTTTAAATTTTAGATTTTGACTTTAAACGGGTCTTTTTTTAATTAAAAAGTTGTTTATTAGTTTGATAAACTGTAACAGCATGAACATCATTGTTACAAGGGTTAAAAGTACTTTAAGTCATAAAGTTCATTTAGTATACCAATTAAATTCATAAAAGATTTGCTCAACATCTTCTCTTGATCTAGAATATCCAGCGGCATAACAAAATAGAATACTGTTTCCATCCATTTTTTACAGTTAATTAAAGAGAAACCAATATCTTTATACAATGTAGATGAATAAATCCATTGATAGTTAGATTCCAAAAGAATACAAGATTCATAGATTTAAGAATTGATCACAAAGTTAGTTTTCTTATTTCTCATTGATTACATACTTGGAATCTAATTCTCGTGCAAGAATAACAAGGAATTTTGTGAGTGCCAGATTTCGATTTGTGTGAATAACCCCACAGAACATCTTCCAGCACCATTCTCTAGAATTCTGTGGAGTTCAGTTCCAATTATTAAGGAACGACACACTTCAAAGTGATCACAATCCAATATTAGGTGCTTTAGAGTTTCATTCCGTGTACCATCACCACAGAAGCGGCATAGTGAGTGCTATTCAAGCAAAAACTCCTGTTCCATTCAATTGTTTTCTCTAGAGTGTGTAATTGGTTGAGCTTAAATCTTAAATATAAATCTCTTAACTTACTGGACGGGAATTTAAACAAATATGCTCTACGTGGAATCCTTGCCGCCACAAATATCGCTGCTTCTGAGTACAGGTTTTTGCTGTGCATTTCATTCAAAGTTTTTGCCCAATCATACTCAGTCGTTTTTTTACATGTGCATAACGAAATTCAAGATCAATAGGTTTTAATGCAATTTGATCAATTAGGCTGGTCATATGCTTAAAGGTTCCCACAGATAACGGATTTCCCATGTGAAGCATAATACAAAATTCTTCATAAAGTGAGTTTGATGGTGGAAAGAGCATTTTTGACAGTTTAGATAGTTGTCTCCAATGGTATCTGGCTGATATAGCAGTTAAGCCAAGCTCTTGTCTCAATACACAATTCGGAAGTGAATTAGGCATTCTAAGAGTAGTTTTCCATAATAGACCCTGAATCTGATCAAGTATGGATTCAATATCTACCAAGCAAAAGTCTAAACCATATAATAAAATGGCTTCAACTTTTAGAAGCTAGAATTCCAACAATGGGCCCATTGCAAATTTACACAATTTAGCATAGACGATCTTCATTTGAGAGCCTAATACAATGGTTTTTGAGTTTAAATTCGTTCTCCACATTTAAGAGTCAGTTACATCATAACCCAAATATTTCAAATTTATGGCTACAGGTATAGTAAGACTGTTTATGACCCATTTCAGAGAGTACTTTTTCTTTTTCAGGTTTTTAAAAATGAAAATGTTTGATTTGTTCACATTACATTGCAAATTGTGTTTGAACAGTCTGAAAATATGTTGTGTTTTTTTGGGGGCCATATGGCGTCTAATTAAATATCAACACATCTGCAAATGCCATCCATTGTGATTTCAAATGCCCAAGCTTAGCAGGATAACATATTTTGTTTTGCCATATTTGCTCTATCAGAGAGGTAGAGGTTAAACAAGGTGGCCACCAAATTATGTTTAACCCCCATCTCCGTAGAAATCGGTACTGTAGTTGCACCTGTATTACCAATTCGCACCATGTAAGAGGTGCCATGATGTAATTTCGCAAACAATGAAATTAGATGATTAGGAACACCCTTACATTCAAGTTTCTCCCACAAAATGGTTCGAACCACACAATCGAAGGCAGCCAAAAGGTCAATCGACGCCATGTACAAGGCACATGCATTAGGCATTTTGGTTTGATGGAGCAGATGTGCTAAAACTGTTGCATTTAATGTCGTGCCCATTCGGGCTCAAACCAATCTGAAAACACAGGAGTATACCATGTTGTTGTAGATGGGCGTGTAGCTGTTGAAGTAATAAGATGGCAAATACTTTAGCCCCTGCATCAATAAGTGCAATAGGCCAAAAACTATCAGGATGATCTCTCCCCCCCCCTTTTTGTAAATGGGTACAATGATTGATTTTAACCATGAAGATGGCATTTTGGAAGACTTATAAATCTCGTCAAATTGGATTTTTAATAGTGGCCCCCACAGTTCTGGGTTGTGTTTTAGGGCACATGGCGGAATACAGTCGTGTCCCGGAGCCTTTGAGTTGTTTAATTTTCCAATTCTCCATTATGTCCTCAAGGGACCAACCCTTGAAACCTTCCACAGGCCCAAGCACTAATTTTGATGGTAAATTGTGGAATGTCGCGGGAAGCGAGAATTTTGTCTTAAAGTACATAGTCCAAACTTCTTCAGAGATATTAGAGGATTGTTCGCAATTGCCTTTAGCGTAAACCCTCCTTAATAAAGCCCAAGTTGTTAGTCTGTCATTGCAACATACGCTAGTGATCATTGCCTGGTTAGTAATATGATGCAAATATCTTCTGTAGTTCCTAATTCTATTGTGACATCTATTCATTTTTTTTTTTATTTGAAATTCCGTATCATTGTGAGATGGGCGTTTTAAATGCCTAATCTCTAAATTTTTTGTTTTTCTAAAGTTTCTAATCACATTACTGGATGCGTGAGGCAGATTATCCAATTAGATTACTTGTAGGTACTAACCAGGAATGCCATTGAAGCCTTAATTATTTGGGTAATTTCTATAGATGTTAACAAGTGAGTCCTTTTGACTGAAAATAACCTTTCTCTTTCGTTAAAACGCTTCGTAATTAAGACAGTTTTTTGCAGGTATATGGATTCCACCTCAGGGAATTCCCCTGGCCGATCAACTTCAATCAATGCATGAAAGGGGTCACTTCATAATCGGAATATTCATTCGAATTGATAACTGTAATATACTGTGATCACTATAGTCCGATGCAATGATTTCAACTTTGTTAGATAGCAAAGATAAATCCTCAGACAATGCAATGTAGTCAATACATGAATTCATATTATTACGTTTCCAAGTGTAACGACCTCCCCGCTCATCAAACGGAGACAGTACAATATTCCACTGAGTGAACAAATCAAATAATAATAATTCACCTTTCATTGTAGCAGGGGATGTTTTAAACTGATTATCCGAGTTCGCAACTGAGGCTAGATGCCTCGTACAATCTGAGTTAAAAGCTCCTCCCAGAATTACTTTGCAATGGGGCCACCGAGGAAATACCTCACCAAACAGTTGTTGCAAATTTTCTTAAACAGGTCTGCCTAAGTCGTCCTTGGCGGAGGTCCCTGTCCATTTAAAAACAGGGTCAGGACAGCAGCTCTACTTCAGTGCTTCTTTGGTTGCTAGAGGTGCTGTAGGCATCGCTGGTCGTCTTCTTCGGAGCTTCAGTTCCAGTGGTCGACTTAGCCTTCTGTTCCAAAAACCTAGTCTTTTATGCAAGAACCATTCATTCAGTCCTATGGACCTGTCAAATCACCTGGGGGTGGCTTTCCTTGCAGGACAGCCAGCAGCCCAGTTCAAACGGGTTCCAGCCAGGCATACTTTAAGACAGTCCAGTGAGGTTTCGGGCTCCTCCCTCACTTCCTGTCTCAGCAGACACATTGGAGCCTAGGCAGGCTTTACAAAGGGATCCTGCCAAAGGCAAAACTCAAAGGACCCACCCCCTCCTGGAATGGCCAACCAAGGGAATCTAAACCGAAAATGCTTTAAAGACTGGGGCCATTTTATGAAAAATGGTCACCCCTGGGTGCTGTACTGCAGCTGTGGACACAGCCTACGAGTAACCAACACAAAAATGGTAAGGTATCCACTGCCACAAGCCATTTAGGTTTGTCATTGTAACTACAAAAGTTACAGGAGCAGTGGGAAAGGAGTTATAATGTAGCCCCTTAGCACTCCTCATAAGGTGGGGTGTGCTGATCCCACAAAAAGAAAGGGAAGTAAGATAAACACATCTTACTATCTTTGAGGACAGTAGTTCTAAAGAAGCAGTAATAAAGAACAGGAGGGGACTCCCCAGCAACTCTGCACATAAGGTGCTGCGGACTGCAATAATTTATTACAGATGCCTTTTAGTGATTTAGTGAAACATATGTAGGAAAGCATGACTCCCTTAAAAGCAACAAGAATATAGTAGCAGAACAAATAGTTTACCCATCTCAGAGCAAAAGAATGAATGAGTGTTAAAAGTCCCACTCAGGAGAGAGAAGCAAGATAAAATCCCAGAAGTCCAGCAGACATGCTGGGTGGGGGGAGGAGGGTCTATCGGGTTGAGGGGAATTGACACAAGAAATTAAAATTCTCCCCAACACTCATTGCAGCCGGATGAATACTGGTTTCTTAACCAGATTTTGGTCGTGGGGCGCCATGCATGTAGGTACTCTTAAGTCCCGTCGCCTTTCCTCCACACTGCATGGGCGCTCCGTCCAAGGGACGGGAGACGGATCAATTTTCACCAGAAAAAACCTTCTTACCCTTTAAATTTAGAGGTGCGCGGGGGTGCGGCCCAGGGAACATGTGCTGCCCTGACTCCACCCTCCGGCGCCACACCCCAATCTCCTTTTCTGTGTCGATGGGAACGGGCCGAATTTACCAGAGTTCCTGGGTTTAGCTTCGGCCATGTAATTCCACGTGCAGATACTTCTTCTTTGTCTTTTGTCTTTTTTATCATTCAGGTACTCGGTCCTCAGGCGTCGTTGGCAGTACAGACATCAGTGCGTTAAGGTGTAGTTCTTGTCAGGGGGGCGGGGGGAATAGATTATGTAAAGAACGTGCTTTTGAGGGACTACCGGAAGGAGAACAAAGAGGGTTCGGCTCAGAGAATAGGGGAGGTTATTCCAGAGCTTGGGTGCTATGTGACGGAAGCCAATGCCTCCAGCTTTAGCTGTTCTTATGGTGGCTACTTGGAGTTGGTTGTCATGGTGGCTTCTTTTAGGACGAAGGGAGGATTTCCTGGTTAAGGTTTCTGATAAGTAGGAAGGATCGGTGTGATTGATGCATTTATCTGCGAGGGTGAGTATTTTGAAGTTGATTCTTTATTTGACTGGGAGCCAGTGAGCATTTCTTCGGGCCTGTGATATATGGTCAAATTTGGGGATGTGCAGAGCAGCACGGCGTGCGTTGTTTTGCACTATTTGGAGTTTAAGGTTTTTGGCTGATGTGCCTGCTAGGAAGGCGTTGCAAAAATCTAATCTGGCTCCAATGGTGGCTCTAGCTATGGAGAGCCAATTGGGAGTGGTAAGGTTGGGTTTTATGGTAAAGATGAGTTTGGTGGTCAGTGCGGAAGAGGCGGAGATGGCGCTGACTTATCTAGTCATGGAGAGTGTAGCGTCTAGGTAGACTCCTAGAGTCTTTACGGCGGTGTAGACAGTTATGTTAGTGTTGTCAATAGTTATGTGTGAGTAGTCGTGGCTGAGCTTGGATAGAATTTCACTGGGGGCCAGGATGATCTGTTTTGTCTCCGTTAAGGCAGAGACCATTGATAGCCATCCAGGTTTGGATCGTGGAGTAGATGTTAAGGAGGGCTTCTGTGTCTCGGGCGTAGTCTCAGGTGAGGGGGAGGAGGACTTGCGTGTCATCGGCATAGTTGGTGTAGGCTATGCCGAGGGAATCCAGTAGGACAAAGGGGTTTAGTGAAGAGGTTGTAGAGAGTCGGTGCAGTGCATGACCCTTGTGGGACACCACAGCTTATGGTGGTCGGTGGAGCATTGGCCTGGTCAGAATACACCTTCATGACTCCTCCTTCTAGGAAGGAGGTGATCCAAGAAGTTGAATAGGTGAGAAGTGAGGATGCCATGGTCCACTAGGTCAAATGCTGCAGAGAGGTCGAGTAGCAGGAGCAGAGCAGGTTTGCCTGTCCATTATTTTGGTGATTTGATTCTTTAAATCTAATAGGGCAGTTTCGGTCCCATGGCCTTTGCGGAAGCCGGATTGTCTTCTGCCTAGAATGGCATGGGTTCCGAGGTATTGCTGGATTTCGTTATGGGTAGCCTTATCTAGGATTTTGAGGAGGAAGGGGATGGTGGTGATGGGGACGGTAGTTGCCAGGGGAGGTGGGATCCAAAGTGGTTTTTTTTTAGGAGCGGGCAAACCCAGACATCTTTTAGGCATTGGGGTACAGTTCCCGAAGAGAAGGATGCATTGATGAAAGCTGTGATGATAGGGGTGAGAGCTTCTGAACACTCTTTGACGATGGTGGGGTGGGCATATATCCCCTTTGCAAGTGGAGGGTTTGATATTTTTGAGTAGGGCGGAGACTTCCAACTCTGTGACTTCTCTAAAGACAAAGAGGTGTATTTGCAGGTTGTGGGGGGGATTTGAGGGGGGCAAGGGGAGGGTGTTAAGTGCTTTACGTTGGGATGCTATGTTGTCTTGGAGCGTTTTGACTTTAAGGAGGGCTGTCTGAATGCCTGTGCACCATGCTTCATCCTTGATGATTTCGTCAGGGCTGGTCTCTGTAGTAGTGAGTTCTTTGAATATAGCCAGTTGGCTTTGGTAATCCTCTGGTTATATGATTCGGATTTGGCTTTAAAAATGGCATTTTTGTAGGTCCGTGAGATTTCTTTGAACTCGTTGAGAGGTTTGGTTAGGCGCAGATTGCCAGTTGGATAGGGCTTTACGTTTCTTGGTGCGCAGGACAGATAGTTCTTCTGAGAACCAGGAGTTAGTGCATGGATTTTTTCCCTTTTTTATCTTCCAGCGGGCAATTGCATCAATGGCTTGGGCGAGGGTATTGTTATAGATGTTGGTGAGAGAGGTGGGGGTCTAGGTTAAAGGGATGCTTGAGTTCAGTGATATCAAGAAGAGGCGAGGTTGGTCACTGAGTTTTTTGGAGCTTCTGACTTTGGCGGGGGGTGCATGAGTAAGGGTTTTATGAGTGGATGTGGTAGGGATGGAGAATTGGATGAGATATTGATCCGTCCAAGGAAGGGCTGAGATGTAGGTGATGGTCGATGAGCAGTGGTGATCTGCTAACCAGTCTATGGACCGGCCTTTGCAGTAGGTAGGTCTGGTGATTTTGTGTTCGAACCCCATGTGGGAGAGATCCTTGGCTAAGTGTGTGGCAGTCTTAACCTTGGGGTCATCTAAGCCAAGGTTAAGATCGCCAAGTAGCATGGTTTTAGTGGAGCTTTTTAGGTTGTTGCCTATGATTTGTAGGAGTTGCATATGGTAGTCAGGGGGAGAGCCTGGTGGTCTATAGGTGACTAAGAAGTTAATGGTGCAATTAGGGGAGAGAACTAGTTTAGCATAGAGAAGGTCAGCGTTGTTGTCCCATTGTTGGTTACACATCCTAATGGCAAGTGAGATTTTATAGATGAGGGCGACGCCCCCACCTTTAGAGGTTTTGCGGTCCTGTCTAAGTATGGTGTAGTCCTGGGGCAGGGCGAGGTGTATGGATGGGTCGGACGCCTCATGGAGCCATGTTTCTGATATGGCTAGTATGTCTAATTTGTGGGTGGTGATGAGGTCATTTATCTCTATAGCATGGGCATGGATGGAGCGTGCATTAATGAGTGCGCGTTTTAGGATTAGATTGGCTGGTGATGGATCATGATTGCTGGTGTTCAAGGTAAGCAAGGTGGTGGGGGCACGTATGGGTGAGGGAGTTTGGGGTGTATATTTGGGTGCTGGGGGTTGGGGGATGTGTGCGTGTACATGAAGATGTGAATGTGAGAATGTTGTGTGGGTGCAATAGCTAAGCTTGGGGTTCCTGCTGAGAATAGAAGGCGGGTGGGTAGCTGCGGAGCGAGGGGGACCGTTTAGTGCAGGTTCTTAATCCAGATCGCCAAAAGAGCTGTCCAGGTGGGTTAAAGGCGCAGTGGTTGGGTGTGTTGTGTGGCGTTGTGGGTGAGGCATGGTGTTTGGTGGAGGTGTGAGGTCTGGGTGTGCATGGAGCAAGGTGCGGGTGGCCCAGGGAGAGTAATGAGATAAATAGAGGAAATGTGTATGCGCTGTGGGGTGGGTAGCTGGGGAAAGCATTTGTAAACAGTGCTGTCGAGTACTAGTACTGGATGGGCAGGTCCCCTAGTATGGTGTCCGTGGGGCAATCTAGAGGCTAGGGGCTAGCAAATGCATACATAGTCACGTGCTGCTAGGGGCTGGTGAGGCATACAAAATTCAACAAGCTGCTAGGGGCTGGTGAGGCATACAAAGTTCAACAAGCCACTAGGGGCTGGTCAGGCATACTCAGTGCAGTACACACAGGTTATGTGGGGGATTTAATCGGGCATAGACTTTGGTGGCTAGTCAGACTAGTTGTGATTGATAGCCTGAGTGTGGCCATGCTATGTAATGCACGTTACGGTAGTGGGGTTTCATATAGTTCCCAGGGGCCAACTGTACTTACAGGCTGAAGCTCGGCAGGTAATTTGTTCAGGGGTCTTGGCTGACGGCCCATATGGCATCAGACAGGCATAGACAGGCCTTTTGGTATGGCCCTTCGGCTTTGCGCACTTCCGCGCTGCGGCTTCCGCCTGATGGTGGGGGCTGGAAGACGTGTCGAGCAGCCAATCAGGCTTCTTGCAGGGAAGCAGGCTTCCGTGATGTTATGGGGCTGCAAAATAGGTGGCGGCCATTACCGCGTTGTTGGAAGGCAGTTGGGCAATGGTCTGCGGTTCAGACGGTTGCAATCCAAGACAATAGGAGGCGCTTTTTGCCACAAAATGAGCACAAGCTGGGAGGCCACCAAGCGTGGCATTGAGGATTGTTTGCAGCTCTTCTCACCGTTGAGTGAGGAGAGAATCCTCAGGATGCCGATCTGAAGTTGGAGGGGGCTCCTGCCGGCTACTTCCATGTAGGCAGCAGCTCTGGAATAACTGGACTTACCTTGTTTCCTGCGAACCAAAAATATCATGCTGAAAAAGCCGCCCTGACTTGAACAAAGGCGTTTTGCCTGCTTTCGGTGCAGATTGTGTACCTCACTGTCTAGAGCTGTTGTGTCTGCTTCGGACATTACTATTTGTGCGGGGCGATTCGCTTGAAAGGGTTGAGCAAAGAACTCTAGATGCAAGCCTCGAGCTGTGTCCCTGATCCAGGCATCTCCTGATGAGTCCCTGGCTTGCGCAAAAAGAGCTATCCTCCCTCTTATGGGTGTCTGCAGCGCTGACGCTGCTATGGTTACTGACCTGTTGGCTGTTGGGCTGGATATCTTGGTGTTGAAGACTCTTTTAATAGACGTCTGCGCTTTGTCTAAGGCAGTGAAGGTGCCCACGGATTTGGACATCTTTCACGAAGGGATCTTAGAATAACAGTCCTTGAGCTGTTGCACCAGATTTGGGGTCTGCCAGCTCTCCCAGTTTGGGGTACATTTTTAGGAGAATGCCTTTCCTGCGTTCAGTAGATATGGCACAGTTGGCGGTCCCTAATAAGCAGAGTGCTCTCTGGGACCAACCCGATAGGATAGTTGGATCAATCGGCTTCCCTGTATCAATGGCCTTTTCGGCCAGGTCCATTATCTTTGCAAGGGGTCCTGTAATATTCAGGACCCTATCTTGACAGGATCTCCTGGCACGATCAATGCCTTTCCTGGGGTCTTTGATGTTCTTCCCTTCGAAGGTAATCATTTTGGAGTCCAGTTCTGGAGTCAGAGCTACCTTCCCCGGAATCTCTGGGCGAGGACATTCTGATTAAAGTTTGGCCCGGACTACTTTTTCTAGGGGCCGAAGTAGTCTGGTTTTGATGTACTGTGGCTCTAAATGACGGTTCCCAGTCTGTGGATATGGGAGTGTTAGGGAGAATTCTCAGAAATGTGCCAATTCCTCCCACCTTAGAGCCTTCTAGCTCTTTTGCTAAACTTTGGCACTTTGAACTTTTTAATTCTGTTTGCTTTCTGTTTATTTCTTTGGTTATGGAGTTTAAACAACTCTATAGGCGTCATCTTTTCATTTGTGTCGCACAGCACCCTCTGTGCAGGGTCACAGGGAAGCCTTTTAGGCTTTTCCAAGGTTTAAATCCTTCTCTGGGATAAACTGTTTCCCAGAGAAAGCAAAGTGAAATTGGCTTTACTAGTCTTTTTAAATGACTAGACCCAGCACCCACTATCTTCCAGTCGAGTGCTGTAGGGGTTTACTAGTATCCCCTATGTCTAAAAACTTATGTAGCAGTCAAATGCTACCCGTTCCTATCGAAATGGCTGGTGGCATTGATTTTATAACAAACTATGATTTTTCCCGACAGCGAACACGGTAGCTAAAAATCACAAGAGCTATGTTTTTCAAGATGGTGTCTGAGCCCCCTTTGTCTAAACAGGTCCCGGTCGTCTTATTTTCACCATTTCTTTTTGGAAAGGTCCTTCTAAAGTTTGTCTATGCGTGCCAAACTAGGTTTGGTCCCTTTGTTCCTACGCCTTAGGCAGGCTTCAGGACTGAAGACCACCTCTGGCGCCCGAGTGCCTAGGGTGGGCAGGAAGTGAGGGAGGTGACAAACTCCCTGTGCTTGGTCTCCTAGGAGACCCAAGAGCACTTTGTCGTGATTGGCTGGCTGACTGTCCGGCAAGGACAGCCACCCTGCTGCGTGAGTGGCAGCTAGGCTGGAATGAATGGGAGAAAACTGTTTAAAATTCGAGTCTCTTGGCTTGGAAGGCATGAGTCGACCACTGGAACGAAAGAACCGAAGACGAGCTGGAAGAGGACGGCTGCTGCAACTCCTAGACAGTTGGTTTGCCCAGTGAAGCCCTGCTGCAGGTCCGAATTGCCAAGTTCATCTCGACAGAGAAGCCCTTCAAGGACGACTCCTCCCTTTGAGTTGGTGGGACCAATCAACTCGTAAGCCACCTGGACACCATTCTCAGAGCTGGTTGTATTTTCCTCAGAGTGCTGCAGGAAACCGAATAGCCAGGGAGAAGGACACCAGTTTGTGTGCTTTTAGACGGCTACCGGAATTGCGGATTTGCCAGCTTTGCTACCAATCCCCTTGCAGTGCAGGAGTCCTCTGACGGTCCTCCCTCTTGTCCCCACGACTGAGGCTCAGGAACAGCGAGATCTGCAGGAACAGAAGTCTCAGCTGCATCTTTTCCTTCAATACAAGGTACTGTGAAAACCCGACCAAGAGAACTTAACTCTCACTGCAAAAGTGCATACAACTTTGGCAACTTGCAGGCCTAGTCCGCTTGTGACCCGACATATGAACCTTTCTTCTATGAACTACTTCTGAGAACCGTGCCAAATTCCTTTCCGTTTAAACTACCAGAACCGTTTTTCTTATACAAAACTCTAGCCCATGTACTTTGGCCTACCTATTGCATTGAATCAACTCCTCTGAACTCAAACTATTTGCACTGTTTTTAAGTAACTGTAATATTCATTATTAACTTATGCCTTTTTGCTCCTACTTCAAATGCTCTGAACGCCATTTTGCTCCTCCAAAGTAGTTTAAATGCCTCAGAACCTGATAGCAGGGGAGTAACTTTCCTGAGAATGTTTGGGGGGACATGACATCTGAAGAAAAGTTGCCCAAGCCAAATGAAGGGACAAAATGGTCTGTCATGCAGGTTGGGGGGGGACGACAAACACCCCTGCCCCCCCCCCCCCAAAATTACGCCCATGCCTGATAGTGTAGAGTGCTGTCGTTTCTGATGCTTGTTAATCTGCTTTGAATCACATGCTGAGCATATGGTCAGACATCCAGTGGTAACCATGGAGTATTACATCTCGTCTTTCTGGGACCGAAAGGGGACGCCGGCATAGGCGTGTCTGTAACACTATCCCTATTGTGACGTGTAGTGTACCCAAAATCCCTCACACGCCGAGGTTCCTCAGATTGTTTTTTTCCGCCCAGATAACTGGTCGCCATATAGCGGAGCTCTTAAGAGACATTGTTTAATATCCTAACTGACTTGTCGTTCTTTCCCCCTTAAGTCATTTCGACGCCAAGAACAACTTTGACAAAGACTACGCGGGACTTGTCTACGGTGGTGGTGTTCGGTGCCTGCGATCCGGCGGCTGAAGCATCCATGTGGCTGGGCCTTCTGGCTGGCCTGTACAGTAGGGAGAGTGGGGTCGGGTGGCCATATTTCCGGTATGTCTTTCCTCTTCCCCCTCTTTACCCTATAGGTCTGGTCATCTTCCCCATTGGCTATGGAAAGGACTCCTTTTTAGGTTCTGTCTTAAGTGTAGGACTAGATACCCTTGGAAGGGCGAACACAGGACCTGCAACTCCTGTCTCCCCTTAGAACACAACGAAAAGCAGTGTGCGGCTTGCAAACTTTGGCCTAAGACCCTTAAGGAGCGCTGTGTGAAGCGGTGGGCCGCATACGGTATGTCGCGGGTGTGATGGACCTCGAGGCGGACACTTCTAGGTCCGACGCGCCCATCCCCAACCCTTTAAGTTCTGACTCTGGTCTCGCTTCAGGGACAACACGGACGACCGTGGCGTACAAGCGCATTACATTAAGCACATAACCCCTACACCTATTTTGACGGATACGTCGGAAAAAAAGGTCAAAGCGCCAACAGGGCAGTCGAAAATTTCAGCGGATTCCTTGGATCATACAGATCCAAAGCCTTCACCTGCATTGGTAACAGCGTCTTGAGGCTGGGCATTCCAAGACCAACAAGGGCGCTATCCCTAAATCGGGTTTACATGTCGAAGCGCAGAAATCCGACGATTCCAAAGGCCACGGTAGGCCCGAAAATCACAACTAGGCCTCAAGGTGAAAAACCAACTGCTAGGCCCTCAACACTGCGGAAGGCGGTAAGTCTACCGATAAACCTTCGGGCCCACTAACTCACGCCGATTTGACGGTAATTGAACAGAGCATCGGGCGAATTACTTCAGCGGTTGGACTTATTCCCGGTCTGCCGAAAATCATGGGGCAGGCCGCGGACAAATGTTTAGATACGTCGGGGTGCCCTGATTCTCAAGATAACGGACAGTCAAGAGCCTCTTTCTAACACCCTGACAGAAAATGTTCGACACCAAAGGACGGAAGATGACGCTTTTCCACCCATACGCCCTTCTGAGTCCTCTAAATGGACTAGAGAGAAATTCGAGGGGTGTATAGACCGTCTTGAAAGAATTATCAACTTTTCTGACCATCCTTCCCTGAAAAGATCTCGGGGTGAGCCTACCTTTCAATCTGCTTCACATTTCCATGAAGATCAGCCTTCTGTCCCATCCATCATGAAGACCTCGTCCAGATGGATGACTATGGGGACATCTACAGTGAGGATGAAGAACCTTCCTACTGAATTACGAGGAGGACCAGGCGGATGCCACGGACAATTGGGAAGAAACCCAGCAAGTGGTGACGGACCCATGGACGCTTCCACATCAAGATCAGGACACTAATGTATTGTGCCTGGATTCCTCCCAGGCCACCCCGGCTCGCCAGGCCTCGCCTGTAGACGACCAGATGGCATTCAATACCATGTTAAAGAAGGCAGCTGAGCATTTTCAAATCTCTATGCAAGAGGCAGTGCCTGAGCAGGACTTTGTAGAGCATATCCTTAAGGAGAAAACCTCCTCCTAGCCAGGACATTCCCCTCCTTAATTCTATTAAAAGAAGATTGGCTCCTTCCCTAGTGTCACCAGCTCAAACCCGGGCAGTGAATTAGAGAGTTGAAAAGTTGTTTCGGCCAGCTCGTTCGGACCCTCAATACATTAAAGGGCACGCCACCCCAGATTCTCTGGTAGTGACTACCACCCGTAAACTGGCAGGAGTACCCCTTGCTACAGCGGAGGCACCTCCAGATAGAGAATCCAAGAGGCTTTATGCCCTATGTAAACGGGTTACCTCGGCTGCCGCATATACTACGCGGATAGCGAATAACACTATGCTACTGGCGAGTTATGCTGACGCTCAATGGAACCTAGTACAAGAAGGTCTCCAAGAGGTCCCAGAGCCCTTCAGGTCCAAGCTTCTCAATATTGTGGACGAAGGCAGGCAAGTGAACCAGAATGTGATAAAGAACACTCTGGACACGGCTGAAACAGCAGGCAGGTCTCTGGCCCAAGGAACCTTACTCAAAAGGCACGCTTGGCTGCGTACCTCAGGGTTTAAACCTGAAACCCAAGCCTTGCTCATCAATAAACCAATTGAAAAAGCTAACCTTTTCGGAAAGACGGTCAATGAGGCCCTAGAAACCGCCAAAAAGGAGCATGAGACTCTTAAGTCTCTGCAACAAATCACTCAAAAACCCCCCCTCCCCCCCCCCCCCGCAAGAGGGCAGCGACGCGGCAAAGCCAGAGGTAGAGGCCCCAATCCTAGAGGAGCGGCAGCCTCCGGTCAGAAATGACCATCAGATCCAGGTCCCCACCCATGTCACACTGGTCGGGGGGCGCTCAACCTCTTTCCTCGCTGCATTTCAGACCAGTGGGTCATAAAGACTGTTGCCCACGGGTACTGTGTGGAATTCACCCGACCTCCACAATTCAGACCACCGCGCTCACGGTGCCTTTCACCGGACCATCTGGAGATCCTGAATCAAGAGGTGGAAGCGCTGCTGGGAAAGGATGCCATAGAAGCCGTCCCTATTCTTCAGGTAAACAAGGGTATTTATTCAGTGTACTTATTTGTACCCAAAAAGGACCTCACCATGCGCCCTGTTCTAAACCTGTGCCCAGCGAACAAGTTCATAGACCTCAAAAGTTTTGCATGGTAACGCTACAGGAGGTGATCCCCACTATTGAAACAGTGGACTACATGGCAACATTGGACATGAAAGATGCATACTTTCATATTTCAATGTTGCCAGTGCACAGGAAATATCAAAGGTTCATGATAGAGGACAGGCATTAACAATTCAAGTTACTCCCCTTTGGCATCTCCTCGGTGCCAAGGGTGTTTACGAAGATCCTGGCAGTAGCTGCAGCACACCTGCACAGGTTATCCGTCCTGGTTTACCCTTTCCTGGACTGGCTCATAACAGGGGACTCGTACGACACATGTTTTTTTGAACACCCAAAAGACTCTAGACCTTCTGTTCAGTCTGGGGTTTTCTATCAACGAGAAGAAATCCAGTCTAGTCCCCAGCCAAATAAAACCATTTCTGGGAGCTCTAATCCGGACGAAAGACGCCTCATCTTCCCCTCCAATGAGAGGGTTCAGAACATGCTTTTTCAAATCCCTCAATATGTAGTCAGTCGGGAGGTGACAGTGCACAAAGCCATGCGTTCGCTAGGAATGATGGCGTTGTGCATATAATTGGTTCTCCACGCACGGCTGCGCATGCGTCCCATGCAAGAGTGGCTCAACAGCCAGTGGTGTCAGGCCAGCGGACAATGGGAAGATCTGGTAGTTGTCTTGCCAGCCCTCGTTCTCTCTACAGTGGTGGTCAAGAGAAAACCTCTTGAAGGGGAAAACCTTCACCACCCCTGCAGTGGAAGCCACCTTCACGACAGACGCATCTCTCACGGGGTGCGGGGCTCACCTGCTTCAGCAGACAGCACATGGAGTGTGGGCCCCTCAAGTAGCATCCAACCATATAAATTTACTGGAGCTATTAGCGGTGTTCAAGGCATTAAAGGCCTTTCAGATGCAACTACAAGGGAAGACCGTGCTGACCGTGCAGCACTACAGCCATGTATTACCTGAACAAACAGGGGGAACTCTCTCTCCAGGGCTATCCAAGCTGTCCCAAAACATTTGGATATGGGCTCTCAAACACAAGATGTTTCTGTTGTCCCAACATGTTCTAGGATAACTCGATCTTCTTGCAGACGTGCTCAGCAGAGATTTTCCTCTGCCCGAAGAATACGAATGGCGTCTGCACGAAGAAATCGTGTCCAACGTCTTCGCAGAATGGGGCTTCCCAGAGATCAACTCAGGAGAACTCCCAATGCCAAGACTACGCCTCCAGGTACCCCCAGAACCGCTCCAACGGGAATGGTCTCTGGATAACATGGTCAGGGAAATTTGTCTACGCTCCACCCCTCCACCCCCCCTCCCCCGACTCCCCTTCTCAACAAGATAGTGGACAAGATGCACCAGGAACCAGTTACCATGATACTGGTAGTCCCCATGTCGGCCCCCAACCCTGGTTCGCTCATCTGGTGGCAATGTTCCCCTCCACCAGTAAAACTACCCTGCCCATACAACATGTCTCAGGACAGGGATGGGAGAGACCCTACACCCATGCCCACAAACTCTGAACTTAGCAGCCTGGCTCCTGACGTCATAGTTTGGACACCTACAGCTCCCTCAGGTGCATGGACATACTCAGGGAAGCTAGAAAACCTAACACGTTATTACTATGCCAGCAAATGGAAACGTTTTGTCATCTGGTGTAATTCCAAGGGTGTCGATCCCATTGATTGCTCACCCACACACATTGTGCTGATCTGTTAGACACTGGGTTGGTCTTCAATTCCCTAAAGGTTGATCTGGCTACTCTCTCAGCCTAAACCACATCACAACAAAAGGTGTCATGGTGGAAGATACCGGTGATTAAGGCCTTTATGGAAGGGTTTAAGAGGATTTATCCTCCCATTTCTCACCCACCTCCTGGGTGGGACTTAAATGTGTTTTTGACCAGGCTATGGGAGCTCCCTTTGAGCCAATGCATAAAGCAAGTCTAAAAGACCTGACTTATAAGACGGCCTTCCTAGTGGCTATCTCTTCTATTAGAAGGGTTAGCAAACTACAGGCACTTTCTTTACTAAACCCCTTTGTTACAGTACACAGGGATAAGGTAGTTCTGCGCACTCACCCCATATTTGCGCCTAAATTCATCTGGAAGTTCCATGTGAACCAATCGATTGAACTACCTACCTTTTTCCAGTATCCTACTAACATGGCAGAAAGAAGCCCACACACACACACATTAGATGTGCGCAGGGCAGTCATGTTCTACCTGGAAAGATCTAAACCACTGAGGAAAACGAACCAATTTTTCGTTTCAGTGGCAGCTGATGGAGAAGGTGGTCCTGTCTCTAAATCAGCTATCTCAAGGTGGATTGTCAAATGGATCACACTGTTACTCTTGCTAAGAGAGAACTGCCCTTTAAGCCTAGAGCACATTCTACTCTGGGCACTGGGGCATCCATAGCATTCATTGTAAATGTTCCCCTTGAGTCCATCTGCAAAGCGGCAACCTGGCGTTCAGTACACACCTTTACAAAACACTATTGCCTAGTCACTTATTCTAGGTCGGATTCTCAGATGGGACAAGCAGTATTATGACATCTTTTCTCTACTGTTCCTTCTCACAACCCACCTCTGGGTACTGCTTGCTAGTCTATGCACAGCATGTGATTGTAAGCAGATTAACAAGCATCGCAAGACATGCATTACTCACCGTAATAGCATTTCTGATGATTGTATCTGCTTAGATTCACATGTGCCTCCCTACCTCCCCGCTCGGGGTGGAAGGAACATAGACCTCTTACTACTTCTCTCTTAATGTACTCACTCAATATAGCCTTGGGCTCCCTCATGGCAGAAAAAATGCAGATAAAATTATCAGAAGTGCTATTACGGTAAGAAATGCATGTCATATTTCCGTGTGCTCTTGATTTCATGTTTTCTAACTGACTGTAATGAATTAAGTGTTTTACCAAGAAACCTCGAGTTTAAGTGTCTATCTGTGTAACACCCTTACAAGCTCACATTCCCTCTTGAGATAAGCCTGGCTTCTCAGCTCGCTACCAAAAACTGTGTGGTACAGACTTATACCAAAGGTTGGTTTTGCTTACACCTGTAGTCCTAGTTGTGTAGTGGTCCCCTAGGGTACTGCATACAAACGTTGCCTAACATGTGAATCAAATCCTCCGTTGTAAACATTCCCTCGATGACAGAATGTTCCCTGGATGTCTTCTTGGGAATGGGGGCTGCTGCATTTCCTGAGGTAGAGGGTCTTGACCCTATAGTTTGATCGTCCTCTTCCGAGGAGATGGGGAGGGGTCTGATCATCATTGTACCCCCCTGTTCATGCTCGTCATCTGTGCCCTGCTGGTACTTCTCCGGAGTCGAGGGTCTAGCACTCCTATTGTCTTCCTCGGGGTGAGAGGCTCTATCTGTTGTTGGAAGTAGTCTCCTTCCTAGTCAAGAAGGCTGTTTTAAGCCTGAAGAAGGCGTCTGTAATGGCAGTGTAGGCTTGGTTGCTTCGGGGGCGAGGGCTCAGAGTCCTTGCTCTTGCCAGTCACGGTACTGCCCCCATCAGAAAGGTGTTTTCTTTTCTGTGATCTTTCTCCCCAGCGGGAGTGCTGTCTGTAGGTGCTCTTCTGTGGTAGCCAAGCGGTGTTGGATGGGCAAGAGCATTTCTGAGGCAGCTTTCCTGATGGAGTCCATGGAGGATACCAGCACCCTTTTAATGCTGTCTGCCATAGCCGCCTCTTTTATTTCATAGGCTCCCTCCTCATCCTCTGACCACTCCTGATCAGTGTTAGTGCTGTATTGAGCTGCCATGATTTTTTCTGTACACCTTATTTTTTATTTTAAGAAACAGTGGGCATCAGACCTCCTTCTCTCAATCCCACTGTTGTCAGTAGGAAAATTGAGGGGGGTTTTTAACGAAGAAAATTGTATACTGAAGGCTATGGAACGTTCTCTCCGGCGCTCCTAGAATCCCTTGAAAACACATCAATGGGAACACATAGCGCGAGCGCCAGAAAAGAGGAAAGGACCAGAAGTGAGCAAGGCTCCCTCTGGTGGCCGCGGGGGGGGGCACGGCCTGGAAATGCTCTGCGTGGCCTCCACTTCCCACACAGAATGTTGCTGGTGTGAGAGGAGGCCCGCATGGGCAAAAGAACAAAATGATCACTCGATCGAAGGAGGATAATAAAACGTGGGCCTATTCGCGTAATAGCGAGGCTCCGGTTATGCTGAACGCTCCCGGGCGTTCGCTGAAGAACTGCTGGCATCGGGAAACAAAATAAAAGACAAAGAAATAAGACCTGGGAAACGCAACAACGTTGTAATTCTCTGTAAGGAAAGAAAATGACCACAAGGTTGCGGTAGAGTACCCGACAGCACTCATGACTGATTAAAAGCAATAATAGTAATAATATGAGCATAAAACATACTTATTAACCTAATCACAAAATACAGGGAATAGAGTGAAAACTGTACTCTTCTCTTGCTGTGAGCAGCAAAGAAAGAGGAAGTTGCACACAGTTGGTTCCTATTTGGAGGGACAGTTGGATGCTTATTGGAGGACTGTTGTCACAGGTACTGTGACCTGTTATAGACTTGAGCCAAAGCGTCCTGGGAAATGAAGTTTTTATTCTTGAAGTGACTGTTTATCTTCGACTAGAGGTTTCTTTCCTCACATGTTTAATGCCTGTTTATTACATATTTTTTGCACCCTTGTTAATATTTATTTCAACACTATCAGGTGGTAAAATACTTGCTGCTGAGCTTTTCTCTTTAAAATTAATAAATGAAAGAGAAGCATAATGTGAGCACCCGCTCTTGACATAGAATTTGTAGCCCTACATTAATATCAACTTTTTCATGCTCTTCATGTGTGTTTGAATTCTTTTCGCCGTCCCTTCTACCTCCCATTCCCATATTGTACGCACAAATGTAATGTAGACTATTGATAGGATAGGCTGCTCTGTTTTAGCCCCTTCATTCTTGTTCTATTCGATTGCTCACCCACAAGGCGATTTTCCTAGTTGCGATCACTTCCACAAGACAGGCGAGTGAGGTCTAGGCATTGTAGGTTTTACCTCCCTATGTGGTTTTCTCCATAGAGTTGAAGTTGAGGGAGGCCCTCCTTTTTTTGCCAAAGGTGGTCTTGGATATCCATTTCTCAGAAGGTCCAGCTTCCTGTCCTGTATTTTATTCCTTCCACTGCACCTTTCCATGGCGGAGGAACGATTCCATCGGCTGGACCCAGTCTTTTTTTTACTACAGGGGGTAGAAGAAATGGCCAGCTTTTCGTGTGTTACGCTGGTGCTCATGCTGTCAGGGCTGTGACCAACCAAACCCTGTCCAGGTGGATCATTCTCTGCATCTCGGAATGCCACGATCTGGCTGGTAAGGATGAGTCTTGGGGTCATAGAGCTCATTCTTCCAGGGGAGTGGCTGCCACCTTTGCCCTGCAGAGGGAGCCCAGGCCTGGATTTTTGCCAGGTGGCAACATGGGTGTCCTTGCACACGTTTGCAAAGCATTACTGCTTTGATTTCCCTGAGAGCCAGGATGCCCCTTTTGATAGGGTGGTCCTCTAGAGTTTTCTGGTTTAGATGGTGGTCTTTCTTCCTCCCTCCGTCTGGTTTACTCATGGTTTTGGGAGTCTGTCCTAGATGCGGAATCCGTTGGAGGAAAGTATCCATTAGAAGAACAAATGATTTGCCTCTCTGTAATGTTCTGAAAAATGTTCCTCCCACGGATTCCTGATCTCCATACCTGCCGCTCTTTGCAGGCAGCTAGTACACCATTGGTCCCTCAGTTTCAGTTAGGGAAAAAGGTTGCAAATACTAGCCCTGAGGTCTCATCAGGCGTGGGGTATGTAGAGGCATCGGACAGAGCCCCATGGTGGCGTAAAGGTTTGCGGATAACTGCAGCGCTGGGATAGGGATATCATGGATGAGGACTCTGAAAGAACACTGCAGAGGGGGTAAGTATTTTGTTCTTCTCACAGGGGATGTTGCTGGGGGCAATTGTGGGTTTGCTGGCTGTTTATAATTGGAGAGCCACTATCAGGTTGAAGGGTACAGGTCCTTCCTATTGCTGTGCTGGGCAGTGATCTTTGGTTTGCGGGCCAGGAATCTTTTTCACCTGGAGCAGCTACCCCCACCATCCCCCCACCTGTGAAAGGGGCTTGTGTTCTGCCGCAAAGTCCTGAATCTGCTGACCACTGACTGGGCTTTCTTCGCCACCTTGCCCGCTGTGTCCTAGGGCTGCTACTTCGTTGTGGGAGAGGCAGTGGACTTGCTCAAGGTCGGTTGTCCTGTGCAGCTGGCAGTCTTCTGAAACCACATCTGCTTTGGAGAGCTGAACCTTCACCCACACCGGACTCCTATTTCCACTGATGCACTTGTAACCCCTTCAGCTGGATAAATGGCATGGGTGTGTGGCCCATCGATTTGGACTCTGGAGTTACTTCCAGAATCTGAGTTTAGGGCTGGAGCATATGTTCTACACATGTTGCCCCCTCACCACACAGGATTGCATGCGTGTAAAGTACACTACCTTTACCTTTTTTTGTAGATTTCTGGCCTGTTTCCTGCCTGGGTACCCCTCTGAGAAGGAATTGGGGCTGTGCAACCTTTACAAACACATTTTACTTTAAGTGTGCTTTTACCATTAAAACGACGTACCCGTTTGTCAAGTGTTGTGCACTGGGACTTTTGAGACTTCCTGAACACTTGCATGTGGGATTAACTAAGTGGGGGCACTGACAGTTACTGGTTAAATAAGATGTTATGTTTAACCACTTTTTCTCTAATTTTCTTCTTAGTTTGTTCTATTTCTTTTCTTTGATTAGAGCTGTATCGTGGCAAAATGTGTTGGGTAGTCACACGTTGGGCCGTGTATACATGTTTGTGTAATCTGTAGTATTCACATGTCGTTCCGGCATGTGAGTATTTTTGTGTTTGTGTGGACCTCTATTACTTGGCTGTATCTTAGTTTTGTTAATTGTACTTGTGTACAAAACCCCTAATCTAGTAAATCGGCCTTACTGCTCAGCCGACACTACCCAGAGATATTTTGGTACGATGGTGTGAAAAGCCATTGCTCATCCAATAAATTGGTGACTTTACTTTATTTATATAGTGCAACCATGGACCCCTATGCGTTAGGGCGTGGACAAAACACAAAAAGACAGAAGTACAATGTGCGGGTGCTTAGAACCAATACTAGTCTAGGATCAGAGGTCAAGCTGCTTCACGGTTTTAAGAGAACCAAGTTTTCAGTTTAAAAAGAAAAATTCAGAGAAACCAGGCCACGCAGCTCCAGAGGGAGCAAATTCCAGGCTTGAGGGCTGCGGAGAAAAAAAGCTTTTTGTTCTACCTTCTTAGTTCTGCATCTCAGAGAGACAAGATAGTTCTGATTGTTTGACCCAAGGGTTCTGCTGTTAACCCTATTGAGAATAAGGTATTGTAAATATAAAGGCATAAGGCCCAATCTGCATTTGATGGTAATAACCAAGAGTCGGAAACACTCACTTCCACGGGAAGCCAATGCAGGGAGTGTCTGGCCGCCGAGACATGGTCCCGGCGAGATAGTCCAACGAACACTCGGACCGCACCATTCTGGACGACTTGGAGCCTATTGACATCTGCTTTACAAAGACCAACCAGAACAATGCTACAATAATATAGCTTTGCGCCAATAATCGCTCTGGCTATAGTTTCAGCGTTCTCCTTCGATATGAAAGGTCTACAATGTGCCAACAGCTTGACATAGTACACTGCTGCCGAGACGAGACTGCCCACATGGGCCTTCATGTTCAGCAGTTGATCAAGGACCACTCCTAGGATTTTAACTTTAACCAGTGGGGTTAATTTAACTCCCTCAAGTGAAAAACAGCCATAGGAGGGGCCCAGTTTTGCCAACATCAATGGGCTACCCACGATCATTAGCTCGGTTTTTCCTCTATTTAAAGCGAGGTTGTTACGAACCATCCAGTTCTCTATCAAAGAGTAAACTCTTAAGTTCCGCTTCATCTTTTGAGAGAGTACCAGTCATAGGGTTGACACATTGGGTGTCATCTGTGTAATTGGAGAACATGACCCCCTCCTGCTCCAAAAGGGCAAAGGGGGCCATGAAGATGTTCTATAAGCAGGGAGAGCTGCTCGCTCCCTGTGGCACCCCTACCACATTGGTAGGCCTGAAAAGCACTCTAAAACATTTGCACTATTTAACAAGGTTGACATCTTGCACGTATTTCCCATGTGTTCTCACCTGTGTGGATCACACACTCGGTCTGCCGTTTAATGTGCTCTCGCCCTTCCTATCACAAGCGCAAAGACAAAGCTAGAAACAATGTAGGGTGAACAGTGCAGTAGTAACCAATAACTTGGCAGATTAGGTGGAAAATAGTACTTTGCATCCATCTGCCTCTTTTCAAGTTAGATGGTTGAAAGTGACAGATCGATGAGATAGATTGTCCAGGAGTTAGAGATCAGCTAGTGGGTTGAGTATCACTTGCAGGCATCTGTATGACAATCTGTTCTCGTAATTGTCTCTTGCATCAAACATATTAGTTTGTGGATTCAATCGACATTTTTAGTGTCCTTTTTGTATAATGCTCAGTCAACTACATCAGGGGCACTTGAATTTGCAGATATGTTTTAATACAGCTCCCATCAGTACGAAACCAGCCTAGACCAGGGTGAGGAATGATGGGAATTCTAACCCAAAATACCGAGTTCAAGCCTGAGTGGATAGCGCTTTAGTTAAGTGCTCAACACAAACCGCACTGTGCAAGTTCAAAACCCGTGGCAGAGGGGGCGGTCTTTTAGCCTTCCAAGGTTATTTTTAATTTATATAGCGTTCTATATATCATTGGTATGACTTCAAAGCTCTGGTAGGTTGAACGCCCTCTGGGACCGTAGTCCAGGTCAGTTGAGAGAATAAGATGTCGTAGGGTGCTTGGGTGCACCAGTTATGTGTGCAGCTGGTGTAATTGCCTAACTGTAGCTGAATCCTAGCATTTAGGTGTGGTGTTATTGATATCAGTGGAATGTGTGCAGTCTGGTGGGTGGACATCAAGACTGGGTTTTGGCTGCGTTAGGCCTGTAGGACGCTTGTGTGCAGCTAGGACGGTTTGTCGTGGGATATAGCTGCGCTTTATCAGAATGTTGCGGTCTTTATGGGGTAATGTTCGTATGTGAGCAGCTAGGCCGAATTTGATCGAGGGGTATAGCTGTACTCTAAATGAGTGGTGGTGTAGAGAGTAAGCATAGCGATATGGGGGTGAGAGTTTGGGTTGATTAATGATTTAAGACATAGGTAAGTAACATTTACAATTCTATCCAAGTGCTGCACTTGCTATTATTCATAATTCCATCCAAGTGTGGCACTTGCTGACATTCATAATCCTATCTAGATGCGACTCAGGCTAACGTTCATAATTCCATCTAAGTGTGGGACATGCTAGCATTCATAATTCCATCTAATGTGGTACTTACTAACCCTCAAATTCTATGTAAGTATGCACAAATATGTCAAGATATGACGCAAGGCAGAATTACAGTTCTGTCTAGGATAGATGAAGGCTGATGGTTACAATTCTATCTAAGAGTGTTGTGCCTGGCAGTCTGTTTTGGAAGGTAATGTAGAGTGGCAAGGCTTTCTGGATTAGTGTGATTGCTTTACTCCCCACTCATGCCACACTTACTTTTTTAGTTGCTGTCGGTTGATGGCTGGCTTCACTGCCTTCCCCTGCAGACACGATCTGGAGCCGCCTGTGTAGGAGCTGCCCTTTGCCTAGGGCCCTCAGCCGCAGGGGCTGCGACGATAAGGGTCACTTATGGCCAATGATCTAGCCAATCAGGTGAGGTGGGTGGCCTTAACTGGGCTTGGAGCTGACGGTCTGGGGCTCTGCTGCAGGGTGATTAGCTCCCCACTGTTTCTATGAGAAGGCCCCAGTGCCCAATCAACGTGCTGGTGGGCGGGATGGAGGGAGGAGGGAGCAGGGAACCAGGAAGAGGCAGGGTCGTGCGAATCACTCGAGGGTGTTTGCCTTTTTTTTTTCTTTTTTTTGTAAATGGAGGCCTGGGGCGCAGGGGTCACGCGGCCTTACCCTGGGCCTGGCAGTCTTAAAATCTAAAATCTTAAAATGTGGTGTCCTACAGGGATCCTGCATCTCCCTCACCCTTTATAACATTCACTAGGCCACTTTTTCTCATCCTAGACACCCTAGGCATCACCTACACGAACTACGCGGATGATATGCAGGTTCTCATCCCACTAAGGTGACTATGAAGCGGACACCAAAACCATCAACTCATCTTACGCCAACATCCAATCATGGATGGCTGAAAACTAGCTTTGCCTAAATGGGGACAAAACTGAACTCCTCGTAATTGGATCCCCAGAAACCCCAAAGAAACCTGACAACAAATACAGCTAATTCACGATCGACAACATTCAAATCTGTATCCCAAGCTGTCAAAACACTGGGGGTGTACCTGGACTCCAACCTCACCATGTCAAGACAGGCCAAAGCAATTATCTCTGTAGCAGCCTACCACGCCAAATTACATTACTCACTACTGTCGGACCTTTCCTTTAGAAAGAAAACTGCCTAACCATGCCCAGAGCCATAATTGGATCCTGCTTGGATTACTGCAACACCCTCCTAGCTTGCACCTCTACTAAAACATTGATAGGTTGTTCAAAACTCACACAGAGCGGCCATTGGCATTCCCAGGCGAGACGACAACATCTGCCAGACAACTAGCCCATTGGCTCCCCATAAAAGAAAGGGTAATCTTCAAAAACCTTGTCATCAACCACAAATGCCTGCATGACTCAGCCTCACGATGCCTATCTCAAAGAATTTCCAGACTACACTCCACAAAACCCACCAGAACCCCATACACAAACCGCATCACTATACCCAAGGTCCTTGGGACATGTGCTGGAGGTGCTAGCTTTCCATTCATTGCGGCTGCACATTGCAACGCACTACCACCACACCTTAGAAGGATAACGTCACACCTAGCCTTCCACAAAGCAATAAAGACTTTTCTCTTCACATGAACCCACTATCACACTCCACCCAGAACACCCATTGCGCATCTACTGTTTACCGTGTAACTTCTGTAAATAATGTTAAATCTGTTATTGCTGATGTCCTCACCCCCTACGCTTTCCTGTAACTAGTAGCTGTGCTCTTTAAATATTACTTTTTGCTGGACTAGCGCCTCAATGCCTTTGGGCTGCTAGTGCGCTCTATAAATTCAAATAAATAAAATACTCACTTGTGGTTCCCCAGTGGTAGCATCTGGCTCATGGATGATGCCCGACACCAGGAGCTGCATTTAACTGCTGCTCATTCAATCTGAATTTCAAACCCTGGCAGTGCAGTTTAAGTCCCCAGGGGGCTTCCTTGAAGCTTAGATTTTCATATAGTGATTAAATATTTGCTTTTTATATGCACTTGAAATTCCACTTGAAAGAAGTGGTTGGCCAGCCTCTGGTTGATCAGGGATTCAAACCCAGAGCAAAGGCATCTCAAATGTACCTGTGATTGGTCCATCTTCCTAATCAAACTCTATCTTCACTCCCTTGCCATTGGCTGTACTGACGCCACAGTTACCTCCACGCACAGGGACAGTGGCTCCACCCCATATACGTATGCAAGCATGATGGGCACCCTGAGTCCCTCACTGACTGCTGTTATGACCGGGGAAGCGATGACTGACACGGTTACTCCTCCTGTGATGGCAAGGTTCCTCCTGCGCTTGGAGATCTTCTTTCCCCTTTTACCGGCCATGGATCTTCTTTCCCACATAAGATAAACTGTTGACCATTAAATAGGGTAATACAACGTATTGCAGTAATTCAAAGCTAGAGGAATCCAGTGTGAGTACTATATTAGGACAGAAATCATTATAATGTAGTGCACATGAGAATAAGAAATACGAACCTAGATAAAACCTTACTGCAAAACATGCAGACAATGCAGGATTCTATAGTCGCCATACTGTTAAATATACATAATGTAATAACCTACATTAGGAAGAGAATTGAACTTTAAAAAAGTCAGCAGAAGTACCAGTCTTTTAAAAACAGAATATGGTTAAATTAAAGGTGTCATCCTGATTACAGCTAGTTTGCAATTATTTGAAAAGGAAACTGAAGTTTTCCTGGCTTAGACTCCTGCACAGGTCCTTGACACTGAGAAGAGTGGATGAGAATTCCTGCTTCACGCTCTGCTAGCCGCTTTCAACTTGTTGTGACAAAAGGAAAGGGGTTAGTAAAAGCTTGAAAAGTGAAGGCGATTGCAGCATGATCCATGTTACTTGTGTATAGCAGTACTTAAATTGGCAGCATTGCTGAACAAATAAAAATGCTTTGACATCGATTCTCTACATTGCAAATTGTGATGCAATACTGCTTATTTTATGCCTTACTGGCAACTTCACCTAGACACTTCAGTGATATCCTAGTGAACTCTGCTTAATGTGGTGCGGCCTTGCAGAATAGTTCACATGGACATTATGGTCCTTCAACTTATCCAGCTCTACTGCCTAAAGCACTCTTTCCATATCATTCAGGAAATAATTCTACCTGACTTTTTTCCCCCCACATCCTTCAGCTGATTCGTATAGAAAGAACCCTGTGCACCCAAGACTTCAGGTGTGCCTTAAAATTCTTTCTAGATGGGACAAAATTGCAGTGCTAAAAATGTCAAGTTGCAAGCTCCTAGTCGGCCATAAAGTCACTTGCCACCTCAACACAGCACTGCCTTTTATTTTTACTCCGCAAGTGTCCATTATTATTAGCCAGTGCTAGTGGCGAGTACACATTTAGCACCCTGAAAGTAGAATAAGCTCTTCAGATTTGGAGACCATCCTGACCAACAAGCACCAAGGTCTTTCAGTGGCAGGTTAGTATCTTCTTGCATTTTAGAACCCTACAGAAAATATAACTAGTTTCTTGCGCAAAGGCTGCTTCCTGTCATTCTAGAGACATGTCCATGTAGATGTCCTATGTAAAGCACAACTTTGATGTATACTACAACTTTCAGTTATGGTTATTCAATGAATTTCAGATCCAGAACCTCTCATCTCTTGACTTTACAAAAACGTTTGTTTGTTGAATTAACGTGGTTGAAGGCACCTGGCAATCACTAATTGAGGCAGTTGATTATAGGCTTATGCCGATGTGCAAATGTGTTGATAGTAAATCTTGTCCTAACTGTACTCCAGCATGTTCCTCGCCCCCTACGTTTATTCATTTGTGGTGATGGAGAAAATGAGAATAAAGCTTCAGTTTAAAAATATGCTATAGAATCACAACTACATTTTGTTACACTTTATGTAATTAAAATTGGTTTCAATAGAAAATGCAAACAAATGATTTACTTGACCAATGATGCCCTGTTAACAATATTGAGAATGCCATTATTCTGTATTGTACAGGCACAGGTTGTTTTACAAGGGAAGTCCAGAAGTGTAATTATTCGAGAGCTTCAGAGAACCAATCTTGATGTAAATCTTGCAGTAAACAATTTGCTAAGCCGTGATGATGAAGACGGAGATGATGGTGACGACACAGCAAGTGAATCGTATTTACCAGGAGGTCTGTGTATCCTTCCACCTATTTGACCTACATTTATAGATCTGCTTTACATCCTTGAACTCTACTTTAGATGCTCATCTAACCCTTGAATGATTAGCTATACATTTGAAATAATTACTAAAATCAAAAATCACTTTATTCTACTTGATACTTAAAATAAAGCACGTGCTGTACACATTTTGTACATGATAGACCATTTAAATTATATAAAACATTAACATATGTTCCTCTCAAAATAGGATGAGCAGTAAACTCACAAGTGGAATTATCAATACCCCTTTTTAAATCCAGCAAGGATAAATGGCACTATAGCTATTCTGTAAGAAAACGCTGTAACTGTCTCTCAGCTGCCTCTTTAAATATTATGTATTTTTTGTCTTGTGGCAATGTTTTAATGTTTTGGTTGATCACTTATGATCCTTGTGTTTATAGAGGATCTTATGTCTCTGCTGGACGCTGACATTCATTCTGCTCACCCCAGTGTCATTATTGATGCTGATGCTATGTTTTCAGAAGATATTAGCTACTTTGGTTATCCTTCCTTCCGGCGTTCTTCACTTTCCAGGATAGGTTCGTCCCGAGGTAATTCTGCATCTTTGTCTTTTAATGAGCATCTTGCCATGCAGAGGGCTAGTGCTGAGATTTCATAGAACTCTAACTGCAGCTTGCTGGTTTTGCTTTAAATCTGTGTATGCCAATATGTCTGCTCATGGCCTTGCTGAATATAGTTGTAGAAAAAATGTGCAAGCCTTGCTTTTTAAATGAAAATTGCTGTTGTAAGTGAAATGTATTTTAACTGGTCCATTGTATATGCATATATTTTCTAATGTGCCCAGAGATTTCCCTCTATCAGTGCTAGACGAATTTATATGAACTTTATTTTATTTGTTAGTAAGAATAATTGTTATTCATAGGCTGAACATAGTTGAGACTGGATGCTTTTGGCGTGTGTTTGGCAGTGGTGTAGAGCATGTTACATTTAGGTCACTTGTTCACAGTTCTAGTCTAAAGGTTATTTGTGTACTTCCCTTCAGGATTAGAAATTTACAGTAGATACCATGAAATATAATTTAGTAACGTCTGTGTCTGAAGGGCCTAGTAATTACCAAAAGATCACCACGGTATCTGGTTAAACACAATCCAATTTATAGTTGAATAAGGCAAGATTTGAGTTAAGTGGGGTGGAGGTTTGCCACTCACCAGTCCACATAGTGTCTCGAAAATCATTATCACCATTATCACATGTTCAGCACAGATTTTAAAGGTTTTTGGTGCAGATACATTTACTGCGGCCTACCTACTGGCAGACCAGAGTAGTGAACTACCTGTGTCGTGAAGTACAGCATCTGCAAATGTTACAGGTGTGCTAACGTGGTGCACTTATATTCAAGTGCGCACAGCTGCTAATTTTACAAGCAGTTATATATACGTAACTTGTAAAGTGAGCTGATTGATTTTATGCCCCACATGTACAACTATTGTGCAACATGTTTATCTAGGTATTGATGCTTTTGGAAAAAATGTACTTGTTTTTCATTCAAATTGCGACCAGAACAAACGGTTAACTGACAATGTAGACCTTTCATTTATATTTGCGTTGGTTTACTTTTCCTCGCTAAATTACTGCCAGTCTTGCACTTTTCACATACGATATGTATGTATAGAATCACAACTACAAATTTTATATACGTTTATTGAAGTCTTGGTAAAATTGTAATCCCTAGATATACCTGCCGGAGATGATGCCCAAACCCTTTGCTGCATTGTTTCTGAAAAAAACATTGCCTCTACCTCTGTCTTCCTGACCTGTACTGGTCTTGAGTTGAACACACTATAATCGTCGCAAAAAATATATATTTTTGTGGCTTTTATAAACCGGACCGTACTAGAACATGTCAGTTCATGATCTGTGGTTTGACTACTGGCACCTTATTAGGCTATGCTTGATATTTTCTTTGGTTAACCCCAATGCAAAGGTGGCTCAATGTAGTATTTGACATGAAAAGTGAACATGCAAGTGTTCCAGGAATAAGTTGGATCCGGGCTCACATGGCTGAAGGATGACCAAGTGATGAGTCTTCCTGTGTAATGACTGGACTTAAAGAGAATAAAGTACTCTACTTTTGTAGTTAGCTGGCGCCAGTTTGATTCCTGCAACATTTCCATCTTCTGTGATTGCATCATTAGCAACGAGGTGACCAAGGACCCAGTTGTGTGGGGGAAGAGTATGCATGGAAACACTACTGCCCCTAAAGCCATAGTGAACAAGGAAGAGTTCTGACCCATGAAGTACAGATGAAGCGTCAACAAGACCTCCTTCATAGTAGCTGAAAAGCAGAAGTGGTTCAGACCGACCCATCATGTGTTCTAGAAGGCTGGGGCAGTTATTTCAGCACTCCTAAGAGTGAAGCCTATAGAACGTGTTGGCAGAAGTGCTGCAGATTACCAGTTAAGGTGCACGTGCGTCAGAGCCTCTTATGGCGAGTGGCAGTGCTAAAATGGGTCATGAAGCAAAAGCACCATGCTGGTAGTAATGGGTAGAGTTGTGTACTGGCATAGAAAGTTGAAGAATGATTACTTTCTTCTGACACCACAATAGCTGTCCGTTTATGGATTTGTAGTGTTTCCATAAATCACTTGCTTAATTGGATATTATGAGAGTATCTGATGTTTCAAAAGGTATATGATAGACATGTTTCGACATTTCAACTGGACTATTTCTTGCTCCTGTCTTCCTCCGGGTCAAGCAGTTAAATGTCATTCAGAAAGGTGTGTAGCATACCCTAAAACACTGTATCTGAAAGCACAACAGGAACATATTTACTGATTTTGGGGGGGGGGGCGGGGCAGAGGGGTAGTTAAAATGTTGAACCCTGTTAGATGTTGTCAAAATATGTAATTATTAATCAAGTGATTTCTGTAAAACTATAATTCCATATGGCCGGTATTGTGGTCTCAGGAGGAAGTAATAATTCCACTTGTAACATGACCATATTGTTTTACAATCATTCAGGCCTAACTCAAATTTGTACAAGTTAAACATAACGCATAGCAAAATCTTTTAATAATTACAGCAATGGTCACAAAAGACCTTACCTACTTCAAATACCAAATGGAAGCCCACTCCTTGTGGTAAGTGTTAGGAAAGATTCCTCTTGACTGCACATTTCCTTTATGGACCCCCAAACCTTTTGTTTTTATTTGTGTATCTGACCTCTTCTTTTGACAGTGCAGTGAAGTCTTAAGCTTCACTACACTGACTTTATGCTCATCTGTCATGGGAAAACTGACATGTCCTTCAGGCTGACAGTACTGGGAAACGTTGGTTCATTTACTTTGTTACTACTTGTAGTAACTTATCACTTGTGATAACTTTAATAATTGTACAATGCATCTTACAATGCAGTACGATTGGGGTACACTTTTTGTTTTGCCCTAGACTAACACTCAGTATTTTTGGTTGCTCTGGGTGTGCTAAATGGACAAGCTGGTGGCAGTGACTTTTTTTAAAAATGTTTATTTTTGTTGACAGAGGCATGTAGCACACACAAACATCAGAGCAATAAAAACAAATATGGTACATGTACAGATGAATACAAGGTTTATAATCAACAGTAGGACAGTAGTTGGGTGACGCCACATCATGGAGCAAACAATTCTCAAACCGTTAATGGAGAGGGCTGGGGGGGACTCGTCCACCGAGGAAATGTCATTTAAGCTATTCAAGTAGCTGCTGAAGGCAGACCATATATTTTGGGGACGAGAGCGGACTGGGAGCATACCCAGGAACTCCTCTTTGCAATTTCGGGACCACGTAAGTAAATGTAACCATTTCTGGAATGAAGGGGGGGTGGGGCTCTTCCAGCTCTGCAAGACACATTTCTTGGCTACTACACAACCCAAGTTCAGGAACTTCACAATGTCCTTAGCCCCCCCCCCCCCTCCCAGCCCGTCACACCCCAAACAGAACCCCCATCGGGCCAGGATCATCAACAGAATCAGTAATTGCAGACAGTGTCTCTATGATCTTACTCCAGAACGTGGCCAGTTCCGGGCAATCCCAAAACATGTGTAAATGATCGGCCTCCACCGCACCGCAGCGAGGGCAGAGCCGAGGATCAGAGCGTGTAAACCTTGAGACTCTATGCGGAGTGTAATACAGCCTGTTGAGCAGTTTATATTGTATGGTGCGGTAGCGGAAGTTCAGGGACACCCTGTTGGTATGAGAGCACATCTTCTCCCACTGTTGATCAGTGAGCTCCAGCTCGGAAGCCCAGTCATCCCGGGCCCTGGATGGCCAGGGGGAGGCAGTGGTCAGTAGGAGTTTGTATAATGAAGAAAACGCCCCTCGGGCGCCACCCGAGTTGGCGATGTAGGCAATCCCAGGGAAGTCCTGGGGTTCATTGGGGAAGTCAGGCCATGCATTTCGGAACGCCGCGCCCGAGTGACCTGGTCTCCACGTCTGCTGTATTCTGCCCCTCTGGGTAGAAATCTGTGAGGGCGCGGAGTCCCAGGCCCTCCCAGTGTTGTGCCAGGGCGGCGTCATGTGTGGGTTCCAACCTGGGAAAGTTCCAGGCGGGGAGACACTTGTAGTATGGGTATAGTTCGTCGCAAGTTTTGAACATCTGGCCCCAGGCCTGCACCGTGGTCTGGACCGGGTCAATGGGCGGGTCTGGTTCATACTGCCGGTTTAGAATCAAGGACATTACATTGGTGTCTGCCGCTGCCAGGGCCTCTAGTTTGACGTGGGGGCGGGGAGGGGGCCCAGGGTACCAGTAAGATGCGAACTGTGCCTGCGATGCAGTCCAATATCGCAGCAAGTCCGGGGCGGTGAAGCCCCCTTTATCGTAGGGTAGTGACATGTCCGACCACTTTTTACGCATCGCGCCAGAGTGCCATAAGAATTGAGCGAACAGCTTGTGCAGGTTCGTGAAGTATCTCCTACCCGGCCAGACGGGGACGTTACCGAATATGTATAGCAACTTGGGGAGCAAGATCATCTTTACCAGAGAGTCTTCCAGCCAGTGATAGTGGAAGGGTGCGCCAGCGCACAATTTTGGCCTCAGCTTGTTCTGCTACAGCCCGGTAGCTGTCTGCTAGTAGTGAATCTTTGGTCAGGGACACCTGGACTCCCAAGTACCTGATCCCATCCGGAGACCAACTGAGCGGGTATTCAGTGGTGGGTTGTAACGTGGAGCTAGTGAGGGGGAAGATCTTGGATTTAGTATAGTTTATAGTAAACCCGGAGAACGTGCCTATCCGGGTGATATTGTGTAGGATTGGGTCTAGATGAACAGCTGGGTCTCTTATGAAGAGTAAAACATTGTCCGCGTAGAGCGAAATAATCTCAGGGGAGTCTTTCAACCGTATCCCTTTGCGCGCGTGTCGCTCCCTGACGTAGTCGGCCATTGGTTCTATTGCCAAGGCGAACAGGATCGGGGAAAACAGGCATCCCTGTCGGGTGCCTCTGAAGAGAGGGAACAGTCCGGATGTCTGGGAGTTGACTCGAACCCTGGCCACCGGGGAAGTGTACAGCAACTTAATGAGATCATATTAGGCCCTATTCCCATAGTTTCCAACACCAACCAAACATATTTCCAAGACACCATGTCGAACGCCGTCTGGGCATCCAGCGTGACCACCACTGCGCTCGCACCTTGGTCAATGCGCGACATAACATTAAGCAGCCTTCTAATGTTGTGATTAGTTGATCTCCCAGGCACAAAGCCTGATTGATCGTAGTGGACCATGTATGACATGACCTGGAGGAAGCGGTTGGCAATCACTTTGGTGAAGATTTTGGTTTCCAAATTCATTAGCAAGAGGGGCCTATATGATCTGCACTCATCAGTGGGTTTACCGGGTTTGAGCAAGACCGTAATGATGGCCTCACGTTGTGTTGTGGGAAGGGTGCCCAGCTGGAGTGACTCGTCCCAAACTTCAAGAAGCCTGGGGGCCAGGATGGCCATGTGCTCTTGATAGAACTCTGCTGTCAACCCGTCAGGGCTAGGTGCTTTTCCTTTGGGGAGTTTGGATATTGCCTCGACTATTTCGTCCAGCAGGTTGGGGGGAGTCCAATAGGTCTCTAGTTGAGGGTTAGACGATGGTCATAGGGATCTGCTCGAGGAGGTCACGCATATTGGACTCGCTATGCTTTGGGGTGGGGGGGGGGGGTTGCGAGTACAACTCTGATTAGAAGTCCGTGAAGACTTCCAGGATTTGTTGGTCAGACCACCGTTGCGACCCCAGGCTGTCATTGACGCAAGTAATCTGTGCCTGGCCCCACTCGCCCCTAGCCAATGCCGCCAGCATCCTGCCGGGTCTATCCCCCTCTCCATATTTACGAGCCGCCTGTGGACGGCTTAAGTATTGGACTTCCCTGGTGGCCTGCTCATTAAAGAATTGGAGTTCCTTGTTGATCAGAGAGTGAGTGGCCGGGTCAACGGATGTAGGATGAGCACTCTAGTTCGCGTAATTTGGCATTGGAGCGGGCAAGGGCCGCTCTTACAGCTCTGAGAACTCCTGCCTCCCTAGATATAGACATTCCCCTGATGAAGACTTTGAAGGCCTCCCAGCGAACCCCCAAGGTGGACTGGGGTGTGTTAAGCTCGAAATAGGACTGAATGTCGGAAAGAATGTCGTCCCTAAATACTATGTCCTGTAAGGCCAAGGACTTGAAACGCCATGTGTTGATGGTGGGGGCAAGCACTCTTAATTCTAAGGATATCCAGATCGGTGAATGGTCCGATAGGGTGCGAGCCAATATTTGAGTATCCTCCACCCTCCCCAGCAGTGTAATAGAGAGCAGGAACATGTCAATTCTAGAGGAGATGTCATGCACAGAGGAATTAGTGCATTCACGTGTCTAGTATGTCAAGTGTTGTGCTATGCGCCAGGAGTCTGCTCGCCGCACTGGAAAGCGGTGTGGGGGCTGTGCCTGTTCTATCCAGTGTGATGTCTAATATAAAATTCTTGAAACCCCCCCCCCCCCCCGATGATCTCCACCCCCACATAGCCCAGCAATATGGATGCCACCTGGTCGAGAAAATCGGGGGAGTCCACATTAGGGCCATACGTATTAACCAGTAAGTATTCCCTGTTAGCTATTGCACAGTGTAGGATAATATATCTTCCCTCTGGGTCTATATAGCTCTTGTGAAGTACAAACTTAAGTGGCCTATGGATCATTGTCAATAACCCTCTGGCACGGGTCTAGTAAGAGGTGGAATATCTATGGGGACCCCATGATGGTGCCATGCACCTGGTCAGAGGGCCCTTAGAGTGCGTTTCCTGCAAGAGTAATATTTTACATCCATGCCTGTTGGCATAGGCCATAATTTTGAGGGCCTTGGTGTAGTTACTTAAACCCCGTATATTCCAGGACATCACTGTTGTAGGCATTCCAGGAGACTAGGGTACATCCCACAACTGTTGTTGAAACTTACATTTAGAGTGAAGGAAGCCCCCGTGGGGGTGCCCTGATGTCATGCGTTCTGCCAAACTGCCCCTGTCATTTCTAATGCCGTTACCCAGATCCCCAACACCACCCCCACCCTCACTGCCCACCCCCAACTTGCAGTGGAAATCCTCTGTTTCTACGAGAGCACATTTCGAGGTCATCGCACTTAACTCTCACACTCTTCATGTCGCGCGACAGGGAGGCAACAGTGTTCTGTAGCACATGGATCTCATTTTCATTCGTGGATATCTTGCTTTCAGCTTCAGTAATTCTGGTGCCTGCCTGATCCACTCGGGTTTTTAGGGAGGCAACATTTGCATTTAGGTTATCTAATTTCTCGTGGAAGGAGGCAAAATTCTTGGCCATGGACTCCATGAGTGTAGTCAAGTCAGGGGTCCTTGCCCCCTAGGGAGCATCATTCTCAGGGGGGCCCTGTAAGGATGATGTGTGCCCTGTCTCCGCTCTCGGAACAGACTTGGCAAATTTATCCATGGTTCCCCTCCCAGAAGCCCCGTTGGATCTATCTGGCATTATTGACACCGACTCTGCATTAGTGGGGGGCCACCAGAGCAGTCAATGAGAAAAAAGGGGACAGCCAATGGACTAAAATGTCGAAGAACCACGGGCACCACACCAGTGGCAGACAGGAGACCAGCCTTCAGTAGCAGCAGAGGCGTGGAGGGTGCAGTTGGGTAGCGGGTGCAGTTGGGTAGCAGGCACCGGGCCACTCGTGCAGTCAACTGGGGGGAGGCACTAACAAGCAGTAGCAAGTGGTAGTTATGGCGCGCGGTTATTCGCCTACATGTGGTCGGGAGGCGCTGTATGGGGCAGCTCGCCAAGGTACACCGCTCCAGGGGCTCGCCAGCCGTTGCAGTAGGAGGATGGGCACTCCTTGCAGAGTATATGTGAAGGGCAGAGTCTTCAGGGCGTGCAGCAAAGAGGTGAATGAGACTTGGTAGGGTAGTGGTAGCACAGAGGAACACAGTCATCTGATGTGGAATTAAGCAGGTGGGAGCATGCACCCCCAATGAGGCAGGTGGGCACACAGTTGCCAGTGGGTGCCACGCTATGGCCCTGAGAGCGCAGCCTGCCAGGGTAATTTTATCACAAGTCTCGGGTCAGCTGACAGGCAAGGCCACACATAACAGGAACAGTCCCCACTCTTCACCTGCCCCGCAGTCGTTGCCCTGCAGGGTCGTTGCACAGCTGAATCCGGATGGTAGAGGGCCACGTTGCAGGAGTGGAGAAACCAGGTGCGGGACACCTCCCGGGCCCGAGATAACAGTCCGGCCCCCAGGCCACCCAGAGCAGCGGGCGCGAATACGGAGCACGGGGCCGGGACCGCCGGAGCCGCGGCCACCCCAGGCTGGGGGAATCAGGAAGGCGGAGGTCGAGGATGCCTCGTTCGGGGGGGGGGGGCGGAGCGGCCCCAGATGTCACAGCTACAGCAGGGGCCCCAGCGCGGGGCCGGCCAGACTTAAGTCCGAGGCCCGCGACGTCAGCAGATGAAGGCGGGCCTAGCCCCAGGAGCAGCCGGAGCACGTCTCCGCCAGGCCCAGGCCCCAGACCGCCCCACAGAGCTGTACACTGCTGAGGGGGCAGGCACCACAGAGGGCGAGGCCACGGCGTCCAGGTCGAGCCCCGACCGAGGACCCGGCCAGACACGCCTGCGGACGCACCGCCAGGCCCCGTCTCCGCAGGCAGGTAGGTGCGGGAGGCCTGACGCCCAGAGGGGCCGGGGAGCCTGATGGGATCGGGCCGCCGCCACAGCTGCCGTATCTCAGTCCCCGGAGTTCCGATTCAGCCCAAAATCTCACTGAGTCAGCAGGAGGGCATAAGCTAGCAGTCTTTAAAGAATCAGGGCAATGTAATGCTTTAATCCGCAGATGTGGCCGGATACTTGACGATCCCACACGGAGCTTGGGAGATGAGCAGCCATCTTGGGCTGCTCAACAGCGCCACCCCAATGTCGCTGCAGTGACTTTAAACCATTTTATGGTGCATTTCGTTTTAGCCTTCGTGTTTACCACATTTGGCTTCTAACTGTGGCTAATGGTCAAACATGGCCATGCCACGAGGTTTTTCGCTTGTCCTTTGGCCATCTTGCATGAGTACTCTTGCGTCCTGTCCCCTTTCCTCCATACTGCATGGGCGTCCCTTCCTAGGGACGGGAGACAGAACTTTTTTCACCAAAGAAAATCTTCCCCTTTAAATTTAGAGGCACACGGGGGTGCGTCCCTGGGAGCATGCGCTGCCCTGACTCAGCCCTCTGGCACCACACCTCAGTCCCTTTTTCCAAGTCGACGGGAATGGGCCAAATTCACCAGCGCTCCTGGGTTTGGCTTCGGCCATGTAATTTCACGCGCGGATACTTCTCTTCTGTCTTTTTATCATTCAGGTACTCTGTCCTCAGGCGTCGCGCTCCTCCCAGGCGCATGTCGACTTCTACAGGGTTCAGCAGGTGTCCATACTGCAACTTCAGATCCCCACGCCCTCTGCCTACGTTGCCTTGGCCTAGACCACAGCTGGCAAGCTTTTACTGCGTGCAACGCGCTTTCTTCGAGGTCTCTGAAGAACAGACTAGACAGGTGGAGGGAGCTCTTCCAGAGTTCGCCTCCAGAGGACCTGAAGGACTTGGTTGATCATTGATCCAGGCCCAAGATAGGGCTGCTCTTTTCTAGTGCAAACCCCCACAAGGAGACTCCTTCTCAAGGACTCGCCCGCAAGGGAGGCACTGCTCAGATGCTCATACCAGCACGAGAACAGAGGTGACTTCAGCTACCGACCAGCAGGCAGAGGAATCTGTGGATCCTCCCGCTAACAGTGCTGAGGGGCCGAAGGTTTTTTTTTGACCGGGTCTTCACCCGAGGGGGCCACGCTCTAGTACCGGCAACATGCCAGAGGGGGTGCCTAAACGCAGCTATACTGGTAATCCGCCAATTGTGAAACGCCTACCAGTTTACGGCCTGAGGAGCAGGGTAGGCCTGATGATCCACACTCTAGTCCTGGACGAGGCCGGGCCCAGTGAGCCAAGCAACACGACGCAGGCACATGGAAGGCAGCTCGACAAGATGGCCGGCGTGGCACAGTAGGGATGCCTGTCCGATTCCGCACCAAGGAAGGGAGCAGGTGGAGGAACGAGTGTCAAAGTGGGACTGGTGTCAACCTTGTACGTGGCCTACAGCATATCCTTCATCTGCGCTGGGCAGGTTCCCGCTGTGTCTGTATGGGCAGGGCATGCAACGGCTCCAGCATCCGCCCGCTACACCGTCAGTATCGCCTACCACCCCTCTGGCCTGTGAGGACAGGTTCTTTGAAAGGCTCCTCTGGCTCATGAAATCTCCTCAGATGGGGGTCATCCTCAGACGCCATCAGTGACATGCTCCCACCATTGGCTCCAGTGCTGCATGCCCCTCTACCGGTGCCCCTGGCCACTGTACAGCCTCCGCTGCCCGCTCCGGCCCCCAGGCCGATAATGCTGGCGGTTCCGTACCAGCCTCCTTTGCAGTCTCCGGCTTCGGTCCCCACACCTCAGCCTGCGGCTTCCAGCACTCCACCACCGTTGCTGGACCAACCGGACCCCCCCGGTGGACACAGATGAGGATGAGTACCCTGACACACCGTCGTCAGCCAAGGCCTTCCACGAACATCTTGCAGGACTGGCAGAGTACTTGGGCCTTCCTCAACCCGAGGTCGAGCAACCAGCAGAGGGGGGGGGGGGGGTCCTCACTGAAGTCTTTACGCTATGTCCCACAGCAAGAACAGGGATCCCGATGCAGAAGGACGTTGTCGCCTTGGTCAAAAAGGGCTTGCTCACGGCCCACTCGGTCCAGCCGATCAATCGACGCCTGGACGCCAAGTACAGGCAGATGGAGGGGGGGATACACTATTTCTACCGGCCCACCCTCAGCCACATGGTGATCGCTGCAGCATCACTATACTCCAAGCCTCAGTCGTCCTCAGCCTCCTCGTCTGCAGCCCTGCTCTGCAAGTAGATGATCTTGGAGGCGTACGGGAAGAAGCTGTATTCCAACGCGTCCTTGCATCTTCGTCAAGCCAACGCGGATGCCATGCTGGCAGCTGTTAACCAGAGGCTGTGGTGGGAAATTGCGTATTTCCTCCCAGAGCGTCCGGCGCAGAGCCAATCCAGTTTCTGGGTGGGACTGGCAGAGGCCAAGATGGTTCCACAAGACATCATGGAGTCCACCGTGGCCCACATTGACACCTCTGGCTGGGCCATCTGCATCACCACGGACATGAGAACAGCCTGGCTCTGTGCTACTAAATTCAACCCGGATGTCCAGGAATGCAGCTTAGACCTCCCGTTCGAAGGGGGTGACCTCTTCCACTCCACTCCACTGTGGACGAGGAGCTGGACAAAAAAACAGCTCACAAACGACCAAGTCTTTATCCATCCTTAAAGACCACACCCAAAACGTGCACCCAGTCACAGCAACGCTCGGACAAGGGGCATACATACGGAGGGTTCCGCGGCTTCCAAGAGCGGAGGCCCAGGCAACCGAACTGCTCGCCGACCCAACATTGGTGCAAGCAACAAAAAGGGGTGTGGGGGGGGGGTTAAGCACTTTTTCCAGTCCCCCTCCTCCACAACAGCCTCAGCGGGCCCGCCCCTTCTGGTCCATGTGGCTCCAGTGGGTGGCGGGAGGGGGCGGGGCAGACTGGCTCTCCATGCTCACTTTTGGCCCCAGAATTTCAGACCCCTGGATCCTCTCGGTAGTATCCATGGGGTACTGCCTCCCCATCCCAGCCTCTCCTCCCTCTTCCCCTCCACTCCCACAGATTGGGACAGCAACTCTTTTGGCGGAGATCCGGTCGCTTGTTGAGAGCCAGGCAGTGGAGGAAGTCCCAGCCTCCCAGCGAGGCTTGGGCTTCTACTCCAGGATTTTCGCCATTCAGAAAAAGAACCAGGCGGGCCTGAGAGTTGTGCTGGACCTATCCACCATCAACCTCTTCCCTACCTCCACAAAAATTCAAGATAGTTATGCCAGCTTTAATAGTGGAGACATTGTGCAAGGGAGTCTGGATGTGCTCCCTGGATCTGAAGGACACGTACCTACATGTCCCGATATGGCAGCCTGCTCGTGCTTTTCTAAGATTCAGGATCATGGGCTACCATTTCCAATACAGGGTGCTCCCTTTCGGCCTCAAGTTAGCCCCCAGGGTCTTTACCAGGCTGATGAATACAGTGGCAGCCCTCCTCAGGGCCCAGGGCCTCCACATCTACCCGTACCTCGATGACCGGCTCGTCAGGGCGACATCTCCAGAAGCGGTGCACCAGACGTCCCATGCGCTCATGAAAGCACTGCCCGATATGGGCTTTTCGCTCAACCTTAAGAAGTCCCAGCTGCAGCCTACGCAGAGACTGACCACCATGGGCCTCATCTGGGACACTTGCTCAGAGTTTTTCCTTCGGTGGACAAGATCACTGCCATCAAGAGGGCCACTACTCACTTCCTCAACAAAGAGGTGACATGGGCCTGGCGGTACCAACACCTACTGGGTCTCTTAGCGGCGGTCCTATTGGCCGTCCCCCACACGACACTCGGGATGAGGAGGATACAGCTGCATTTCGCAGCATCATGGAACTAGGAATGCGGCTTTCAGGCGGAGATGATCAACGTTCCTCCTTCTTTTCACCCGGACCTCACATGGCCCAGGGACTATAACCGGAGGACGGGCAAGCCCTTCTGGCAACCTACGACGGACACCTTTCTCGAGGGATGAAGAGCCACCTTGGACAACCACTGCGTCCATGGCACCTGGAAATGGCAGGAGTACTACATCTATTTGCTGGAACTGAAGACCATCTGTCTAGCGCTTAGGGCCTTTTCTCCGTTTATCGGGGGAAAGGTTGTTCTCGTTCACAGAGAACTTAACCAGCATGTACTAAGTCAACAAGCAGGGAGGTACCAGATACCCTCCACTGTGCAGACTGGCTGTCAGCATGTGGGACTGGGCCCTGGAAAACGACATCTTCCTCACAGCCGTCCATTTTCTGGGAGAATCCAACCCTGAAGCGGACAGGCTCAGCAGATTGGGAGCAGAGAATTACGAGTGGCAAGTAAACCTCGTGCTGCAGGAGATCTTCAGCAAATGGGGACACCTCCAGGTGGACCTCTTGCCACCTGGGACAAGAAGTGCCAACAGTTTGCCTCCTGGCAGGGACAGGGCTTCAGCTCCCTGGAAGACGCATTTCAGATTCAGTGGAACAGCATGACGGCATACGCCTTGCCGTCCACACCGCTGATACGCAGAGTGATCTGCAGGATCAAGGAGTCTCGCCACCTCAGCGCCATGCTAATAGCCCCATGGTGGCCGACCAGACCATGGTTCTTGGAGCTGTTCAGCCTCTCGGACAGACCACCTAGCCACCTTCCGACAGGCCCAGCACATCTTCTGGCGCAAGCAGGAGGGCAGTGTCATCCACCCCACAGAAACTAGCCCTCACAGCGTGGTTCCTGAGCAGGTCACGCTAAGGCACCTCAGCCTATCCCAGGCTAATTTAGAGATCATACAGGGCGCAAGGCTACCAAGGCCCCAGTACAAGAGCGAGTGGACCAGGTTCTGCCACTGGGCGGACTCTAATATCATCCCCCCCAGCCCCTCTCGGCATGTACGTTGGACGACGTGCTCTCCTTCTCGGGGCCTACAGAAACTCAGAGGACGAGGTGTTCTCCTATTCCAATCAGATTGTCAAAAAGCATTTGGTGGGACTTGCCAGACTCTACCCGCCCATCAATAGACCACACCCTGTATTGCATCTCAACATAGTCTTGTGTGCCCTGGCACACAAACCATTTGAGCCAATGGCGTCCGCGGACATCAGGATGGTCACCATTAAGACGGCCCTGCTAGTCGGTCTCACCTCGGCTCGCAGAGTCAGCGAAATCCAGGCCCTGGTCGCCCCAGAACCATATACTACGTTTCACAAGGATAAAGTAGTCCTGTGGACACACCCAGCATTCCTGCCTAAGGTGCCGCCTCGTTTCCATCTAAACGAAGTAAGAGTGCTGCCTACATTTTTTGCTGAACCTAAAGATGAGGCACAGAGTTCTGCACTGCCTCTGTCGGGCGTGCCCTGAAATTCTACTTGGACAGCACCAAGGGCTTTCGCAGGTCGGACACTCTTGTTACCTTCAGAGGTTCAAGACCGGGGTATCAGGCCTCCATAGCCCGGTGGATGGTCTCGGCCATCAAAGAAGCATACGAGGGACAGCATAAGCCACTCCTGGGCCAACATGCACGCCCTGCGGTCGGAGCCAATGCAACGGCCATCGTATTCCAGTGGTATGTCCCCTGGCAAGTCATAAGCAGGGCAGCCACCTGGTCCTCCCCTTCAGCTTTTTGCAAGCATTACTGTTTGGATGCCGGCTCTAGTTCAGATGCTGCTTTCGGACAGGCAGTTCTTTGAAACCTGTTTGCTTAAGGCTACCTACTGTATTATCCTCTTACGTATTTCGCATGTGCAATCTTCTGTAACCTATGTTGCTCCACAAGTCTAATGCGCCCAGTTACCCTAGGGTTTGGCTGCGCTATATAAATAAATAAACTAAACTAACTAAACTAAGGAGGGTCTCCTCCCCACCCTGGGGCTACACTCTGTTGTAATCCCCCATGCAGTATGGAGGAAAGGGGATGGGACGTAAGAGAAATTAGAAGTTACTCACCATAGTGATGAACGTACTCTTAGTCCTCTTTCCTCCATACGTCCCACCAGCCTCCCCCCCCCCTAATAAATATGGTGTCATTAGGCAATGGTTGTATATTGTCGACGCGTCTATGGGGACTAATGTGTGACGCCTGGAGGGCAGAGCCAGGGCAGCACATGCTCCCAGGGCCACACCCCCGCGCGCCTCTAAATTTAAAAGGGAATAGGTTTTTTCCAGTGAAAAAGGTTCTGTCTCCCGTTCCTGGGAAGGGACACCCATGCAGTATGGAGGAAAGGGGACTAAGGACTAAGAGTACGTTACTCACTACGGTGAGTAACTTAGAATTTTTTTGCTGCCAGAGGTCCTAATTGGACCACTGCTGTGGGGGGGGCTTGTACCAGATCTGTCATTGGCTAGTGAGTGTCTGCTCTTATCGGGATTTTAGGATAAAAGAACACCTGCAGTTATTCTAGAGATCCTGGAAGAAAATGAAGGAGCTAAGACTCGTCCAGCTACAAGACTTGAGGAGATTGTGGGCCTGTCGGAAGAGTGCTTGGTGACCAATTTGTGCTGCTGCCCTGGTAGAGCCCCTGTCCTGTGGAAGATCTCCAGCAGTCCTGCGAAGGAGCTGCGACCCTTGGAGTGGAGGGAACATCCTTTCTCGATGTCTGCTGAGTCCTACAAAGAAGAGCCTTTGGAAGTGCCCCAGGACCGCCCTGTGGCTGACGAGCTCCGAGTTTGGGCTACTGCACTGCAGACATCACCATTCCGGGTTGAGGCTTGGAACTTGCGCGGGGGTGAGGGGGATCCTCAGCATGTGCAATAAGACGTACCTCTGAAATGTCATGGTCCTAAGATCAAGGGGGATCCGAGATAGGAGGGAAAGTCTGACTGCAGCAAGTGAATCCCTTTGCGTCACACAAAGCTGCTTACCTGCATCCATTCCTGTCCTGAGAGGGGCCCTGCATAGAGTTCTGCTGCATTCTCCAACTGGAAGACCTTACACCAGCATAAGACTCCGACCGCAGAACTGCTCAAACCTGCAACCCCTGGGGAATCAAGGGCTGAGGCCGACAACGGGAAAAGCGACCTTGGACCCTCTTTAACACACTGTCAAGTCCTGTGAAGAATTGGAGTATGGGGGGGTGGTGAGTTGTAGCGATACTTAACTGCACCTCAAACTCCATTTTAAGTTTTGGTGAGTGTTTGAAACTTTATTACTTTGGCATAGCCAGTACTCTTTCACACACACTCCAAGTTGGAACCCCGTTTGTTAGTCAGAATAACTTGTCCCTCAACACTTGGAACTGTTCACTGGACCTCAGAGACCCTACCTTCATTTTTTCCATCTTCCATAAACTGTATGCAACTTTGCCAAACCTTTGGGCACAAGACCCCATACATATTAAGGATGGACTTCTGACGTTAGGATTGAATCTCTGTGGACCTGTAGTGCTAATGCTAATCTGTTACTTCCTTTTCAGGGGTTTGATATGCATTTTGCGCTACCCTAGCGATTGTGTATGTGTGAGATTACCTGTTGGCCATCTTTCACTGTTATTTGGCCATATGTAAAGATTTGTAAACCCGTTTGTCGAAGTGTGTTCCTTGATTGCTTCACTGTGTGTGCTCATTGTGGACCTCTTACAGGCTCACCACCTCCTGAGACTTAGCCTAGACCTCTCGCCTTGCTACCTTGAACTAGTTTGGCTACAGCTCGTTATTCCCTTCACAATGCTAGGTTGGCCTTCTATGCAGTATAGAAAAACAGTCCCAACAGTAAGCATTATACATGTAGGCTTAGGGTTTGAAAAAAAGGCACCCCTGGACACAGTGCCACAATTTTGTTTAATTTCTTTTTTTAATTTAAACATGTTCTGTTTTATTACAAACCTTTCATGATAACACTTCCTTTCACAAATATCCCTCCCCGTCGGAAGAAATATAAGAAAGAAAAACATTCCTCCCCCATTAAAAGAAAGATATAAAAAAGAACACATTTCACATGAATATCGTTCCCCAGAGATTAATCGCTAGTCCATTGCAACCTTTCCATATTGTCACATCTTCCAATTGTCTGTCATTTAAATGTATCACCACATCTGTTTAGGACTCCTAGTGTCCCATTATAGTGCTACAACTTCCATAAAAAATGGTGTTACTGCTAGGACCAGTGCTACCTTTTCCCATAAAATGAGCATTTCCGCCCATTCCGCCTTGGTGAGCGTCCTACATTGGTACACTGTCTCACTAATGTTCTTCTTTCTGATCTCAACTGAAGCCACACCATTCAGGAGATGTTTTGTTGTTTCCACCGAGTCCTGTTTTACAAAATCTGCAGGAAGGGGTTAGTGCCTTAATCTGCTTCCTTGTCCAAAGGACCTCTTTCGTAGGGAGAATGTTTAGTCTCAGTCTTCAGAATACGTTCCTGTGTTTACTACTAGGAAATTTCACAAGCTACTTTGGCAATTGATTAATCAACCTCTGCAATAAATCGGGTTTAGAGGTAATTTATATGATGATCTTTCCTCAATGGTGTTAAATCAATCGAGTCTCTGCAACTAGGTCTTCACTTTGTCTGTTTTATTTGACAGTACTTCTTTTAGATCCAGTGCTTCAAGATCCTCTGTACACTTGCTTTTCCAGGGATCTACTCTCCCTTCCTGTGACTCTTCGACTCTGATCTTATGTCCAAAGGAGGTGGATTGTCCACCCCTGTACATTTCCTGTACAAACTCATGGACTTCAATCCCTTAATTCTATGGTTAAATGGAAGTCCTAATTCATACCTGATTAACGTAACAGGTAAAGACTTTGGGAGATCCAACACTCTCCTCCAGAAACTGCTCTCCAGCATGTCCCAGAAATGTACTGGTATATTTAAAGCTGTTTCCACTGCATATAGGATTGGAGTAACCTGTTGCGTATAAAAGATTACTAAAGCCACAAGCATGAATTTTCCAAATCTTCTCAGGATCATCTTGGTCTGGGTCGCCAATCTGATTCATTACCGCCTGAGCCCACCCGCCCATAACTTTTCATTTACATTATTAATACTCCCAGATAAGTTATTGAGTCTAAACATTCGATCTTCTGTGGGTCTATAAACCAAGTACATTTCAGTTTAGTTTTCCTCCTTGCGGTAGTAAGTACCAAGATCTTAGTTTTAGGTATATTTATTCTCAAATCATTGGTCTCAAAGTAGCTGTTCAAATTTGCAAGCCTTCCTTGTAGGCCTATTGGCTGATTTGATCAATTATGACCAAATCAGCCGCGTACATGACCCCTGGGATCTTTTGTTTATAGAGTTGAGGGAATCCTATAACCCCTTCTTGGCTGGACGCCATATCTGAGAGGAACAAGTTGAAAATTGTGGGTGCCAGAGGACATCCCTGCTTCAATTCCCTATGTGTTGGAATTGTATCTGAGAGTAGACCTTTAGCTGTCATTCTAACTTGTATAGAGGTACACAAATAGAGGCTCTTAATGGCTTCCGAAATATCTGGAGGACATGCCCACACTGTTGGCATCAATAGAGAGATACTATGGGGAAAGCTATCAAAGGCTTGCCCCAGATCTATAAACGCAAAGTAAACCTTCTGCTTGGTTTTAAGTGCTCTTATTTTAAGTATGTTTAGCAGAAAAGATTCAAACTTGTTCCCACACCTGGGACACATCTTGTTTCTTGAAACACTTGTGTATAGGCGCGTTAGAAATGCCATATCATTATGTTACTATGTCCTGAATCACACACCCATGTATTCAGGTGTTTCAATAAAATTGAGGCAAATATTTTCCCCAGGGTGTCTAGCAGGGCAATGGGTCTGTAGTTCCTTGGATTGTCCTTCACCTTTCTTATGTATAGGGACAATTAGGGCTGTCCTCCACGAAGCAGGAATTTGTCTGAGAACTTGTCTGAATAAGATCATGCAGAAATCAGCCCCTTCTTCCGGGTTTTGTTTAAGGACATAGTGATTTAGGCCGTCTGGCCCTGCCGCTCTAGAAGGGTTCAATTTGGTTATTAGTTCCATTATGGTGCCTCTCAAATTCAATTGACCAGGGGATAGGGTCGCTTTGTGAATTCATAGAGGCCATCTTGTCTGAACCAGTAATGAGATGGGTGAAGTATCGGATCCAAACCTTCTCGGGGACAGCTGATGTAAGAGAAGCCAGTTGTAATGTGCATTCTTAAGTAGTTTCCAAAGGTCTCTAGTATTTTTATTAGCAAGATCCTTCATTATGGTTTCAGCGTCCTCTTGAAAACGCTGAGCTTTGGAGGCAAAAAGCCAGTTTCTCTAACACTTGTTTCCTCATGTTTTTTTTAATTTCACTTTGTCCCCAATTTGCTAGCTATCCATACATCGCAGGTCTGATCTTAATTTTCTTTTCATCACTTTTGTTACACGATTTGAAAAATGCCCTGACGAGTGAAGGGCTGTTAAGGATCGCTGTTGGGCTGTGGCGAGTGCCCAAATCTGCTGGATTCACTGAACTTGCTTTCATGTGCAATCATCTATATTGGATATGGTGAACCTGTCGGGAGGTGTGTGCCTGCCCCTTTAACCCTACAGCTGCCTGGTCAGGTGGTCAGCTGGGTCAAGGGTCAAGAGGCCGCCTCCGCCGCCCTTGCGGCGCTAAGCCCTGAGGAGCGAAGGGCTGTTAAGGATCGCTGTTGGGCTGTTTGGCGAGTGGCGTAGTGCCTTCTAACTCTTAAATCACACTTATGCTGAACAAAATGCAACTTATTCAATCGAGTCACATGTCAAGTCAGTCGATGTTGAAAACGCGCGCACAGAAGCCACGCAACTGTACTGGAGACAACTCTACGATCCCTGTGCTTCAGCGTACACGGACTAACAAAGTAAGCAATTATTATTCATGCACCTCTACAAGTGAGGCTATTACTGTGTCGACTGCTCAGCTCTCACTATCACATACACATAGCAGTGTTTCCATTGTCACCGTCGGAGAATGTGATTGATGTGGTGAGACTCCATCTAACAACGCCAATACTCTTGGCCTGCCTGAATTATCGTTAAAAAGCAACTCTAGTTGCACACATAACATGCACACACATAATGAGCATGAACCTTGTGAAGCTCGGTCTACGCTTCCCCACACGCCACCACTGAAATCTAAAGAAGTGGAAACGACCCATTGTGGGTAGACAACTCCCTTACAAAACTTATCGAAGTTTAATCTTGTAAATACACACCCACCTGAAATTGGAACCTTACCTCTGGAGATCAGTGAGGCTGGCGGCTCTGCAGCGGCCGTCGCAGGTGCGGCGCAGGTGCGTCACAGTTGTCATTAACATTAAGGGACAATGCGCGACGTGATTCGCTGGAGATTGCTAATAATGTGCTGCAGAACTTATGACTAAAGCCAGCAAGAATAAAGCAAGTGTGGCTGCACCTTTAAACAGTGAAGTCGGCTCAAAAATATCATTGAAGCGTACCAACATCGCACTAAATGATCCGTGCGAGATCACTTTGGCTGATGTGCCTCACAAACTAGCAAAAATGTCAGAAAACCGTGCGCCGTCCTCACTTACATGATATCTCGGGGTTACCAATTTCATCTCAGAAAAGGCTGCACACCATTAAACGACGAGAGATAGTTGGTAGTGCCATTAATACAAATAGATTCCACCTATCTAACATAGATGACCCTGACTCAGATGAGACGACTGACTCGTCCTTTATGGAACAACCGTTTTCTAAAATAAGGAGGAACAGAGGCAGACCAGATAAATTGCCCAAATGTACAAAACTCTTGTCACAAGGTCCTGAGACAAGCACAGCTGTGCCCCTGCTGGAGCTACAAGCGTTGCTTCTATCTTCATATAATTTCATAAATGGTGTCAGAGAGATAGCTAATGAACACTTAAATGAAGCAACCAGAGACTTAACAGTGGTGGCCCAACTAGAGACTTAACAGTGGTGGCCCAACTAAACACTAAAGTGGTAAAGTTGGAACAAATATGTGCAAACACTAACAGCAAACTACATGAGGGATTTAAAAATCTGGAGGAATCTTATAAGCTACAACACGAACAAAGAAAGAACGACACAATTGACAAGACTGTTTGCCGAAGTTGCAAAAGAAGCACATGGTTTATTTAAAAAAGATGGAGGAAGATCACAAAACGTGGAGTCAAGTGAGAAAACTGAGAGTTCACAGTTGGCCCAAGATGGCAATATGCAAAGAATGGTCACCATGGATGTTAATAAATGTGTATCTAACCCCCATTCACAAACCGCAACCTAGGCCCTGTGATATTGCCAATTGTGGATGTGTCTTTCACACTGCCTTTGAGCAAGCGCGAAGTTCAGCAAATCTGGCGCTTGAGGCTACTCAAGCTGAATCCACATCAAATGGTAATATACAACTGAATGGAGTCGGCCAAAGTGATGAAACAGTCACTCCAAACCAAGTGCCAACGTTGTTCCCGATATTTAACTATGAAGTTGTAATACCATCAAGTACGGGCCCTACAAAACATCTGAAAGCTCAACAGTGCAAAAAAACGAAAAATGTACCGGCAAAGAAGGGGAATAAGATGAAGGGTGCCCGAAAATTCCTTCGAAACATCAAAGTGGTGCATGTGCTTGCCAATGAAAAAACAAAACCTGCATCCATTGCACTTAAAAAGCCTCTTGTGGGACCTCCTTTTGAAAGGGAGTCCAAAGGAGGTCTAAGCGACAAGAGTACAGTGGAGCTTGAAATATCGACTGAGTCCTTACATATGTCAACTTATGACGACCCTGAGTATGAGGACATTGTGGAGTCTTCCGTTTCTGTCCTTGAAGCTCAAATCAATAGTGAGGCCACACTTAAAGTTCTGAAAGTGAGAAATGGTCGGACAGACGGCAGACTTGTCGTTCTCGATAAGGAAGCACCGAAGGCTAGAGTTCCTGCCGCATGCCAGGCTGAAACCGTGCAGCCACTCGAAAGTTCATCCCTTACCAATGAAATGATAACACCAAAAGCGCCCATGATTGAGAAATTAAGAGTCCGATTTTCCAGACACTGCAGGAAAAACGAAACAAGATAAATGGAATCCTGCCTTGAGTACCCTAGAATGAGGGAGACCGACGATCAGAACGGGAATGAACTGTACGAGACAGTCTCTTGGACGAGTTAAATTTGAAGTAACACAGCATTCAAAGCAAAACGACAATCACAAGAATGATCAATCAAAGCGACAGCCCAATGGTCCCCACGAAGGGTCAAAAAGTAAATTCACCAAGAAAATTGGGCACGAAGATGATACAAAAAATAGAACCTTGCTACATGGAAAGAAATGGATCTCGTTTGTTGAAGACAAAAGCCCTGTACTTGAGGATCGGATTGAGAGACTCAGCATAACTATACAAGTCAAAATGCAACCAGGCGCATCTCCGCCTAACTATCCAATAACGAGTCATATTCATGACTCAACACATGACTGGCAATGGCTGGCTGAAACCTTAAATAACAACTCTCACCAATAATGCCAGAAGGTTGTTGCCTTGCAGCACTGTGTATTAGGATCTTGGAATACGCGTGGCTTTACTCACCTGATGAACACAGAGTGGTTGGGAGGTTTGGACATTGCTTGCCTTCAAGAGACCTGGTTAAGCGTTATCCCTGTTATACCATACTTTGAGATAGCGCTAACCCCTGCCATAAAATTGGATAAGGGTCGTCCCATGGCAGGTCTTATAACTTTGGTAAGACGCTCATCAGGCTACGGCATCGCCATTTCTATAAATCACTCACCCTTCATCCAGGAATCAACAATTTTCAAATTGGACAAACACTCCCGCACTAAAGAGCAAGTGACCATATTAAACTTATATTGGAATCACGCGAGGGCTGGAACACATGTGTTCATTGACGCAGTCTCAAGTATTATAGATCGCCTATTGGTTGACCAATACTTTGCGGCGACTTGAACATAGATTATTTTAACCCAAAATCGCTCCAGAAAAAAATCCTTGGCAACACAATGGATGAAAGAAATGGGTGTAAGAAATTTGCAGTTGCTCAACGGCTATACGTCGGTTGATCTACCGTCTGCCCCGACGTGGAATCGAGCAAACCAGGGATCCACCATTGACTATATATTTGTTACGGCAGATTTCCATCAACGTGTGACATGGCTAAAAGTGGTGCAAAATACAAACGGCGACCACGATATGTTGAAGATAGAATTTGTGAACACCCGTGCAGACGTCAAACCAAAATGGCAACTGAAGATTGACGTGGGAGCAAGTAGGGTGCGCCTGTGCTTAGCTGAGAATGAAGTTGAACAGCTAGCCAATCTATTCAGCAGTGATGCTACGATGCTAGAATATGCTCAGTTACTGGCAAATTTCTAAACCATGAATGGTGGATCTAAACACATGATGTTGAAACGGACGCATTGTTTTGACTTGGCCATATTACAACAAACGGCTAATGAGTACAAATCGGCAAGCACGAACAGCCGACACAGTGACACGCAGTATGAAGATAGGAGGGGCAAAGCAACGATACAGATATTGGATCAAATCACATAAAGGAATAATGTTTCAAGTAGTCTCGGAATGCATGTTAAAAAGCCTACATAATAAGAATACCTCATCATAATAAGTTCCCTCATCTCAGAGGACCATAATGTTTCAAACTGGTCACTAACATTTCCTAGAGAGGACATTGTGAGAATAATTACTAAAGCCAAAAACTCAAGAGCTCCTGGGCCTGATGGCCTGACTAACTTTACGATCAAGCAACATCCGTAGACACGGGCAGATTTCTGTGTCTCTTTAAGGGAGTAAACCTCCAGCAGCAGATGCCTCAATCATGGAAATCTGCCGTGATTGTCCCTATATTCAAAAAGGGAGATAGAACGTGCCCTAAAAATTATCGGCTTGTTGCTTTGCTCGATGTCCGATGGGAAAGTGAATGTGACCATGCTACAGCACAAATGAGTAAAATGGGCAACTCAATCAAAACATGTAGATGTAAGACAAACGGGCTTTGTTAAGCAGGTTGGCTGCTTGTTGAATTTGTTGCTGTTGAATTTACTTAAAATGGAGGCAATTGGATCTCAAACCGTGGTATACCTCGCCTTCATTGACTTTTTCCTACGCGTTCGACACGATTGATCGCGCACGCTTATAGAATAAAATGCGTGCATGGGGTTCCCCAAAAGATCTAGTGGCTGCAATAAAAGAACTGCACACGGGAACCTCAATCAGAGTATGTTTGGATCAAACGGGTACGCTGTCTCAACCGATCAACACTTTCAAGGGGGTTAAACAGGGCTGCCCATTAGCAGCGGCGATATTTAGCCTGTTTATTTCTGACATCGGGAATTCCTTCGAGGCTATTCTGGACAGGACGGCCACCCTTTATGCAAAACTCTCCAACCTCTCCCCCTGCCCATTTAAACACCTCCAAGCTGATCTCAAGCGAGCAAGTCCACAAACCATTGTCCAGCAGCAGACCCTCTGGGTCCCCCCTTGACCCTAGCCCTGACTCCCTCAAATAAATCTTCTCCACCTGTGAATGAGAACAGGCTAGGTCCAGACTCAATGGCTCCTTCACCTCTGGCTCCTTCCCAGACCCCTACAAAGTAGCAGATGGAAAAAACCCTTCTTAATAAAGCATGCCTCGACCCCCTCCAGCCATCCAACTACAGGCCCATCTCCAACACCAGATTACTGGCGCAACTCATCGACCACTCTGCCTACTCTCAGCTAAACCTTTCCACTGAATCCAAAAACCTACTAGACCCCGCTCAGCCTGGCTTCCGGCCTCGCCATGGAACTTAAACCACACTGACCTCAATCTGAGATGACCACAATGTCACTGCAAACTCTTAAGGGTGCGACACTGGTTCTCCTTGATCTCTCTGCTGCCATTGACACCATTAACAACGCAATCCTCATCGACGTGCTCCACTCCCTTGGAATCTGAGACTTGGCACTCAATTGCATTGCCTCATTCCTTAACAATGGGAAACAAATCACTAAACCCCCCCAGCCCCCCTTGCCTCCTCAGCTCGCCCCCTCATCCCCGTTTACCTCCTCAGCTCGCCCCCTCATCCCCGTTTACCTCCTCAGCTCGCCCAGTGAACACCAAAGTACCCCAGGGCGCTTTGCCTCTCCTCGCTCCTTTTCAACCTTTACCTGACCCCGCTGCCAAGGATAATCCGCTCGCACAACCTCACCTGCTACGTTTATGCTGACCCAAATTATCCAGAGAATCCCCAAGACGAGCTCTGATCATCCCACCGAACTAGCAGCTTGCCTCAGTGATCTAGACCAATGGATGACTAGAAACCACCTCCTTCCTAAACCAGGGAAAACGGAGATCATGGTATGTCGCAACACAGCTCTACTCCCGCAACCACTCCCATGGCCTCCCCCCATGGCACTACCCCCTACTCCTCCACCTCCAACACAGTCAAAAACCTTGGCTGTCTGTTGGACTCTGGCCAAACCCGGTCACACCAGATTAGTGATGTATCCAAATTCTATCACTACTGCCTCAGGAGACGGACCTTCCCTCATCTCCTCTCCACCCCCCCCCCCGCAAATCTCCCCCTCCCCCACACACAGATTGCCTTCTATTATGTCAGTTGTCATGTCCAGACTGGACTATGCGAACTCCATGTACCAGGGAGCTCCGGCATACCAACTTAACAAACTCTAAAAACGCAGCTGCTAAACTCCTCCTTGCGCTGGGACAAAGAGACCACATCTCATTTGCTGTCCGCACCCTCCACTGGCTACCCATTGGATGAAGAGTCACTTTCAAAATCCTGTGCATCACCCACCGAGCAGTGCACAAGGGGGAATAGCATTCGTCTTAAATAGCATTCCTCTAGAGGTGGGGGAATAGCATTCGTCTTAACGTCTCACTTCCATGCCTCAATCGACAACCAACCCTCCATTCCTTCCTGCGAATCACTCCTCGTTAAACTATCCCTCTCCCCGTCGTGCTCGCACAGCTTCCTAATAATCTACAGACCCCCTGGCTGCGATACACAATTCTCAAACAACCTCTGCGACTCTATTGCCACCCTTCAAATAAACCATCCCAACCTCACCCTCCTTGGAGACTTCAACATATGGCTCAATATCCCCACCAACCCTATGACACACACTCTGGTGGCCATAAATATATGTTGCTTTACCCGGCGTAATTGAAAGTCTTTCACAAAAACAGAACCTTGTTTTTTGAAACTCCGGAGGATGCCATGGTTTGGCTCGATACGCAAGGCTGCCCCCAGAAGCCGGACATCCGGACGAAAAGAGATGGAGGAGATGAGTAGTGCGCAGTGGTGGCACCTGAAGGTGTTGCGGCTTGGGACTATGGGACTTGACTATAGTCATTGATGCAGCCCGTTGGCTGGTAAAACCAGATTGGAATAGAAAATGAACCATGAGCACTGTGACTATTGCTTCATTAAGGAGCCTTGCAAACCTAGTCTTTACACCCCCATCTAGAGATTAGTTAGGTCACCAATAGTGTGGTGACACCCTGCTGGGGTCTTGGCCTGGGGTTCCAGGGTAGGTCCAAACGCGGGGGAGCCTGAGATCCAGGGATGGAGCTGGGCAGTTCTTGGGGTAGGATGAGGAGGGAAGGGGTTGTGTGCAGTGGTTTGTTGTAGTTGAGGAAAGGGGAGCGGGGCGGAGAGGAGAAGGAGTTGGGTGTGTTTGTAGTTTTAGGAAGTTTGAATTGGGGAACGAGTCTAGGTAGACTGAGATGGAAGTGGGATCTGGACTGCACTGGCGGGAGGGGAAGGGAACTCTCATAGACCATGGGGATCTTAAATAGTTACGTGGAATGTCAGGGGACTTAATATCTGAAAAGGAACAAGGTAATGTTGTACCTACACAGGCAAAAGATAGATATTGCACTGTTGCAGGAGACTCACTTTACACAGGAAAAGATGGAAACGATTGCGAAGAAATGGAAAGGGGTTGTGGGGGGCTCAGCATACTCTGCTTACGCTAGAGGGGTACTCATCTGGGTGGAACCGCATGTCCCGTTTCAACTTTTGCAGGAGGTGGCCGAAATGGATGGGAGGATGGTAATATTGCGGGGACTATTGGAGATTAAGGAGATCGGTATTGTGAATACATATGCCCCCAATCAGAATATGGCAGCGTATTTCAGGACTCTATACAACAACCTTAGCATGTGCATGGGTAGTGCAGTGATTTGGGGAGGGGATTTTAATTGTGTACTAAACCCCAGGGTAGATGGATCGGATAGCAAGTTTGAGAGACCCACTCCAGCGGCCAAAGCATTGCAGACACTGCTAGACGACTTTGGTCTGGAAGATGTCTGGAGAACAAAACACCCCCAAGAAAGGCAAGATTCACACTACTCCGCCCCGCAGCAGCTACATACGAGGCTGGACTATCTTTGCCACGGCGGAAGTAATAATAGAGATTACTCAGGCAGAATATAAAGCGAGGGTCCTCTCGGACCACTCGCCCTTGGTTCTCGGGTGGCAATATTGCCCTCCGAGAGCGAGGATTCCGACATGGCGCCTCCGGGTGGAGGTGCTTAAGGATCCGGTGTTTACGGAGGATATAAGGGAGGAGATTATAAATTGCTTTGAGGTGAATACGGGTAGCGTTGACTCGGCGAGCACATTATGAGAAGTCTTCAGGGTAGTGATGCGAGGAGTAGCCATAGCTCAATCAAAAGGCCTGCAAGGGGGGAATGTGGCTGAACAACAAGAAATAGAAAGGGAACTAGAAAGGGCATTAAATAAAGGGGGCGGAGACACAAAGCTGATACTCAAACTGCAACAGAAATGTGCGGCACAATAGGAAAGGCTGTGCAACCTCAACTATAAAAATTATATAGACACAGCATGCGGGAGGGGATAAAACAGGAAGGCTTTTGGCATGGTTTTATATAAGAGTGAAACTCCCAGACCCACGATCAGAACGATAACTAGAGAAGATGGCACTGTAGCGGATACCCAAGAGGGAGTTAACCAAGAATTTGCCGATTATTATAAATTGTTATATGGGGATGATGAGGGAAGAAGCCATGAGGAAATAATGGAAACATTAGACATAGGACTGCCTAGGATAAGTGTTGAGGAAAGAGAAGAGCTGGATGCACCGATTAGTTTAGAAGAGGTGGTGAGACAGCTGCCTAAGAGTAAGACTCCGGGGGCGGACGGGTTCCCTAGCGAATTTTACAAAGTTTATAGGGAAGAAGTGCTCCCCCCAATGTTAGAATTGCTAAATGAGGCGTTTGAGGTGGGACGGTTGCTGGAGTCACTCAGGGCAGCGATCATAATACTGCTTCCCAAACCCAACAAGCCGGGGCATAGCTGTGGCTCTTATAGACCATTGTCGATGTTGAACCAAGACAGCAAGATATTGACGGCGGTCTTTGGAAACAGACTGAGGAGAGTTATTGACAAACATATACACCCCGATCAGACGGGCTATGTCCCGAACAGAAATATAACACACAACCATAGACGACTCCATCGAGATGGGGAAGTAAGCACGAAGGCGAAATGGCGATCGTGTCCCTAGACACGGCTAAGGCTTTTGATTTGGTCAAGTGGCCATGGCTGCTGGCAGCCCTGGCGGGTTACGGAATGGGGCCAGGATACGTAATGGGCGAAGATGCTATACAGTGAACCGCTGGCTAGAGTTAGAACAAGATCAGTGATATCCAAAAGATGGCAACTCAGTAGAGGCACCAGACAGGGGTGCCCATGGTCCCCAATGCTCTATATACTAGCCCTAGAGCCCCTAGCAATATACCTGAGACAGCAATACGACACTATAGGTATTGAGGTGGGAGGGGAACGACACTTGATCTCCTTATATGCGGATGACTTGCTGCTGTACTTGAGGTACCCGGAAGAAAATCTTCAATATATCCTGGAGGTGATGGAGAGATATGCGTGGCTGTCTGGGATAGCGGTGAGCCCTCAGAAATCTAGTATTTTCCTGCTAGGCAGTTATAAGGGAACTCCTAAGGGGCAGCTGCCGGTGTTACAAATACCATGGCCGGTGAGTACCTTCTGGTACCTTGGGATAGATGTGTACCATACGGTTGAGGAAGAATATAGGCACAATACTGAGGTAGCCATTGTGAAAATCGAGTATATGAAATTCTGGGTGAAGTTGCCCCTAGCAATGATGGGACGAGGGGTAATGCTGAAGAGGGTGGTCCTACATAGGCTCCTGCATTATTTTGGGAACATTCCATACCTGATACCCAAGAACCTTTTCACTAAACTGAACAGCATGTGTAGGGATTTCCTGTGGCATGGTACCCGGAACAGGGTGGCGCTATGGAAGCTGCAGAACTTTTATGAAAAAGGGGGGATAAAACTGCCTAATTATGAGGTTTATTATGTAGCAAGCCAGCTGTAATACATTGCCAAATGGCTCTCAGATGAAGTGGCCCCTGAATTTAGGCTGTTTGGTCATGATTGTGCCACATTTTATTCAAGAGAAATGATCTGGCTGCCCAAGGCAGAAATGGGAGAGTGCCCTAAAATGATGAGGCTTGGGGTGGAAGATGTGGCGCCAGGCATGCCGGATGATGGGGAACCCACTCCCATGCTCCCCGCAGATACCGTTAGCTACACTGGCTGTCGGAGATAAGCAATCAAGAATGATAATAAGGACCCGTTGGGAATCGGTGGGGTTGGTAACGATGGGAGATATCTGGCGAGAGGGGACTATTATGGATTTTGAAGTGCTAGGGGAGGAGACTGGATTACATACGGGCCAGTATATTACATATCACAGAATGGTGCAGAGAATTATGAAAACATGGCCCAAAACAATATTGGAAGAAGATCCAGACGCTATCATAGATGTAATATATGATATAACGGAAGGGGGAACATGAGATTTCTAGACTGTACGAGATGTCTAAGGTCGGGAAAGAATTAACACAATTGAGACTAGACTGGGAAGCGGAAGTGGGGGCCTCGATAGAGGATGGGATGTGGGAGCGGGCCCTGGGATAACATAAGGTTTCAAGGAACGCCAGACTGAAACAGATACAACTGTATATTATGCATAGGGCATATCACGCCTCAGAAAATATCTAGGTTTGATAAAGCTTGACGACAGGCATGTCCCAAATGTGATGAGGAAAATGCTGACATGGTACACATGTTTTGGTCATGCCCAGTGATTGAGCGTTTCTGGGGTGAAATAGCACGGAGACTGGCGGAAAAAGGGGTCACTATCATGAATATGGCCTGGGCCTGCTTGCTAGGAGGGTTCCCCAGAGCACAGAAACTTAAGCATGTTAGTAAACTGAAGGACCTAGCATATGTGCTTGCAAAAAGGATTGCCATGGGGTGGAAGACATGTCACAGGCCACGGGTGGAGGTGTGGTGGAAGGAGTTGCAGAAATGGGCAGAGGCAGAAACCATGGTATGGCAAGAGGCAAGCAATGTAGGTGGAGAGGAAGAGGCGGCAGGAACCCTGATGGCATGGAAATCATTAATAGCAGAATTGTTTGGAACAACACAAGATCTGTCGGAATCCACGGAAAGTGAGACCCCACCACGTGAGGCAGACAAGAGTGTTTGGAATAAACAGGCTCGTAATGGGGGGTGGGGATACGAGGAGCAGTGACCGGAATTAAATGAACAATTGAACTGTTGATATATGCACTGCGTGTTTGGTTTGTATTGTTGTTGGTTTGAATAAATTAATAAATATATATATATTTTTTTTTAAATACCTAGTACGCAAATGGCAGACAAAACCCAGGAGAGCAAAGCCACCTTGGCTCGACACATCAGTACAAGGCCGAAATCCGGAAAGCAAAAAAAGCCCACTACAACTCCTGAATCCTAAACTGCAAAAACCCCAGCAAAGAACTTCCCAAAATCATCTCCGAATTCACCAAACCGGCATGCACTAAGACCATCGCGACCCCCCTCACAATCGCTGTGCGAGTCTCTCTCTCTCTCCACTTTTACGCCACGGCTCTCGAAAGAACAAATGCTCTAACCACCAAACTGGCTTACATCCACCAGGCAACCTTCCCCCCCATACCGGCCAACCCACTGCCTGCGACCACTACGCAACCAACGGTTGAATCCTTTAGTCCAATATCACCAGACCAATTTCTCAAACTTCTATCTGCCCACAAACCATCCGGCTCTCCGCTAGACCCTTGCCCCGCCACAACCCTTAAGAAATTTTCGCTTCCACCTGCGCAGGAGAACATGCAAGATCCATCATAAATGACTCCCTTTCCTCGGGTATCTTTCCGGATGCATTCAAAACGGTTTATGTCAAACCTTTAATAAAAAAATCTTCTCTCGAGCCCAAAAACTACCGCCCCATCTCAAACACCAGTTCCTTGCCAAACTCCTTGACCGAACCGCCTACTCCCAACTAAATGCCTTTGTCGAAGCCAACAATCTCCTAGACCCTGCACAATCAGGTTTCAAAGCCTGTCACGGAACTAAAACCACCCTAACCTCAATCTGGGTTGACCTTAAAATGACAGCAGTCTCTGCGGGATGCGCCACATTAATCCTTCTTGACCTATCCACCGCCTTCGACACAATCCTCCTTGACCGCCTCCACTCCCTAGGAATTCGTGGAACCGCTCTTAAATGGATAGCTTCATTCCTCAAAGATAGGTACCAAATAACGATACTCTCCACCTATTCCTCCCAAGCCCGACCAGTCGACACGGGAGTCCCACAAGGAGCATGCCTATCTGCCCTCCTGTTCAATCTCTACTTGATCACCCTCCCACCAATAATTTGCTCTCACAACATCCTGTGTTACAACTACGCGGATGACACAACTAGTTCTAAAACTCCTTAACGCAAAACCCAACTGCCGACCTGACCTCACCTCCTGCCTCCTTGACGTAGAGATCTGGATGACCCGAAGCCACCTCTTGTTAAACCCCTCCAAAACTGAAATCATGGAATGTGGCAACTTTGAACTTCTTCCACACCCACTACCCTGGTCATCCGCCATGGGCAACTCGCCGACCCCCTCTAACTCAGTGAAACACCTGGGATGCACCCTTGACTCTGACCTAACACTCTTGCGCCAAGTCAACGTCTCAAAGTCCTGCAACTACCACCTTAAAACCCTTAGGCGCATCTTTTGTTTTTTTTTTTTTTTGTTTATGACTCAATGAGTCTTTACAAAAGATAAGCAAACAGACCAACAAAACAGATTTATATACATTTGAATATAAAATAAGTATGGAAAAAAAAACAATAGCAAAATAAATAAAAAATAAAATAATAAAAAAAATGCAAAAAATTAAAAAAACAAATTAATAAATCCAGCCAAAATTGACCATTAAAATATTCCAGCCAGTGAGGTTGCTCAACAGAAGTGGCTGTCTTTCTAATTCCACTTTGTTCCCCAGTCTTTTTATTGGTACCAGATGTTCTCTAGTCAGATTGATCCAGATTTCCCATTCCACACACAATCCATCTAAACGTCAATTTTACAATGTATTAGCACCTGAATTGCAGCTGCAGCAAGCATACTGTTTGAGCCTGAGATGATTCTGTCCCATAGAAATTCTGAAATGATGTCATTTTCTTTTCAAACAAAATTTCTAAAAAGTCTAAGGCGGTATTTCCATGAACCTTCGCAGTCCATTAGCAGGTGCCTTAGTGTCTGTTTGGCCGGATTTATACAGATCAAACATAACCTTTTGGCTCTGACCCTGATTTCGTTTCTCCAGCACTTCCCCACAGGAGACTAGATTTAGTCTCATTCTGAGAATATTTGTGCGAAGTTTCCTGTCTGGAGATTTCATCAGATATTTTGAGAGACATCCAAGATTTTTTTCTCCCCTTAGAAATGGGTTTGCAACTGGAACCTTTCTAACTTTTTCTATTGTCTCTATCCAGTCTAGAATTTCAAGTTCTTTTTTGACTTTGGATTTGAGACCAATGTTTCTATATCCAGTTCGGTTTTAGCAAATGCTTTAATTACAATTCCCCTTAGGGTCGAGAGGATGTCTGATTTGCAGCTTATCATATGTTTTCTCATATCACTGTACAAGCTGGTTTCTTTTCCTATGATTATCTCTCTGTAAAGGGTCATTAGTTTCCAGTTTGCCATACATCTTAAGGACTTAAGTCCTAGTTCAAATCTCAGGCTGCTGGTGGATGTACAGTTCGGCAGACCTAGAGTTTTTTTCCATAATCGCCCCTCAAAGTGCTCCCAATTTGCAGACGATAAATTTGGTTTTGCTTCCAAACCGTATAATATTACTGGAACTACTTTGGCTAAATAGTACCTCACTAGTGGTATGATGGAAAATTTGCAAAGCTTGTAGTTTAATTTGATCATCTGTGATGCTACTTGTTACCTTGGCCATTACCTCACCCTCTACCTTGTATATAGCATCTTTCCATATCTCTCCTTTCCCAACAGACTCTCTGCGGTCCAATCAATTGTTATATCAAGACTGGACTATGCAAACCCCCTCTACCTCTGAGTCCACACTTACCAAATGAATAAACTTCAAAGGGCACAAAATGCTGCAGCCAAACTGCTACTTGCACTCAGCCCAAAAGATCACATCTCCCCAGCCCTTAAGACTCTGCACTTGCTTCCACTGGCCTGAAGGGTGACTTTCAAAACTTTATGCATCTCCCATCGAGCATTGCATAAAACCGGACCTCAATATCTTCAAGACAAGCTAAAACCCTACCACCCTTCACGCACTCTAAGATCAAGCTCAGCGGGCCTCCTAGTCATGCCTAGACAAACTCGGTCAGGTTAGGCAGATCATCATTCTCAGCCTTGGTCCCCACGCTGTGGAACGCACTCCCACCTCACATCCGCCTAACTGAAGATCTAATGTCTTTCCGCAAACTACTGAAAACCTGGCTCTTCCCCTAAAACCAACCCGTACGCAAACTAACCCAAACAGAATTAACAGCCTCTCAAATAACATCAATCCAACAAACTACTAGATGCGAGAAATTTACATCTAATAACCACTAATATAAAATAAAAGGACAAACAGAATAGAACGAGTAAAGTAGATCAAAGCAGTGAAGTGGATAATAAGAATAGATCGCACAAAAACAGTAACGAGATTTAAATTAATGAAATCGATGAAATGCACGGTGAATGAACGAAATGAATGGAGTGGATGAAATCGTTAGAATGGATGAAACGTGGGGAACGGTCGAGTGGATGAGTGTGTAGAGCGGATGAGTGCGTAAGTACAGAGAAATGTGTAGAGCGCAGGAGTGTGTAGAGCAAATGAATGTGCGGAAAGAATGAGTATGTAGAACGGATGAGGGTGTAGAGCAGATGAGTGCGGAAGTGCAGAAGAATGTGTAGAACGCTGGAGCAGATGAATGTGCAGACCGGATGAGTGTATAGAGCGGATGAGTGCCGCGGAGCAGGTATAGCGGATGAGTGCCTAGAGCATAAGAATGCGTAGAGCGGATGATTACGTACAGCCGCCGAATGCATAGAGCGGACGGAACGGATGACGTATGTGTATGGAACGTGTGAAATATGTGGATGAAGTGCATAAAACAACTTAGAATACACGGAACGGATCGGAGTAAATGGAACAGATCCGAATGCATGGAACGGATTGGAGTGCATGGAACGTTTGAAAGAGCATGTAACCCATCATATCACATCGCCACGCTTACTCTCTTCTTTACACCACCATTCAACTAGAACACAGAGATACTAGGACACCATTCTGTATAACTGTTCTCATACTAACATCTACCGCATACTCCCCATCACTCTACTCTAAGTAAACACTGCTGGTTACACCCCCCCCAGCCAGGCGTTCTCCTCAGGCCTAACGCAGCCACATTCGGTCTAGATAAATCCTGCCAGAACGAACACATACTCCTGATCTCTCAACCACCACACCTACCGCTAAGAAGCAGCTATTACACGAATGCCACACCAGATGCACACACATCCGGTGCGCACATGCACCTTTGACTCTCTACTGACCTTAACTCCGGTTCCCAAGGGCGTTCAACCTATCAGCGCCTTCAGACCATACCAATGGTACATAAGACACTATATAAATGCAAAGTAACACAACATAACATAACCTCCCCATATTTGACACAACCAGGATTACATGGCCTTCCGTTAATCAGTAAAAAGATGGCTCTTCCCAAATCTATGAAAGGGTCTGCCCATGGCCATAAACCCATCCCCCAACGACTGAAGTCCTCTGTGATTCAGCACTAACCTGCAACACAACAGGAGAGCCGTAGAAGACGGCTGACCAATTAATTACCCCCCAGGAAAAGCAGTAACAGTTAGGACACAGAAGTCTGACTACGGACTGCTGCAAGCCGCACGCACCTAACTCAGCTGCCAAAGCATAGCTGGTGCTTTATGATCAATAGAGGCGACCCCTGCCTACCTGGGAATAAGAACCTACAACCCTGCAGTGGTGGCACAGAAGTAACTATACTTGGCTAAACTCTCCGGAGAATCATACAATAACCGAAGAAGCACCCAGCAACCCAGCCTTAAATTCCTCCAAGGACCTAGAAAATGGGCCCTCTGAGTCTGACTACAGAGTGACTAAAGAGTGCCTGGCCCGACCGAGAGAACACAACATACCCCACCTACCAGTAAACCTCTCTGTAATCCACTAACACGTACCACCAGAGCAGACAGGCCGTGCGCACAGAGCTCCGAAAGCATCCCAAATAAGAGGGCCACCCACCGATAACCGCAGACACTCATTCCTACCAATATGCTCACTCTCCACTTTGCATCAACAATCAATAGAACACAGCTACACCCCTCGATCAATTTGGCCTAGCTGTACACATACCTACATCGCTCATAGAGCACCTCAGCCTGGCACAATGCAGCTATACCCCATGAAAAAATCGGCCTAGCAGGCACACATCTTACACATGGTCTGCAGCCAGAATGCAGAGTGAGACCACCCTGCTTGCTGCGCACATTACACTAATCTCACATCCACCGCACCACACTTGGCATTAGAATGCAGCCAACCCACGCAAACCACTCTGGCTGCTCGCATACCAAGTGCACCCAAGCACTATGCTACACTACTCGCAACTGATTGGCACCATAGTCCCCAAGTGTGTTCAACTCACAGCACTTTGAGATCATACCAATGGTACATAAGGTGCTATACAAATCCCCTATAACTTAACATAACCTAACAGAACTAATTTGCCAAAGAAGGTATAGGAGGCAATTGGACCATTAGTTGTGTGGGCTGGAATATGCCACATCCTACTTTCTCTTTAGAGCAGTTATCTGGCATTCATGCTCACAGCCTGAACAGCGATCTCCAAATCCAATGTCACTTTAGCCATGTAGTTTCTCAATTACCTCGTACTTCAGACAATGATCCTGTAGTAGGGGGGGTGGTGTGGGGGGGGGGCAGTAGACGATTTCCATGTTCACCAGTCTTTACTCCCCACTCACAGCCACATTATTCCCGGCAGCGAAAGTACAGACTTTTGTTGGTCCATTTCATTAAATCAACTAAGGTTTAATTATGCAAAAATAATCCTTCTAAGGAGGCCTTTTGTGCCCTTACTCCCGTAGCCTAGGTTGACCAGGTTCAAACTGGTTATAACGGGGTCTCCTTAAACTGGGTTTAGGAAGGGTGTTCACGCCCACATAGTCAATTACGTTTTAGTGAAGTGAGTGTGGGGCCTCTCTGGATAGGAAGGGTCGCCATCCCAGAACCTGCTGGTCCTTGCAGTACCTCCTGCTGTTTCTTGCAGTCCTTCCCACTGGAAGTCTGTGTTGTTTTTTTCCCCTCTGCACTCTAGGCTTTCCTCCTTGTGGATCTGGCTTCTCTCTGCTAGTCACCTCCCGTAATGGCAACACCTTTCCTACTACCACCTTAACTGTTAGACAATGGTTTGCACGTGGCATCCCTGTTGGGTAGGATTTTAACTATCTATTTTAATTTAATTTTAAATGTACCTCACTTGTGAGAACCCCAGAACATTTTGTTGGACTGCTAGATCATTTTTCCCTATACCTCAGTGAGTAGGAACCTTTTTCCAAACTCGCAGATCCTTTTACTCTTATTTTGGGTGTCATTTTTAAGACTCTCCATAGTTTTTTTTTTTTTGTTAACCTCTTCGACAACTTATGGTGTATATACATTTTTATTGTTACTGGGTTGCCTTTGGGGCTCCCATTTTACTTTCTCTAGCTAAACTTGTGAGAACTACAGTTCCCAAGGGTAGAAAGGTTATTTCTACCCCTTCTAAGTTTTGTTAGGTGAGACAGCACACCCCACCTTTTGTGGAGTGTTAGGGAGATGCATTGTATCCCCTTTCTCACTAGCACTGTAACAATTCTGTTACAAGGACGAGCTACGTTAAAGGCACCCATGGGTGCCCATTTTACCAAAATGTCCCCTGCCATCTTGATTTGCCATTGTCACGCTTCTTGTCCATTCTTGAATCTCCCCCTGCCCTCCAGGACGGGTAAAGTCCTTTGTTTAAAAAAAATATATAAATATATATTTTTTTTTATCTTTGCCGGGAGACCTCGTTCAAGCCTGCACAGGCTCCAGTGTCTGTGAAAGCAGGAAGCGAGGGAGGATTCCAAAACTCTGCATTCTAGTGTGCCTGCGATAATCTAGTTGAAACTGGTAGGCTGGCGGTCCTGAAAGGACTGCCAACCCCCCAGGTTTGAATGTTGCACGTCTGTTTGATTGGCTGGGTTCCTGCATAAAAGACTGATTCTGGAATCTGAAGAGGTAGTCAACCACTGGACCTGAATCCGAGGAGGAAGAGGAAGAAAACACCTCGGACAATTTCCAGCGACCGCAGAGCCTGTTAACCTTCCTACTAAGTGACCTGGGGGGATTCTGAAAACTATGACCCAGAGCCTGAAGAGATGCACTTAACTCAAGAAGACCTGCATTTTGATCCATCGAACGTTGTGCTGCGACCTTGTTGGGCTGCAATACCCTGGCACCAGGAACCATCGTGCTGTGCATGGTCTTCCGAATTCTGAATCGAGCTGGAACTTTGTTGGCCTCCTGCTCGACCACCAGAAACACGATTCCAGTCTTTGAAGTCCCATCACCAGAGTGCTGGACCAGATTAGCGATGCAAATCCAATCAGCGATATGCTATCTTCTGGCTCAGTGCCACATCCAGCTCCGAAGAAACTCTTGCCTGTAGCCTTCCTCATTTATCCTTGCTTTAAAATCCCTTCCAAAGTCCTGGCTTCCGTCTTCATGACAAAGGAATCCATCGACCACGTTTTCTGCTGCAAATCCTGATTACTGTGCAGCTTAGGGGTGTTTCTTGTGATTGGGTGTCCTCTCATACAGTTAACCCAGACCCACTGATGGAATCCTCAGAGGGAGACTTCGCAGAAGTCCCTGGACCCTTTCAACCTCCCGAAAGTGTAGTACTTAACTGTTTGAACAGTCTTCTTTAGGAACTCTGACTTTTGCTAGTTCGGTGCCTTCATGAACTGTCTGTTGGATACTAGAGACCTAGTGAGCCCCTTTCTGCCACTGAGAACACTGACAATAAGGGGAATCTTCTCTAAGGATTGGGCTTGATGCCTAGAAAAGAGAATGTGTGTTTAAAAGTTTACTTAATTGTGAATGAGTTGGTAACTGTAACTCTTTGTATTTAGTTTATTTATATTACGCGCCTGGCCCAGGGGCATCTGGGCGCATTTCTTACAAAGTTACAGATAACATCACAAATAGCATCATGATACAGGTATTGGAAGGTGCATATATTACATTACATACATTTTTCAGATCCATTTGTGTCTGGTGTTTACAGAAAAGTTTCAGCATGTACGATATTTACAGAAAATAATTTGCCAAAATAGGGCAGATTATACATTGGGTCTCACTTTTGCCAAAGTATTTACAGGGATTTTAGGAATCTTTAAATTAAGCGGTGGAGGAGGCTAAGTCCTGCTCAGTGAGCCATAGTTTGGCTTTGTTCTGAAAAGCAAGGTAAGGGAGTTCAGTTCGGAGTGTTAGGAAGTGTTTTCCATAGTTTAGAGGCTAGGACTGGGAAACGGGACCCCCCCCAGCTTTCTGCAGTTTAAATCTGGGTATTGCCAGTGAATGGGCTTGTGCAGATCTGAGTGGTCGGGTGGCAGTGTGCTGTGATGCAGTTGGCCAAGTAGTCAGGAGCCTGTTTGGATAAGCACTTATGAGTGAGTGCGAGATTTTTGAGAGATTCTGAGTGCAACCAGGAGCCAGTGAAAACTGTCTTGTGTTGGAAATGTGAGATTTTCTAGGAATATTAAGGGCTGCTCTTATAGCGTTATTCTGAGTTACTTGTAGTTCATTGATGCTTTTAAGACTGGTCCCTAAGTAAAGGGCATTGCAGTAGTCAATTTTGGCCATGAGAGTTCTTGCGAGGATGATGCAGTTCGAGGCAGTAAGGAACGGTCTGCAAGCTGTTAGGAGTTTGCATGTGTATGCAGATGCTGAGACCACCGCATTGTCTGGTCAGCGAGAGGATCGAGTCCAGGTAGAAGCAGAGGGTTTTGGTATCATTAGACACCTTGATGGTATTCACGTCGATGCTCAAGGCTTTGAAGTCAGGGTCCAGTTTGTTGAGTTTAACGTGGGAGCCTAAGATAAGTAGCTCATTCTTATCGTTTAAGCATAGTCTGTGATGTGCCATCCCGGCCTGGCTGACTGAATAGACGTTAAGAGCTTTGGAGTCAATTACATGGTCTCCAGTGATATGGATGAGGATCTGGGTGTCATCCATGTAGTTAGTTTAGGTGACACCCAGATAGTCGAGAATATCAAATAGTGGTTTTGTGAACACATTATACAATGTGGGAGAAACACTAGATCCTTGCGGCACACCACATGTGACTGGGGACGGATCAGCAGACGGGGAGAATACCCACATGGTACTGTTTGCCAAGAAGGAACTGATCCATTATAGCAGATAATTTGATGGTTAACCAGGTCGAAGGCTGTGGATAGGTCTAGTAAGAGTAGTAAGGCTAGTTTGCCCTTGTTTTTAAGGTCCTCAATTTGTGTTTTTAGGTCGATGAGGGCAGTCTCTGTTCAATGTCTGGGGCGGAAGCCTGATTGCCAGAGGCCAAGGCGTTTGTTAGATTCGAGGTAGTCCTGGATTTGTAAATAAGATGCTCGGTCTAAGATTTTCAGGAGAAAAGGCACCATGGTAATGGGCCTGTAGTTTGAGGGGTTGCTTGGATCAAGGGTAGGTTTTTTGATGTGGGATGACACACACATCTTTGAGATTATCTGGGACAGTACCTGATTTGAATGAGGCATTGATGAATGGTAATGAATGGGACTAGGTCATGGGCAGCTTCCTTGATGACAGTTGCAGGACAAGAATCGCCTTGACAGTTGGTAGGTCTGAGCTTTTTAATGTTTCCACTTCCCAAACAGTGGGGAGAAGCTGAACGGTTTGACAGGATGGGTGGGTGCAAGGTAGTTGGGATTGGGTGTGGTAGAAGGTGGGTCTTCAGGCAGGATACATTTTCTGTTATTGATTTTAGTCTTCAATGTGGTTATTGTATTGAAGCGCCTTTTGGATGTTAGTACACCATAGGGTGTCTGTAGTACACTTGTCAGTGGGGGTTATGGGAGATTCAGATTCTTTGAGAATCTTGAAGAGCTCTTTGGTATTGGACTCTGCCTGCAGGATGCATTTATTGTAATCGTCCTTTTGCTGAGAGTATTGCTTCCTTGTAGTTGGCAGAAGGGGTAATTAGCGTACTTTTATTGGCATCAGTTTGGTGACTTTTCCAGTGTGATTCTGCATTTCTTTTTGCTTTGCGTAGATCTCTCAGCTGTGGTGTGAACCACCAGTTAACTTGGGCACGTGGTTTCGGTTTATGCAATTTTAGAAGGGCTATGGAATTTAATGCTTTTTGGATTGTATGGTTGTATGCATCAATGCTGTTGGATCAGAGCAGGAAACAGTGGCACTGTTGAGAAGGGGAGGATTAGCTGTTGTAATTTCTCTTTTGTAATGTCCTTATTGCGCATTTGGATGGAAGGTGCAATACTATGTTTAGAATTTGGAGGTGACGCTTTGACTGTGAAGGTTATTTTGGGGTGATCGGACCATATGCAAGGTGTGACAGATATCGGGTTAATGCTGCAGTTGAGATCAATAAGCCAATCGAGGGTTCTCCCTTTTGATGTGTGCGCGCGCGCTCATGGATGTGATGATTAAATCCTCAATCGCACAGAGCTGGCAAAGTCTAGGGCTTTGAGGTCGTTCGGGTTTTGGAAGCCAAGATTGAGGTCCCCAAGAAGTATAATTTTAGAGTCCAGTTTGGTGTTAACTGCGATGAGGGTAGTTATATCTTCAGCAAAGGAGGAGATGGGTCCTGGTGGGGTGATAAATAAGATGCACTGTGGCAGTTTGATTAGGAGATGGAGGTAATTTAACCGATACTAGTTCAGCAAAAGGAATTTGGTCATTGGGGATGTGTAAGTTCTAAAGAGTTTTTAAAGATGAAGGCGATGCCTCCACCGTTTGACTGGTTGATGTCCCTGTTGCATCTAATAATGGCATAGTTATCAGGTATTGCTAAAGCCAGTGATGGTCCAGATGCCGCATGTAGCCATGTCTCGGTGACGGCTAGGAAGTTGAGATCTTCTGCCACAATAAAGTCGGCGATTTCAAGCGAGTGTGCTGGGAGCGATCTGGCGTTGATGAGGGCCCCTTTAATCATGGTATCGTTTACCGAGAACAAGCAGATGTTGGGGTGTGGTTGGTGCGCTTTTTAGATTAAGGGTGGAATTATCTGTTCCATTAGATAGGGTTGTACTTGAGGGGGTTTTACTTTCAGGTACAGGATAGTTGTATTTTCTTTTTTTTGCTGAATCTGGAGCCGAGTCTCAGGTTACTGAGGTTGAGTGAACGTGGTTGGTTGGTTGGTTCTGGGTTTGCTCGCAAAGTGTTGGAGCCATAAGGCTGGTGAGTTCAGATATGGATTGATGCAGGGCATAATGTACTTCAGCTGGAAGCTATGCAGGGTGGGAAAGTACGATGTTGTGAACGTGGAAGTGCAATTCAGTGAGGAAGGCTGTGTGCAACCGGAGCTAATATGCCAGTTTGGGATGAGGTGTTAAGGAGGCCTTTTGCGTGCTGAGCGTAGGGATGCGAGGGGCGTGCTAATGTTTGTAATGAGTTTAGAGATTGAGGATTTGGTCAGGAAGAGTACAGTAGATGATATGTAGTCCATACATAGTTGAGAAGAGACTTTCACGTGGTTAGAGCATACAGGAACAGCAGCGTACAAAATAGTTTACCAAAATAGGCTAGTTCAACATTAATTAGCTGTCCAACATTAATGTAATCATCAGCGTAGGCTAGTTCAACATTTAACAGCTCATCTAGAGGCCACTATAGGAGACTGTTACTGCCTATGACATAGTAGATTTAGGAGCATATAATACATTACATCAAGTCTGTGTACTTGCAGAGCAGTTGGGCTTGTGAGAGTGATATGTTAATGCGGTTGGCAGAACGGAATTTGCAGTTCCATATTATGGAGCCGCACATAAAGAACAGTAGTTAAAAAAGTTCTTACTTGCCTTGAATGTGTGTTGTGCCATTCTGAAAACTATATGCAAGGTTACTTTACTCACCTGTGAATGGGTCGTGCCTCTTCCCGAAAAGTAATGCTGTTGGCTTCACATAACTATTTCTTTCAGAATATTAGTGTGCAAGTTCACCAGCTGGGTTTTGCTTTTCCTGGTCTGTTTTATGCAGATGCTGAAACAGTCTTGGGCGTATACCTACCTTTAATTCGAGGGGATTGTGTCCTCCAACGTATTCCACATCTCTGACAGTAATGTCCACAGCTGTGCTGCTTCATAAAAATGTTCTGCTGCCCGCCTCAATGACATTGATACGCTGTCCCTCGAGGGCCTCTGTCGAGCGCCGACGTCACCGGATGTTAAATGTAGGACGCACGACACCCGTAGCCTCGGTTCAGTTTTTTCCGCGCACGTGTTCGCGCTCGGAATCTCGGCGCGTCTCGGTTCTTCCCCTTTGAATCGGTTCTTATAACTTGTAATTGTGAATTATGTCTTCGTCGTCTTCTACCCCGAAATCGGGCTTCAAGAAGTGCCGGCACTGCAGTTCCAAAATGTCCCTTACGGACCTGCACGACGTCTGCCTCTGGTGGCCCGGCGAGAGCCACGCCACCGACGACTGCGATGAATGCCAGTCCTTGACGTCGAAGGCCTTGCGGGAGTGGAAGAAGTTGTCTGTAGGTAGGGTTTCCAAACCCCGTAAGTCGAAATCCGCTGGGCTTTCGACTGACAATTCGAGGGGCGACTCTCCGTAAGTCAGGGGGGTTTCGTTCTCTGAGTGGTTCCTGCCATTCCTCTGCCTCTTCTAGGCATTCGCGGAAGCGCCGTAACCGGTTGCCTTCCCCGTCCTGATCCGAGGACTCCGCCAGACGTCTGGTTGCTTGTCCCATCAAGCATTCATCACCGGCGGAATGGGACGCATTCCGCAAGGAGAAGATGGCGAATTTCGAATTGCAGGGCACTGTTCCGTCTGCGCCTTTGAGGGAAGCCGGCAAGGAACGAGCTAGGGCCACCGCTCGCACTCCTTCGGGCTCGGGCGGTCGGCGCGATCATTGGAGGCGTCGAGGTTCCGATTGGAAAAAGTTGATCTCCATAGCCGTGCCAGGTTCAGGTCCTCGACACCCTCGAGACCGTCTGAGCCTGTGAGGCCTTCTAAGAAGGCATCGACGCCGTCAGCGCCATGTCCGTTGAGGGACTCTCTCTCTCTCTCTCGAGGCTCCGGCTCTGAGGAAGTCGATGTCGTCGGCGCTGAGGCTGTTGAAGAACACGCTTGGGGCTCCGGCCTCAAAGCCATTATCGAAGTCGTCGGCGTCTCGGTCGACGCCGAATCCATCGACGCTCTCGATGCCTTTTGTGGAGAATTTACTGGAGGAAACCCGGAGGACGGTGGAAGCTCTGAGGAAGGCTCTTTCGAAGGGATTGTCCTCCGACGTATTCCTTATCTTAGATATCGCCTTCCAGCTCTGCTGGCCTCGGAAAATTTTTCTCTAGAGGGCGCTGCGCGTTAACGTCCTCCGAGTCGATGTCCCTCGACAGCCGCCGTGTCGACGTCATCCTGCCCATAAAGGCAGCGCGCAGCTTCCGTTGCTCAGTTCAGTTTTTCCGCGCTTACTCAGTGCCTCGGAATACCGTTGCTCAGTTTTGTCAGGTTAATCCTATTTACCTCGAGTTATTCGATCCGTACTCGATGGCTTCTTCGTCGGAACCGACAACTCCTCGGTCCGGCTTCAAAAAATGCTGAGATTGTGGGAAAAAGATGTCGCTGACTGACCCTCAGTTTGTCTGTGGTGTTTGGGAGCTGAACACCATTGTTCGGAGTGCGAGGACTGTATGTCCATGACAGCTAAGGCCCTGAAGGAGCGTAGGGGGAAGCTGGAGAAAGGTAAGACTTTTAAAGCTTCTTCTTCCTCGACGAAGTCGAGACATTCGTCTCCTCGTCACCATTCGCGCTCCAGGTCTCGGAGTGGGTCCCATCACTCCTCGAGATCGAAGCACTCGAAGAGGAGACGTCGAAGATCCCCTTCTCCGTCTTCTTCTTCCTCTATTTCTCCAAAGAGAATCCCTTGCCCCACGAAACATAGTTCCCGGGCTGGAATTCTGCAAAAATATGTTGTGCGTCTTCGAGAAAGCGGCCTCGACCCCCTCGAAGACTGCCGAGAGCGATGCTCTGGTCGAAAGAACCGAAGGTCGAAAACGCCGCGAGTCGCAGTACCCGGCGAAGGAAACTTCTCGAGCGCGTCTCCAACCCTCGAGTAAAGCTATGACCTCAAAACCTTCTTCGAAGGTTCCGTCGACGCCGAGGTCGGTGTCTTCGACGCCGTTGTCGAAGGGACCTTCGACACACGGGTCTGTCGACTCAACGCCATTTTCGACACCGGCGTCGACGCCAAGAAAAGTCACGGTTACGACACACCCAGTGACTATCCCCAGGTCCTCAATGACGATGGCGTCAATTGTCGAGCAGAATCCCAATTCTGTCGAGGTCATGGAGGCCTCCGCCTTTGTTTTCGACGCCACGCTCAAAGCCTTCGGCGTCGACGACATCGACGTTTTCGAGGCAGATTATGACAAGTTTGGCACCCTCTGCCTTGGAGATGGGGTTTACACCCTTTATGAGTTCAGAACAATTGAGAACTATGTCCTCAATTATGGAAGAGGGTGAATTGTCTGAACAGGAAGACACATTTGAATTGCAGGGACCTGTAACCCCAATTAGAGAGGAGTCTTCCTCTGAAGAACGCAGGTTAAAGGATCTTCATGATTCCTTACATGAGGCAAGTGGGTTAGACACTTCCCCTGAGGTGGAGTTTGCTAGGCCAGACCCGGGGGAGCATGCTGAAACCCCCTATAAAGCCTTAATGGCCAGGATCAGAGTTTATGGGGTGGTCTGCACCTTCAGTCTTTGTCAAGAATATCCGTGAGGTCATCTTGTTGGAAAGGCCCACAGGAGGATCCTGTGGTGCCCTTTCCTAAAGCTCTTCAGAGGAAGTTTATGACGAACTGGGAAACCCCAGATGTCGTCCCGGCAGTAAATAAAAAACTGTCTACAAAATACAGGGTATCTTCTACAGACCCGGAGTTTTTGTCAAAACACCCATCCCCAGAAAGTCTGGTGGTACAGGCAGCATCTTCTACTGATGTCAAGACGGCTTACCCTACCGTCCCACAGGACAGGGACGATAAAAAATATGATGCTATGGCAAAGAAACTTTTTTCGGCATGTAGCATGGTGTTAAAATCTGTTAATGCTACTTGCACCCTTGCTAGATTCAGCCATACACTTTGGGAGTGTGCTTCTACAGCGGCTGACTGCATCCCGGAGGGAGAAGAAAGGGAGGCGTTCCTGAATATCATACAGGACGGTAAAGATGCTATGTGCGAATCCCTCCAGACGGGCATTGATTCGGCTGACAGTATCAGCAGAGCAATGGCGGCAAGTACAACCAGGAGATTCGCTTGGTTGAGAAAGTCTGGTTTTGCCCCAGATGTGCAAGCCAGGCTCTTGAACATGCCATTCGATGGCTCTTCTTTGTTCGGGAAAAAGGCGGATGACAGTTTAGAGAACCTGCAAACTTCATAAGCAGCAGCAAAATCCCTAGGCGCTGCAATCCGTCGGACACCTTTTCGTCCAACTGGAACCTCTGCGAGGGGTAAGTCCTTTTGCTTCTACTCCGTATTCAGAAGAGGTAGAGGACGACCGGCCCAAAGGGGACAAAGAACTACCCGAGGTGGACGGGGTAGATATTCAAAAGCCGCAGCAACAGCAAGTGCCTCTTTACCATCTGCATCAGCCGCCCCAAAACCACTCTGAGGACTTCCCTCACAGGACACCTGTAGGAGGCAGGTTGACTCAACATCTGGCGGAATGGCAGGCGATCACGTCAGATGCTTGGGCATTGGATCAGTTGCCCAAGGTTACTGCCTGCCTTTCCTACGCATACCTCAGTCATCCACCGGGGATCAGCTCTCAGAAAGCTCCAGATCCGCTCCTCTTGCAGGAAATTTGGGACCTGCTAGAGAAAGGTGCCATAGAACCGGTACCTGTAGCGGAGAGGAACAAGGGCTGGTACTCCCCTTACTTTCTCTTTCCAAAGAAAGACGGAGGACTGAGACCCATCTTGGACTTGCGAGAATTGAACAAATTCCTCAGGAAAGACAAATTCAAGATGGTCACTCTTTCTCAGATCCTCCAGGCCCTTCAGTTCCAGGACTGGTTGGTATCTCTGGACCTTCAGGACGCTTATTTCCATGTGCCTTTCCATCTCAAACACAGGAAATACCTGAGGTTCGCAATTGGCAACTCTCATTATCAATTTCGAGTGCTGCCATTTGGGCTGACCTCCGCCCGAGGGTCTTCACAAAGTTAATGTCGGTAGTGGCGGCAAGTCTAAGGAGGGAAGGGATTCACGTCTACCCCTACCTGGACGATTGGTTGATCAGGGCTGTATCTTCGGAACAAGCTCAGATCCAGCTAAATCACGTGCGCCAATCCCTTCACAAACTGGGCTTCTCCGTCAATTTAAAGAAGTCACAAATGATACCATCGCAGAGACTCCAGTTCATAGGAGCGATCCTGGACACTTCCCTGGGAAAAGCCTCGCCACCAGAGGTGAGGGCTCAAGATATTCTACAAATGGTTACCAAGTTCCAAGATGCCCAACGTCTCCCAGCCTTCGACTTTTTGAGGTTGCTAGGCCTCATGGCATCCTGCATTTTCCTAGTGCCAGAGGCTCGCCTGAGAATGAGAGCCCTCCAGTGGACACTGAGGACTCGGTGGTCACAATTCTCAGGGAGAATGACAGATCTTCGTCAGGTTCCCGACAGGGTGGCTCAAGACCTTCAGTGGTGGGCCTGTCAGGAGAACATTCTGAAAGGAGAACAATTTTGGCAACCCTGGCCAGAGATAACAGTAGTCACGGACGCCTCACTCACGGGGTGGGGAGCCCACGCCAACGACTTGACCATCAGCGGTCGTTGGTCTTCATCGGAGTCCAGACTACATATCAACCTGTTAGAGCTGAGAGCAATCAGACTTGCGCTGAAGGCGTTCCTGCCAGCTGTACAAGGGAAAAATGTCCTGATAATGACGGACATCACGGTGGCCAAGCATTACCTCAACAAAGAGGAGGCGTAGGATCACTACCCCTGTGCAGAGAGGTGATGCAGCTCTGGTTTTGGGAAATCCAAGAAGGAATCTCTCTATCGGCAGTTCACCTAGCCGGAGAGAAGAACTTGACAGCGGACGCTCTGAGCAGGCAGAGCACAGTCTCCCACGAGTGGGAGCTAGCTCAGGAAGTCCTTAAAGAGATCTTCGCGCTTTGTGGAACCCCTCAGGTGGATCTGTTCGCCACCAGCCTCAACAGGAAACGCGATCTGTTCTGCTCAAGGGAATTTCCCCCGAGAGGAGCTCTGGGAGATGCGTTCATAGTGGACTGGGAGTTTCCGCTTCTGTACGCGTTCCCACCGGTCCCTGTCATTCCTCAAATGATCAGGAGGTTGAGAAGATTCCGGAGAACCATGATCCTAATTGCCCCGGATTGGGCCAGGAGAACGTGGTACCCGGACCTTCTAGACTTGTCCATCTGCCCTCCAATTCGACTTCCACTCAGAGAGAACCTACTCTCACAGAAGGGAGGTCAGGTTCTCCATCCAGACATCAAAACCCTCAACCTTCACGCTTGGCTTCTGAAAGGCTGAGGTACAAGGATTGGGACCTCCCTGATGATGATATGGAGGTGTTGCTTTCGGCAAGGAGGCCAGCAACAAAGTCTTTATACCGCTGCCGTTGGAACATATTTTGCAGCTGGTGTAGAGAACAGAATATCGACCCCTTTTCATGTGGTACTCCAATGGTTTTGTCCTTCCTACTATATTTGGCGAATTCAGGCCTTCAAGTTGGCACCATTAAGGGCTATCTCGCAGCGCTATCCATCTTTAAGCGCACTGCGGAAGAACCAATTCTATTTCAAGTTACCCTTGGTAATACAGTTTCGAAAGGGGTTAACCAATGTTTATCCCCCCAAGACCATTCTAAGTTCCCCTATGGGATTTAAACTTAGTCCTAACTTTCCTGATGGGCACACCTTTCGAACCACTCCATTCTTGTTCGTTAAGATTCCTTACCCTTAAAACTGTTTTATTAATAGCACTTACATCTGCTAGAAGGGTGAGCAAATTACAAGCTCTTTCTTGTAAACCCCCTCATACAATCTTTCACAAAGACAAAGTTGTCCTGCAAGTGAAGCCTAATTTCCTCCCAAAGTTGGTTTCTGAATTCCATATCACTCAGAAGATTACCCTACCATTTTTCTATCCTCCTCCGGGGAAAGAGGAAGAGAGGTTACACAGGCTAGACCCTAGAAGGGCTTTAAGTTTTTACATCAGTAGACTAGCCAGGATAAGACAGGCAGACCAGCTGTTTGTAGGTTACACAGGTCACAAGCTGGGGTTACCAATAACTAAGCAGACCATTTCCAGATGGATCATTCTAGCCATTCTGGAATGTTATAAACTGGCAGGGAAAGAGCCCCCTCAAAACCTTAGGGCTCATTCGACCAGAGGTATTGCAGCTTCATCGGCCCTCAAAAGAGGCGTGCCGGTTAAAGACATCTGTGCGGCCGCTACATGGTCGTCTATCCATACCTTTACACGATTTTACAACTTGGATTCCTCCTCCATTCAAGAGACTAGGTTTGGAAGGGCTGTACTGCACTCTATTCATCAATAGAAGACAGCGTGAAGTCAGTACTCCCTCCTCCAGTAATAGAATACTGCTATGGGAGCCTATCTAAGATAAGGAATACGTCGGAGTACACAATCCCTTCGAAGAACAAGTTACTTCTTACCTTGTAACGTTCTTTCGACGGGATGTTCCTCCGACGTATTCCTTATCGACCCTCCCATCCATCCCCGCAGTTCTACTTCCCTTGTTGTTGCAGCTTACGCTCCTTCAGGGTGATTAGTCTAGTCCAGACAGAAATACTGTGGGCTACAAAACGGAACTGAGCAACGGATGCTGCGCGCGGCCTTTATGGGCAGGATGACGACGTCGATACGGCGGCTGTCGAGGGACATCGACTCGGAGGACGTCGATGCGCAGCGCCCTCTAGAGAAAAATTTTCCGAGGCCAGCAGAGCTGGAAGGAGATATCTAAGATAAGGAATACGTCGGAGGAACATCCCGTCGAAAGAATTTTACAAGGTAAGAAGTAACTTGTTCTAAGTCAGTCAGGCCTATTTTTGAACCTTTTTCTGTTCCCTCATCCAGGGATTTATTCCATCCTTTGGATTACATCTTGGAGGTGGAAGAAGTGTCGGATGAGGAGGGGCTTGTGCCTACTGAGGTACCTGATGGCCTGTTGTCTGGTCATAGCCAGATGGAAGACCTGCGTCAATCCTTACATGACGACAGTGGCCTGGACACCTCTCCGGAGGTTGAATTTGGTAGGCCTGAGCCTGGTACGCATGCTGAGTCCTCGTACATGCGTCTTATGTCGAGGGTGACTGAGTATTTGGGGTGGTCTGCTACACCTGTGGATTTTCTGCAGGATGACCTGACAGATATATTGGACCAAGGTCCACCCACTGCTGCCATTTCATATGGCCTTAAAAAGAAGGGAGGCAGTGGCTTGGACTGCTCTGGAGAGTCTCCTGCCAGTGAATAAGTTGTTGCCGAAAACATACCGTCCAGCCAGTGGCGACCCCTGCTACTTGTCTACGCACCCCACTCCAGAGAGTTTGGTGGTGCAGGTGGCTACGGCCCCAGGGAAGCAGGCTGCGTACCCTACCATCTCTCTAGATAGGGACGACAAGTGCTTTGATGGTTGGGCGAAGAAAGTATTTTCATCTGGGGGTATGGCTTTAAAGTCAGCCAACTCTGTTTGTGCCTTGGCAAGATTCACTCGGACTCTGTGGAATTGTGTATATTTGGCAGCTGAACATATTCCTGAAGGGGAGGAACGGGATGGTTTTCTTGCCCTCGTCCAGGATGGCAAGGATGTTGTGTGTGAATCCGTTCAGTCTGGTCTGGACGTGGCAGACTGTGCCAGCCGGTCCATGGCGGCGAGCACCGTGATGCACAGGTTTGTGCGATTGCGGAAGTCAGGGTTTGCTCCTATTGTACAGTCCCGGCTTCTCAACATGCCCTTTAATGGTGTCCATCTTTTTGGCAGCAAGGCTGACGAGCTTTGAGAGGTTGCAGAACTCCAAAGCTGCAGCGAAGTTGAGCGCTGCAGTACGTCAACCTCTGCCTTTTCGTCCTAGGGGACAGCAATGGAGGGGAGGTGCCTTTCGATACTACTATTCCTTTGGTAGATCGAGGGGAGCTGCCAGTCAAAGGGGCCAACGTAGGAGTTCCAGAGGTGGAAAACAAGATACTCGAGGTGCCAAAGCCGCTTGGGCAGTTGTCTCTTTGCCCTCAGGCACTGCCGCAGCGGCTTCCGCTCAGTCATGAGGCCATGTCCCATAGTTCGCCGGTTGGGGGAAGGCTGGCGCAGCATCTTGTAGAATGGCGTGCCATTACTTCAGACATGTGGGTTCTGGAGATCATAGCCCACGGTTACTGTCTTCCTTTGTGGCAGAGGCCTCATGACAATCCACCGGGGAAGCTCTTTGAAGAGTCCGGATCCGCTCCTTGCGCAGGAAATCCTATCCCTGCTGGAGAAAGGCTCCATAGAACTAGTGCCTGTAGCGGAGAGCAACAAGGGATGGTATCCCCCATATTTTTTGATCCAGCAAAAGGACTTTCATGTGGCGATTCATCCCAAGCACAGGAAGTACCTGAGGTTTGCGGTTGGTGACTCGCATTTTCAGTTTCGGGTCCTGCCGTTCGGATTGAGCTCTGCCCTGATGGTCTCCAGCAGGCTAATGGTGGTGGTGGCACCATATCTCAGGAAAAGGGGATTCACGTCTACCCCTACCTGGACGATTGGTTGATCAGGGTGCGCTCTCCCGAGCAAGCCCTGGATCATCTGTCCGTCACCTGCCACTCCCTTCTCAAGCTGGGCTTCTCCCTCAACTTAAAGAAGTCTCATTTGACACCTACCCAGCGGCTCCAGTATATCGCAGCAGTGCTCGACACATCCCTGGGGCAGTGTTCGCCTCCCCAGGTGAGGCCTCGTCAGATTCTGCATATGGTGGGCAAGTTTCAACATGCCCAGAGTCTCCCGGCGTTCGATTTCTTGAGGTTGCTCGGCCTCATGGCATCCTGCATTCTCTTGGTGCCAGAGGCCTGGCTGCGGATGAGATCTCTGCAGTGGGCTCTTAAGATGCAGTGGTCGCAGTCCTCCGGCAGGATGTCGGATCCCGTTCAGGTGCTGCCCTCAGTCGCCCAGGATCTTCTGTGGTGGGCTGTCGGAGGCAATCTGATGAAGGGAGCACCATTTTGGCTACCCTGGCCGGCGGCGACGATCGTGACGGACTCATCCCTCACGGGATGGGGAGCTCATGCCAATGAGTTGACAGTCAGCGGTCGTTGGTCTCTGTTGGAGTCCAGACTCCACATCAATCAGTTAGAGCTGTGGGCTGTCAGGCTAGCCCTGAAGGTTTTTCTGCTGTCTGTGCGGGGGAAAAATATCCTGATTATGACTGACAATTCAGTGACAATGCACTACCTGAACAAAAAGGTTGGGGGGCAGGGTCACTCCCACTGTACAGAGAGGCGATGCAGCTCTGGTTCTGGGCCATCCAGCAGGAAATTTCGATCTCGGCAGTTCATCTGGCCGGAGACAAATGCGGCAGCGGACGCTCTGAGCAGGCAGAGCACAGTCTCTCAGGAGTGGGAGCTGGCTCAGAAAGTTCTTTTGGAGGTCTTCGATCTTTGGAGGACCCGACAAGTGGATCTCTTCGCCATCGGTGTCAGCCGGAAGTGTGAAAGATTCTGCTCGGAGGAATTTCCTCTAAGAGGAGCCTTGGGGGATGCGTTCGCAGTGGAGTGGTCCTTCCCACTGCTGCATGCATTTCCTCCAGTCCCTGTCAATCCGCAAGTGTTGCGGAGGTTACGGAGGTTCAGTTCCCGAAAGATCCTCATTGCTCCGGCATGGGCCAGGAGAGCGTGGTACCCGGACCTTCTCGACCTGTCCATCTGCCCTCCATGCCGTCTTCCCTACCGAGACGATCTGCTCTCACGGGAGAGGGGTCGGGTTCTCCATCCCGAGGTCAAGTCCCTCAACCTTCATGTTTGGTATCTGAAAGGTTGAGGTATAAGGATTGGGACCTCCCCGAAGACGTGATGGAGGTGTTGCTTTCGGCCAGAAGGCCCGCAACAAAATCCCTGTGCCTTTGGAGAAAGTTCTGCGACTGGTGCAGGGTACATAATGTGGATCCTTTTCAATGTTCAATTCCTGTGGTTCTGTCTTTTTTGCTTTCATTAGCCCACAAGGGCCTGCAAGTGGGTACCAATAAAGGTTACCTGGCGACGCTGTCTATATTTAAGTGCTCGTCTGAGGAGTGTTCTTATTTTAGATTCCTTTGATTTCTCAGTTTCTAAAAGGGCTAACTAATGTGTTTCCACCATCACCTTTCCAGGTGCTGGGATGGGATTTGAACTTGGTTCTAAAATTCCTAATATGAGCTCTGTTTGAGCCCTTACATTCTTGTTCTTTGAGACTGTTGGCCTTTAAGACTGTATTTTAAGTTGCGGTTACTACCGCTCGTAGAGTAAGTGAGTTGCAGGCACTTTCCGCCAAGCCACCTTTCACTGTGTTCCATAAGGACAGGGTTGTCCTTGTGGTTCGTCCTTTGCTTCCGAAGGTGGTTGGAATTTCATTTGAGCCAGAAGGTAATTCTTCCGGCGTTTTATCCTCCTCCGCATCCTGGTAAGGAAGAGGAGAGGATCCATATAGGAGAGCCTAGGAGAGCTTTGAGTTTCTATATCTCAAGGATGTCCCGGGTAAGAGTGGATGATCAGCTCTTGTGGATACGCTGGTCCCTCCAGTAGGCTTATGGGCTCATTCCACTAGAGGTGTGGCTGCCTCCACTGCTCTGCAGAGGGGAGTTCCCATTCGTAATATCTGTGAAGCAGCCACATGGGCCTCTGTCCATACCTTTGTAAAACACTATTCCCTGGATTCTATCCATGGGCAAGATTTGGCCTTTGGTAAGGCGGTCCTCTATTCAGTAATTTGATTGGGCATTCTAAAATTCTAAATTCTTTTCCCACCTCCATACGTTGGTACTGCTTTGGGAGTCTGTGAGATGTGGAATACGTTGGAGGACACAATCCCCTCGAAGAACAAGTTCTTACCTTTCGATGGGATGTTCCTCCGACGTATTCCACATCGAACCCGCCCAGCCTGCCCCTCTACAGAATTTCTTATGCGATTGCAGCTTACTTTTCTGCAAGGCGTTCTGTAGTCATACTGGCAGAAGATTGGTGCCACACGTTCTGGGAAAAAACTATAACTGAGGCTACGGGCGTCCTACATATAACATCGTGACGTCGGCGCTCGACGGATGCCCTCTAGGGACAGCGTATCGACGTCATGGACGCAGACGCCGAACATTTTTCTGAAGCAGCACAGCTGTGGACATTACTGTCAGAGGAACATGCCATCGAAAGAATGTTACCATGTAAGAAATTAACTTGTTCGTTGCTCACAGCTTCTTTTAAAAGGTGTATGGGTTGTATGTACCTTGAATAGCTGTGTGCCATCAATCTATAAGTTAGAAAGTTGTTGCTTACCTGTGTGCAATTTTTTAGTGTTCTGTAGGTGTAGCTAACTTTGGTCTGCCTGATGCAATCCTAAATTAGTGTAAAGATTTCTTGTTTACCTTAGTCTGTGTTCCACTGAGCTGAAAAGCAACTGTAATTGTATATTACCCCAAAAGGTCTTACTCACCTACTATAACGTTTATCCTGAATAATTATAGATTTCTACTGTCCCTTGAATGAGTGTCCCGACTATTCAGAAAAGTATACTTGCAGGTTGGTTTACTACAGTGTCGCTGCACAACTGCTAGGTTCTACTACCCTTGTATTACTGAAAGTTATCAGAAAGTGACTTATGGTTTTACTCAACCATGAATACGTGTGTCTTATACTAAATGTGTTTGATAAGGTCTGAATTGCTTAGAACTACTGTTAGTATTCTGAACAAAGGTATATGCTTTGTTCTGTGTACTTTAAAGCATTGAGTTGTGTTTTAATAATGTGTTTGAAATGTGTTTGCCCTAACTGTATTCATAATAAACATTTATTTTTTTATAATAATTCTGGTAAGTGTTTCTGTTGAACCCTTTGTATGCTACACACTCATTGTACCTTCCTACAGCCCTCTCCCCCTCCTAAGATAAGCCTGGCTGCTCTGTCTACACGACCATATACTCAGGTGGTACAGCCTTGTATGAAGAGTGGAGTCTTGTAGTTAGCACTTAGTTGGACTTCAGAAAAACTGTCCTAACAATCCCTCCACCTGCCCTCAAGGGGCACGCTGTTTTCCTTTTTTGAAGTTGCAAACTGTTGTCATGCAGAATAGAACTATCCCTATTTTAATGCATTTGTTTTAAATGTAACCAGTTTGTACAGTCTCCTGTAGAGGTATAGATTAATCAAGTTGATTGCATATATAAAAATAACGGTTGATTTGTTAATGGTACGCAGGATAGGTTATTCGAAACAGTCTAGAGTAGCAAGTGGAACATGAAGTACACACTTTCAGCTCTATGCTCCAGCGTTCCTTAATGCCTAGCCCTCCCATGTTAATAGTCCTATAGCTGCTACTTTTTTTCAGGCGCAAAACAAACGTTTTTACAGCACAATTCGTAAACTCATGCTATATTCTCCCTAAAACCTACCATTCTGGTTTATATATCGAAGTCATCCTTTATTTATAATCTTTTCTTCTCCTGTAGATTAGTGATTGGAAAGTTGTATTGTCTCGTATGTTACATGCCTGCAAAGATGTGTCCCTGGGGGCCAACTGCTTTGCGACCTTTTTTCTTTTTTTTTGGTTGTGGTATGGCAGTTGCTGTGGTGGCATTTCCCCATCTTCATTGCCTCACTGGGGACTCCCAAGAATAGAGGCAAGCGCTTTAGGATTGCATTTTACGGACAACCATTTAATTCCTAGCTTTTGTGGATCTGAAGTTTCAGTGAAAGCCATCTTAACTGCAAGTCCAACTACATGCAGCCATTTCAATGCAAGCCATCTCCATGAAATGTTTTGGTCCATTTCACTTCAAGCCATTTCACCAAATTTAGCATTTTAGTTGTATTCCTCGTTTTGCTATAAAATGAGGGAAAATCCCCATTACAGCCATACTGGCCACTCCCTATGCTTTAGTTTTCTTTGTTTTTTTTTATTTCTTATTTTCATCTTTGCTCTATATACCATTACTCTTTGTAATGTTTTATTTCAATGTTTGCATGTTATTTTCAATTTTTTTATATTCTTTCTTTGACAAAATGTAACTTTTTAAAGCAACACTTAAATGTGGGCATGTTTACGGAAATGCCATTGAATTAAAATGATTCTAGTGAAACAGGTGGATATCATTGGACACTGAAGCAGTTTTTCCTGTGGCTGATTAGCAGTAATTTGTCAGCTGCTTCCTAGGGTGGTAATTGAGTAGGCGCAGTGTGTGCTAGGACAAATGCTAGTACATTTGAAGCAGATGAGTGAAAGTGGCAGAATAGCCAGTGTATTCAAAATGTATTTGATGGTGGTTGAGAATGGTGAATGGTGTAAGCCAGGTAGTCCTTTTTTTTTTTATTTTAAACATTTTTTTTTTTTTACTTGTTTGAGGAAATTCCACTTTTTTGAGTCTCTCATGACATCCTACTTCCAAGCACAGCTGGCTTATTGGTTTAACTGAACACAGGGATGTGTAGGACATACAAAACATGCCATTGTGTATTGCTGTGTTTTCAAAAGGACGACTCGTGTGCATTCAAATGGCAAATTGGGGCATTGTCTAACAATGTAAATTTTTGTGTATACCTTAAAGTGTGAATCAAATGCACGTTGACTAACTACAGATTCATTAAATATTTAGTTTTTCTTCTTTTCGGGGCACTGTAATTGTTTTGTATGAAATGTTTATCTTGACCTCTCTAATAAAAACTCTTTTAGACTTGCTTAGTCTGCTTTAAAACTGAATAGTTAAATTGGTATTCTACAGTGGGATACAATAATCAGATTTGCTGTACACATGCTTTAGAAGCAACCAGCAAAGACTGCTTAACAAACTGAGAACTATTCAATGTAGACCCCTCACTCAAACGTATAGAAACAAAAGCACATTTATATTAAATTTTATCACCAATAATCTTGATTCTGTATACATAATCATGTTATTTGATCTTATTGGAATTGGTGCTTGAAACAGTTATCCTGTTGATGTCCTATGTCCTCTTTTATAAACAGCATTTTTCTAAATGTGCGAATAGATTTAATTGCTGCTAGTTGGATCGTGAAGGGTCTTTACTAGAGAGTGGCTTACTTTTATCCCACTGGTGTGACCCAATTGCATACCAGTTCTCCTTCTTCCCTTAGAGAGAGATTCTGAACTCTTGCGTGAAAGAGAATCTGTTTTACGCTTACGTGAGCGAAGGTGGCTTGATGGTGCCTCGTTCGATAATGAAAGGGGTTCTACAAGCAAGGAAGGGGAACCAAATCTTGATAAGAAGACTATTCCCATTCAAAGCCCTGTGTCCCTGGGAGAAGAACTTCAGTGGTGGCCTGATAAGGTATGTAATGGTTTATGCAATGCTGATGTTTGCCAAGAAAAGGCTTTTCCCTTTCCTCCCGTGGTCGCGTATGCTATGTCTGAACATTACATGTTTATATTTTTGAATACAATTGTGATGAAGTGTTCTGCAGCTTCTCCACAATGTATGCTGCCGTGATTTTTTAAATGAAAAATCATTAACAATAAAACATTTTGATTGTAAAGATACATTTGAGTATGTCGTTGTACATCCTTTCTTTTTCACTTTAATTGTGAAAGTAGAATAATCCATTTAAGCCAAGTCTCGCATGCCACAGCGCCACCTCGAAGCCATCTCTGGAAGTTCAAATTCAGTTCGTTGATGTGGCTCCGAACTGGAGGTGACCTTCCAGTAATGGTTACTAGGTGGCATTGTGACTTTGTATGGTTTTCCAAAATCAAAACTGATGATGGATTCTGGAGAGACCACCCTGTTATGGTGAACAGGAAAAGCACTGAGATTTTAGCCAAACTCAATCAATGTAAGTTAGCAGAGCGGGCAAGACCTAGTCTCAGGATGGCTCTGAGAGGGCTACAATTAGTCCACACAGAAAACCAATATTTCAAATTAGAAAGGTAAGAACAAAAATATACAGTGGGCCTCATTACAAGTCCGGCGGCTTTGGGGAATTACTGGGGCATTACAGAACCCGGCGCTACCGGAAGCCAGGCGCCGGAAAAAGTAACTCCCCATTCCCATTTGAGTACTATAAGACTCGATGGGAATAGGGAGGACTGAAGCACTGGCATTGTTTGCAACAGTGTCGGTGCTTCTGTCAAAGACTGTGGGTGGGTGCCGTTCCGCCCGCCAGGTCAGAACGGGCGGGGAAGGCTCCCTCCCGCAGAACTCTGCATGTGCCGGTCCGGTAACAACGATGCCGGTAGCTTACCGGTACCATTGTTACCGGACTGGCGCATTCGTAATGAGGCCCAGTGACCTATTAGTCCTTTAACATACCCACTAAGCAATAAAACCGCTAGTCCAATATTGTTACACACTTAATATAAAATATATAAATATATTTCTGATGCTTGTGAATCTGCTTAGAATCACATGCTTTGCATATAGTCTGACATATAGTGGTAATCGCAGAGCATTGCACCTTGTCTTTTGGTCATTGAAAGGGGGATGTCCACATGAGCGTGCTAGTAACACTATCCCTAATGTGAGGTGTAGTGTACCCAAAATCCTGCGCACGTCGAGGTCCCTCAGATAGTTTTTTTCCGCCCAGGTAGCTGGTCGCCTTATGCAGAACTTACATTGCAAAGTTATAACTTCATTATCCACGACCGTCGGCTGTTTAGTCTTCATCCTTTCGACTTCTGGACGTACGCCTAAGACTACAGATTTTGGCAACTGGTGCTTCGGTCGATGCTGTCGACCAGGCTTAAAACAGTTGGGAGAGTGGGGTCCCGGGGTTTGATTCTTTTTAGAATGTATTTCCGTCAGCCGCCCCTCTTTTTCCATCTGGTCTTGCTCTCTTTCAACACAGCTATGGAGAGGACTCCTTTTTAAGTTTTGCCCGTCCTGCAACGGCACATATCCATGGAAGAACACTCAGCGAAAGTGTAACAAGTGTGTGCCTTATGATCGCAACGAGCGAGCCTGCAAGTGTCTCCGACTTTTACGTCCAAAGACGCTAAAAGATCGGCGGACGAATCGGTAGGTGGCCTATGCCATGCAGGCCGAGAGTGGTTACCCCATTGGCGCAGGCGCCTCGAGTGACGTGGATTCAAGTGGCAGCCATGGCTCCGATGTGGAGGCCATTGACCTCTCTGCAGAACTATCAGGTACCAGAGTGCCCATCCCTGGCCCCAACAGGTAGGCCACCGGTGCTATGGGGAGACAACATCCCGGCGACAGGAGCACAGCCGCACCACTAAAGGTAAAGCACACAACCCCACGAGCTCCCTCGACAGACACGTTGAGGAAGCTACAGATGCCAATGGTTCCGGCGATAGTTTCAATGGCGCCCACCAATCCTCATGATCGCACCGCAACCGCCGTCAAGGCATGCATCCTGGCATACACATAAGGGCGTCTCTACCAAACACGTGCACTGATGGGCCTCGTAAAAGTGCGTTAGCCCCACGGGTTTTGGCGGCGCGGCAAACCTCGCCAAAATCTACAGGCATGTCAAGCACTGCCCAAACCACTGGAGCTATGCGAGAGTCTCGCGGCCATTGTTTCAGCGGCTAGTAAATCTAAAGACAAGTCCAAACGTTGCGAGGAGTATTGAGAATGGTCACTGCCCCTCTCAAAGGCTATGGCTGATAAATCCCGACCTCCCAAGGACTCCTGTACTCCAGAAGAGCCTCCCGCCTTCCCCCCCTCCCATGCCCCCTCACACCCCTCTGGTTCATCCCCATGGACCAGAGTTGGGTTTCAAGGTTACATGGACAAACTTTCAAAGTTTGTGGACTTCTCTGAGAAATGTATTACCCCAAAAAGACCTAGGGAGGATGATTCCTGCCCTACTCTTTGGAAAGTACAAAAACTTTCCAGTTCTTTTCCCCAGGAAGAAGTCTTAGACGTCTCAGACCCTGAAGAAGTCTTTGAGGACCCATATCATCTCTTTACTATTCCTTCACACATCCCACCACCATCTCTGGGTACTGCTCACTAGTCTATGCACAGCATGTGATTCGAAGCAGATTCGCAAGCATCAGAAGACAGTGTTAGGGAGAATTCTCTCTTTAGGCTGAATTTCCTAACCTAGTGAGTCCCACAGCAGCTTTGCTGGATTTCTGGAGTTTGTTTTTTTCTCCTGCCAAGAGTGAGACTCTTTTTCTCCCACTCTTGGACATGATTTATGGTGTTCCTTTGACTGTTAATGTGTTTTATGGGCGATGGGGTCCTTTATTCCATAGGGTCTCATGTGTTTTTCCTATGTGTTACACAGCACCCTCCGTGCAATAACACAGGGGTGTCATAGTGACACCCCACCATAGACTCCATACCCTGGGACTGACTATTGTCTCCCAGGGCATGTAAAGTCACCATTGGCTTTACTAGTCCCAAATTATGAACAGAAACCAGTAAAAACCATCATATTGTGGAAGTACCGGTCGGGGCAATTCAATTGCCCCGGGGTCTGTTAGTCGAGGGGGCATGTCTCCGTACCCCCTGATCGAGTTTTGGCTGGTGGCAGTGGATACTACTTTTTATATTCGACCGCGAATATATCCCTATGGGACTTTACCATTGTTTGAGGCTACCAACTTTAATTATTTAATTCTCATAGCCTCGAACATAACGCCGGTTGGTATTTTTTGCCAGGACTCGATTCTAAAATGGCATTTATGTTCTCTTCTGTGACTCCAACCGAAGTCGAGCCCTTTGTTCCACTTTTTGGCGGGCTTCTCCAAAGAAGCCTCCAAAAGTGGTGCTACTCTGTTTGGGTACCACAGGGGGCGTGGGAGGGGGTTTTAGGCACCCTGGACTGAGTTACCTTGGTAACTCAAGTCGCACTCTTGTGTGATTGGCCAGCATGTTTGACAGCTAAGATGAGTGAATGGGGGTGTGCTGCATAAAAGCAGGGCTTTGGGGACTGGAACTTTAGAAGTCGCCACAGGAACTGAGAATCCGACGAGGGAGAAGCTGAGCCGACCTACCACGACAACACCACCAGTGGAGCCCTGCGGAACCGACTCACCACTTTCCGACGACAGAGAAGATCTCCCGGCTGGAGAGGCTTCTTCCCCTGACTGGTGGGCACAACCAGTTTACCTTCTTTTCTTCGCACCCCAGGACGTCTTGTGGTCAAATTCCCGTGCCAAGCACCCCGGCAACCGGATAGCCAGTTACCACTGGACCGCGAATCAAAGGACCGCTCCTTTTACCTAAGAACTCCGTGGCTGGTTTGTTCCGTGGCAGTGCAATGGACTCCGGTCTTCCTCCCCGACGAGATCCTCTTCCCCCGGACGAACCACCGACTTGCATCCGCTGCCAGGAACAACTGCCCCTGCTGGAGTATTCTCACCACTTTAAGGTACCGTGTCCGCCAGGCCTCCCTTTCTAAAGATTGCTACAAGGTAATAACGCCCTAACCTTCTGGACTGGGCTGGCCGCCTTGACCTTCTAACTGGTCCCTTTCTTTGGTCCAACTCTTTTTTGAACCTTTTCAAGACTTTTGTGCACTGCAACCGTGTGACCTTGGACACATTTCGTTCTGATCCTCTTAAAGTGGATCCGGCCTACTGAACTCTACTTCAGTTTTTCTTTGCCTTCCTCTCTTGTTGTGTTCTTATGAAAGTGTTGGGATCTGTTTCAATTCATACTCTGCTTTTCTCTCCCTTTTAAAACAAATTATTAGAGTGCCATCTGCGTTAAGCGCTCACCGCTGTCTGACAATAAGTGGGGCTTTACTAAAGAATTGTCTAATTCTTTTAAGGGAGTGTATATCTTTTAGTGACCATGTTTTTGAATTGCTTACTATTAGTGCCTGTGTGTTTTTCTAGATGTGGTTTTAAATAAATAATGATATCTCTTTTACACCAGGCTCTGGTCAGTGTTGACTTGCTCTACTGTGTTCTTCTGACCTATTGTGAATACTCTGTATACTGCCTAACTCTTCTTGAGGGAAGTCTGACTGCTCAGCCACAGCTACCAAGTGAATCTGTGTGGTACAGACTGCTACCAAGTGAGTTTACTGCCGAACACCTGTAGTCTTAAATCTTTTGCTGTGGTCCCAGAGGGAACTGCACAGGTTTCTGCCTAGCACGCATTATTTACCGTAATAGCATTTCTGATGATTGTATCTGCTTGGATTCCATGCGCCCACCCTTCCTCCCTGCTTGGAGTATAAGGAACATAAACATCTTACTCCTTTCTCTCTCTGTTCTCACGATAGTCATAAGGCTCCCTCACGGCAGAAAAAAACATTACCAGAGGGGACCTCTACGCATGAGGTATTTTGGGTACACTACACGTCACATTAGGAATAGTGTTACAAGCACGACCATGTCGTCATCCCCCTTTCGATTCGACAAGATGCAATAATCTGCGATCACCACATTTAATGGTTTTAGAAACTCAAAAAGGGACGTCGACGGGGCGTGCCAGTAATACTATCCCTAGTGTGCCCTCCACTGTACCCATGCTTCACGCATCAAGGTCCCTCAGATTGTTTTTTACTGCCATCATAGTCGGACGCAAGATACAGAATTCCTTTTTTCTGGCTAACACCTTTGATGATACAAGTTTAAACTTGGTCTTCTTTCTTTCCTTTTGATGGCCATACTACCGCCAGATCTTTCGCAACGGATTTCGAGGACGGATTCATCGTCTACGACTACTTGTACCATCTAGATGAACTTTGACTGCGGCCTTCCTAGGCCCTGACTGGCCTCTGCCCTTCACAGTAGGGGGGCGTTGGGGAAGGCCATAACTTTCTTCTCTTTAGTGAATGCCTGTTTCCGTATTCTTTTCTATCGCCGGGCTGTGTTAGGCAAAGTTTGGTATGCAGTACCCTCTGGGAACACTACAAACAACTCTGACTACAGGTATAGGAAACCCAACCTTTGGTATAAGCTTGTACTACACAGTTTTGGTAGCGTGTTGAGCAGCCAGGCTTATCTGAAGAGGGGTCAATGTGAGCTGTAGGGGAGTTACATAGAGATTCACAGTGACAAGTATTCAAATATGTTGCACACGAGGTTTCTTGAATAAACAATTATTAATTTATCAGTAAGTTAAACTAAGCCTTCAGAAGGGAGCAATATAAAAGTAACACCCAAATACACCTCAATACTGTACACGCTTAGTTTCTAAATCAGTAAAGACCCTTTTGGGATGGCCCACAGACACAACCTACACCCTCAGGTGACTTCAATAGCTAGAGTGTTGGGGACATTAATATCTTACTGTTTGCATTTAGAATACTATTAGGAGTTGGTAAAAGGAAAAGGTTATTAGAACAATAGACCACACATATTCTTAAGCAGCCAAATACTTTTGGACCCCCAAAGCAGAGTCATTCAGTATAACTGGCTAAGCCAAAGTCAATGGGCAAAAGTCTTAAATAGGATGACCTACCTCTGGTAGGTAAGTAAAAAATGTCTTTGCACAATGGTTCAGAAGTCTTTGAAGAAAAGAAGAATCAAATGTAGGGCCACAAGCTGATTAGACTTGTGTGGGGGTAGAAGATGCAAGCAACTCTACGATAAGAGGTAAGTTCTCAGACTTTACAGTACCTTTGTATTGAAGAAAATGTGCAGCAGATGACGTCTGTTCCTGGGCCTCAGTCGTGGGGACAAGAGGGAGGACTTCTGTGGACTCCTGCTCTGCAGTGGGACGGTCACCGCTCGCAACCGGCAATCTTTTCAACAAGTGGCACTTTGGTGTTTCAGCTCCTCGAGACTACCACAAATTGCAACACTGTGGTTTCTAGCTGTCGAGATGCACTTTCCTTGATTCTGGGGTCCTGCACTCTGTTAAGGGGACTCTGGCTCGGTCAGCCCTGCTTCCTGGGAGTCTGGAGGATCTGCCTGGAGCTCTTGGCCAACTTGAAAGCAGCGCACATAATCTGGTGTTCATCTCCCTGGCTATACGGTTTCCAGCAGCAACTCTGTGAAAATTCAACCAGTTCCGAGATGGATGTCCAGCTCGTTTATTTTGGAGCTGATTGGTCACACTAACTCAAGGGGAGAATACATCCTGGCAGGGGCTTCTGTTGATACGATTTTTGTGTTTCAGCACAGCAGAAGTTCTTCACCGGTCAAACCAATGGTCCAGGAGTTGCAGCAGGTGTCCTCTTAAAGTTCTTCGGTTCCTTCGTCCAGTGATAGACTCTGACTTCCAAGCAAAAAGCCTCGCCTTGATTCAGTTCTCTCCCATTCATTCCAGCCTAGCTGTCAATAACCCAGCAGGTTGACTATCCTTGCCGGACAATCAGCGGGCCAATCACTACAGAGTGCATTTGGGTCTCCAGGGAGGCTAAGCACAGGGAGTTTCGGGCACCTCCCTCACTTCCTGCCCACCCCAGACACCCTGGAGCCAGAGGCGGCTTCACTCGTGAATCCTGCCAAAGGAAAAGCGAACAATGGGACCAAACCTGGTTTGGCACCCAGAGTATATCTCAAGAAGGACATTTCCACAAAGAAATGGTCAAAAAAGACGACGGGGCCATTTTGACAAAAATGTCACCCTTGGGTGCTTAACTGCAGCTGCGAACGCAGCCCGCAGTAAATGCACAACACAGGAGTTAAAACGAAACCACTGCCACCAGCCATTCAGTGAGAAAAGGGTAGCATAAAAAATGTTACATGAGAAGCTAGACAAAGTGGATACTAGGTCACCTTTCTAGCACCCTATTGTAAGATGGTGTGTGCTGGTGTCTAGAAAGTTACAATGTAAGTAAAGTCAATTTCACTTTACTGCTCTTGGAAAAAGTAGTTTATCCAAGAGAAGGTATTTAAACCTTGGGAAACCTGAAAGACTTCCCTGTGTCACTGCACTGAAGGTGCTGTGTCACACAATTTAAAAGATGATGCCTATAGAGTTGCCAGACTCCACACCCCAAAGAAACAGTTAAAAAATCACATTAAAATACATGAGCAAGTGGAAAAAAAGGGTCTCACTCTCTCCAGGTTAAAAAAAAATCAAGTCCTCAAAATCCAGCAAAGTGGTTGGAGGTCTCCAAGGTGGAGGGAATTAGCACATTTCTGAGAATTCTCCCCAACAGGCTGCCATCCTTCTGTATTATGGAAAACACACCCTTTACATTTTGCCCTTCCAGTAACAGGAAGTTTCCCTGGAAGGACTCCCACAAGGTGTGCAACCTCAGGACTCCCACAAGGTGTGCAACCTCTGTCTCCCCACGGACCACCCCGAAAAACATTGCAGGTTTTGCAAACTATTTAATCCCAAGACATTAAAGGACCGTAAGACAAAGCGCTTGGCCCATCATGCCATAGGGGCCGAAGCTGCTATGGACATGGGATGAGCGTCCAGCGATGTTGGCGTCCTAAATAACACTGAGGGTGATCGGGACCAGACTGTTTCCCGTGTGTGAGCCCCGGACTCCATCAGGCAGGCCTACGGTCCTGCTATGCCGACGACACCTGGAGTCTCACGCACCCACACTGCATGCTACACAAAGCACACACCCCCACGGCAGATCGTCGACCGCTGCGTCGACCATTGAGGCACACACAGTATCGAATTGAAGGTCCTCAAAATCAACTGTCATGATGCCTACCCCCAGGCAGCTGGACCAAGCCCATCCGCCCCAGAAGCAGGCAACCAGACATTTGTTTAAACCTCAGAAGCCCCGGCTATGGGCTATCTGGGTTCAGTCCTGGCGCCTTAGGCGCCAGGCTGATAGTAGGAATCGGTCATGGCGCCTAAGGCGCCAGGCTCACAGTCATCACTTACCTCAGGCAGACCATGCTGCACATGCATCCAGGCCAACGTGAGACCTGGAAGGGACTATTTTTCCACAAGGACTACTTTTCACTTGGGTGTGGTTCTAGGGACTACTTACCTGGGACTACTTTTGAAGCTATTTAAACCACGCCTGATCTACAACACACGTTTGCGTTATTCTGCATTTAGCAGCGTAACTATCACCGTGCCTGCAAACCTGCATCCAGTCTTCTGCCACGCCCGCCTCGAACACGGAGCCCCTAGGAGTGAAAGGAAAATAGGAGAAGAGGTTAGATTACGGACTTTAATCTGATTCCTTACCTGATTTCGGATCTTGCATCACTCCGAGCCTGAAGGGACATTCTTCCGGCACGCGTCGCATCCCAGCTGCAGCGCTGCTCCATTTTCACCAGCCCACAGCATCTCCGACTCGGCGCTGCCTCCATCACTTTTTTCAGTGATTTTCAACATCTGGGGAAAAGACAAGAAATAGCAAGGTGAGCCTAAAGAGACTAAAAAGACAATCCCTTACATTACAAGACTTACCTGATTATCGCCGGAGGCTTTATCCTTCAATACGCCGCATCAAGGAAAAAAAGGAAAAGAGCTAAACTCACGCAACTTTACAGGATAGTTTGGGTGATGGTCTCTTACCTGAACGCCGCCAGCAACCTCCAGACAGAATGTGTCGCCGCAAATAAACAGGGAAGTGCAAGAGTGAACATTGGACATTTTGAACTCTTTAAACTTGGCAAACTCCGGACTCAATAATCTTCCAGAACTCCAGCACCTAAAACCAGTGAAGTAACTGGTATCTACGCGCCCCTGCATGCCACGCAGGATGGAGAGCTCACCAATCAAAAACATAAGGTGAGGACACTGACTGGGAATATCGGAGGTGGCAAGTGGGGAGAGCGGGGGCAGGGAGGGGGGGAGGGTTCTGCATTCACACCCACGGGGCTAAATACCTTTCTCCATCTACAGGAGAACATTTCTACGAGTCAAGCTTACAAGACTAAGGGGGTCCGTCCAGACGGTCATCTTTGCCCTACGCTTCACGCCGGTGGAGGCCACAGCTGTCCGGGTTCGATCTACGCCCCTATGGGAACCAGGTGAGCTTAACATCAACCCTGCCCTCTGCACCATCGTGCTCGCTGCATGACAGGCTCCCAAAACAGATGTCAAAGTCTGTTCCCGACAACGCAAATAAATCGGACAAACTTTCGGGGGATGGAGAACATGAGTCGAAAGGCGCTTAGACTGCCCTTTCCAGTAGCTCCAAAATGAGAGCTTACTAAAAAACATGTCCCAGACACACTCCTAAAGTCCAAAATATCGAGATTCAAAATAGTAAACACCTTTTATCCTCTGAATCCTCAAGAACCCCCCCCCCTCATCCATGTCTCTATCTCTCTAGCTCCACCGAATGGACCCCAGAAAGGTTTGACAATTTAAAATTTATTTCTGAGGCTTGTGGAATCTGCTTAGATCACCTGCTGTGCATAGGCCGACATCTAGTGGAAGCTGCGGAGTATTAGTTTGTTTTTCGAAACTCGAAAATGGGTGTCGCCACAGGGCGTGCCAGTAATGCTATCCCTAGTGTGACGTCCACTGTACCCATGATCCCTTGCGCGTCTAGGACCCTCAGATTGGTTTTTTCGCCATACTGGTCGGAAGCATCCCGCGGAGTTCCCTGGCTTTAGCCGTAATTTTGCAAAATAACATATTTCCCTGTTTCTCCCATCGCCACGTCGAGTCACAGAAGTTCGAAGCTCGACGTCGGCCCAGAGAAGAAAACAACCGTCGAGAGCTGCACGACGGACTTTGGGCCTCGGAAGGCCTCTGGCCTCGGCAGGCCTCTGGCCTCGGCCCGGGTCTCGGCAGGCCTCTGGCCTCGGCCCTGCAAGTAGGGAGAGTCGGGGTGGTACATACTCTTCACTCACATATATTCATGTATATATTCCTACACACTAGCCCGCTGCCACAGGGTGCGTATGGAGGGTACCCCTTTCCAATTTTGCCCCAAGTGCAACCGCAAGTACCCTTGGGTTGACACACGCCACCTGTAACCTCTGCTTACCGAGGGACCACCCCGAGGCGAATTGCAGATCGATCGGCCGAAGACTAAGCTGGCCTCCATCCCCAGGCTGCACTCCAGGAGTCGGTGTCGGCAGACTGCTCGACGCCTGTGCCCCGACGTACTCTATCTACGGAAAGGGACACTACCCCCGAATCTCGACGTCAGACGTCGAAAATCTCAGAAAAGGTGAAGAACCCAGGGAAGCACTCTTCCACTCACGGGGACGGGGGGGACGGGGGGGACGGGGAAAGCCTGCTGAGCCTTCTTCTACACCACAGATACCTGAACACAGTTCCAAGTCTTCTGTTAAACATACTAAGACCCCTGCACAAGCCCATAGGTCCAGTCAAGATATTGCAGGGAAACCCCCCCCCCCCCCCCCTCCAAGAGAGGGTAATTCCCAGCTCAAAACAATGGTCCAGTGAGGGCATAGAGTTATGTCTAGAATGTTATCCCTAGCAGACTTCTATGCCAAGAATCCAGAGCACTTCTTCTCTTATACCCTGGAGGGGGCTACTCCCTCAGGGTCTTGGGACCTGCAACCCCCTGGTAAGAAACCTCGAGTTGAGGCACCAACGTAGAGTCTGTCTTCTGACCCTTTCTACGTACAGCCATACACTCAGTATAAAGAGAATCCATTACAGGATGAGGATCCAGAATTGGCAACGGTGGATGACCAAACTGGGGTGGACTACTATGGGTATGACGAGGACGAAGATAACCCAGAAGTCTACAGAGTACATTCCCCAGTAGACCAGGAACCTCCGGTTACCGACTCTCCAGTCGACTACCAACCTCTCCTAAATGAGGTTTTATCCAGAGCGGCAGAACACTTCCGCATAGATACTCTGGGAGCTCAGGAGGAAAGGGACTTCGCGGAGGAACTAGTGGGAGAAAAGAGACCCATTGCCCAGGCCATCCCTATTCTCAAATCTATACAAAGGAAGATTGATCCTTCCCTTCTCAATCCCAACCTCACCAGGGCAGTAAACCCCAGGATTGAGAAGTTGTTCAAGGCAGCCCAGTCAGACCCGCTGTATATAAGGGGGCAACTCAAACCGGACTCCCTGGTAGTCACTAATACACGGAAGAGGCTCCCCCCGACGAGGAGAGCAAAAAGATCTACGGGTTGGGAAGGAAGGTAGCCTCCACTTCCGCTTACCAGGCAAGGATTGCCAACTCCACCACTCTGCTGGCTAGTTGCAACTGCCACCAGTGGGAACAAGTGGCTGCACTCATCGACTCCGCACCGGAACCTTTAAAGAGCCAGTTGGCACAGGTTGCGTCGGAGGAGAGGGCTGTGTCCGGTTGCATCCTTAAAGCAACCTTTGATGCCGCGGATAACGCCGACAGGCTAATAGCAGAGAGCACTGTTATTAAGAGGCATACTTTGTTAAGGCAGTCAGGGTTTAAACCCGATACACAAGCATCCCTAATAAACAAGCCGGTGGAGCCTGATCTACTGTTTGGCAAGGCGGTAGAGGACGCATTAAAAAATGCCAAGGACGAGTATGAGAATCTGAAATCCCTGGGACAGTTGACCAACAAACCCCCTTATCAAAGAGGGAATGGCAATTTTCATCGCCTTCGTGGCCAAAATTCTCAGGCTCCAACTATTCTCAGGGGCAGGGCACTCCATGGGGTAACAACCAGCAGTCTACCCAGAGTTACAACAGGTGTAACAAAAGGGGTCGTGGTAAGGGTAGAGGCAGCCCCAGCAGAGGCAGCACGCCTCCCGCAAAGCAGTGACGCCGAGCTCGGGGTCCCTTCCCACGCATCTGCAGTAGGGGGACGCATTACAAACTTCACCCAAGCTTGGGAAGGGATCACATCAGACAGATGGGTGCTGTCCACAGTGTCCGCAGGATACTGCATAGAACTGCTCGAGCGTCCCCGAAACCACCCTCCGCGACAAAAGGTACATTCCTTAGACCACCATAAGATCCTCCTTGAGGAGATAGTCAACCTTCTAGAAAAGGACGCGATCAAAGTCATCCCAGGCAAACAGGTAAACAAGGGTATTTATTCAACTTATTTCCTTGTGCCAAAAAAATTCTAAAAATGCACCTAGTATTGGACTTACGCCCTGCAAACAAGTATGTCAAGCCCCAAAAATTTTGTATGACTACTCTCCAAGAGGTAATCCCCCTCCTAAAAAAGGGGGATTACATGGCAACATTGGACATGAAAGATGCCAGTTTTCATATTTCCATGTTCCCAGCGCACAGGTTCTTGTGCTTCAAGGTGGACTGTCAGCACTGCCAGTTCAAGGTACTGCCCTTTGGTATAACCTCGGCTCCAAGGGTATTCACCAAGGTACTGGCAGTGGCGGCGTCACACCTGCGCAGGGAGGCAATCCAGTATACTTTTACCTGGACGGCTGGCTCATCACGGGGGAGACCCCAGTAATTTGCAGATCAAACATTCCGAGAACTATCGACCTGCTCTTCGACGTCTGGTGTTAAGCACCTTCAAACAGTTCCTAGGAGCTGTCCTAAACACGCAAGAGGGGTTGGCCTTTCCATCAGAGGAAAGCATTCGGAATCTACTGCTGCAAATTCCTCTATCGGGCCGGTCGGCAGATAACGGTGCGCAAAGCGATGCATTTGCTAGGCTTGATGGCGTCATGCATTTACCTGGCCCCCCACGCGTGCCTGCACATGCGTCCCATGCAAGAATGGTTGGCGAAACAGTGGTCTCAGGCAAGTGGTCAGTGGGACGATCTAGTGGTAGTTTCGCCAACAATTGCACAAAGTCTTCACTGGTGACCAAGAGGGAACCTGTCAAAGGGGAAACCCTTTTACGATCCCGAGGTACAGGCTGTAGTCACAACAGACGCATCCCTGTCAGGGTGGGGAGCACACCTTCTTCACCACACAGCTCAGGGTCTCTGGTCTCACACAGTGGCCAAGAATCATATCAATCTGCTAGAGCTTCTGGCAGTATTCAGGGCGCTTCGACCCCCACCTGTTGAACCTGTCAGTGTAGATCTTGACAGACAGCACAACAGCAATGTTTTACCTAAACAAGCAGGGAGGGACTCGTTCACCAAATCTGTCCAAGCTTGCCCAGAAAATTTGGATATGGGCACTCAAAAAGAACATCTACCTGTCATGGGGATCTCAATTCAATAGCAGACGCTTTGAGCAGAGATCCCCTCCCAGGAGAACACGAATGGTGTCTACACAGAGAAGTCATAGAAGACATCTTCTCACAGTGGGGTTTCCCCACTACAGACCTATTCGCCACAAGCGAAAACATACAATGCCCAGGATTCGCATCCAGGTTGCAGCAGCCAGACTCCAAGGGGAACGCCCTGTGGGTGAACTGGTCAGGGATGTTTGCGTACGCATTTCCACCAACCCCTCATCAGGATGGTGGTCAACCAGATGCACAGGGAATCGATGATGCTCATCCTATTTGCTCCCATGTGGGCGAGGCAACCGTAGGTCCCACACTTACGCAGACTAGCGGTGTGCGAACCCATCAAACTTCCGTGCTGGTACAACCTACTGTCCCAGCACCAAGGTCAAACAGTGCATCCTCAACCTAACTCAATGAACCTGGCAGCATGGCTCCTGAGGTCATAAGAGTTTGGACATCTTAATTTACCTCAGAGATGTATGGACATCCTAAAAGAGTCTAGGAAGCCAAACACGAGGCACTGCTACTTTGACGAATGGAAAAGATTTGTTATCTGGTGCCGGAATAAACAAATCAACCCTGTTTGCCATCCTTCCACTATTGTCACATACATGCTCCACCTGCTGGATGCAGGTTTGGTATTTAACTCACTGAAAGTACACCTGGCGGTCTCTGTCAGTATACACCACCTTCCATAACGTGTCGTGGTGAAAAGTAGCAGTGGTTAAAGCCTCCAAGGAAAGGGTAAAGAGACTCCACCCTCCAATTTCAAACCCACCACCAGGATGGGACCTTAATGTGGTGTTTGCTAAACTCATGGGCCCCCCTTTCAAGCCCATTCATAAAAGCAGTTTCAAACACCTGACATATAAAACTGCCTTCTTAGTAGCCATTACATCGATAAGAAGGGTCGGTGAAATTCAGGCTCTGTCGGTGCAGGATCCCTTCTTTACTGTCCATAAAGATGAACTGGTTTTACGAACACACCCTAGGTTTTCACCTAAGTTTATTTCTAAATTCCACGTTAACCAGTCCATTGAGCTTCTGGCTTTCTTCCAAGAACCAAAGAGCTCTGCTGAGGTGAAACTACACACCCTAGATGTGCGTAGGGCGGTCCTGTACTATGTAGACAAGACCAGACCGCAAAGGAAAACAGACCAACTGTTTGTCTCCTTAGCTACAGGCAGAGAGGGAGATCGCGTCTCTAAAGGTGCCATCTCTAAGTGGATTATAAATTGTATCCAGCTGTGATACCCCCTTTCCGAAATAACTCTGCCTTTCACGCTAAGAGCCCACTCTACACGAGGCATTGGGGCCACTCTGGCTTTCATTGCAAATGTACCCCTAACACCATTTGCAAAGCAGCTACTTGGAGCTCTATTCACACTTTTACTCAGCACTACTGCATTGACACCCATTCCAAGACCGATACTGAAGTGGGACAAGCAGTTCTAAGACATTTATTTGCTCATGACCCTTCTCACATCCCACCTCCATCTTCTAACACTGCTCACTAATCTATGCACAGCATGTGATCTAAGCAGATTCCACAAGCCTCAGAAGGGATACATTACTCACCGTAATCGTATTTCTGATGCTTGTATCTGCTTCGATTCACCTATCGACCCACCCTTCCTTCCCCTCTGAGAGAAGGCGCATGGATGCTTGTACTCTTATCTATCTGCTTGGATAATCTGTACTCGCGCTACTCCTCATGCTACCTCATGTCAGAAAAAATACAATCTGAGGGTCCTAGACGCGTGAGGGATCATGGGTACAGTGGACGTCACACTAGGGATAGTATTACTGGCACACCCTGTGTCGATGCCCATTTTCGAGTTTCGAAAAACAAACTAATACTCTGCAGCTTCCACCAGATGTCGGCCTATGCACAGCATGTGAATCTAAGCAGATACAAGCATCAGAAATACGATTACGGTGAGTAATGTATTATATATATATTCTGATGTTTGTTAATCTGCTTAGAATCACATGCTGTGAATAGTCCGACATCCAGTGGTCACTGCGGAGTATTGCATTGTTTTTCGTAGTCGAAAAGGGGACGTCGACCAGGCGTGTCTGTAACACTATCCCTATAGTGACGTGCAGTGTACCCACAATCCCTCACGCGTCCAGGTCCCTCAGATTGTTTTTTTCTGCCCAGATATTGGTTGCCTATACGCGGAGCTCCTCGAGAGACATTGCAAAAAACTTTACTTGACCTTTCGTCGCCCTTAATTATTCATTTCTTCACCCCTCCGTCATCGTAGCTGCGAAGCTGTTCACCGCCGATCAAGATCTCCGACGGCGGTGCCTTCGACGGAAGAGGTTGTTCGCCAAACACGTGGCCTGGCCTCGACGGTCAAATACAGTAGGGAGAGTGGGGTTGTGGGACATTGTTTCTCTTTGAGAATGCCTTTCCCTTTCCCCTCGGGGTTGCTGTCACATGCGATCTGTTCCTCAGCAATGGAGAGGACACCCTTTAGGTTTTGCCCGCGTTGTGAGGGCAAGTTTACCTGGAAAGACGAGCATAAACGGTGTAACCATTGCTTGCCTCTCGACCACAAAGACGGCTGTGTGGCCTGTCAGCTACTTAAGCCGAAGACTTTAAAAGACTGTAGGGTCAAAAAGTGGGCGGCCTAGGCCATGTCTAGGTCTGACTCATCACCCGCCGCCGAAAGTGACGAGGAATGTGACAACACGACGTCCGTTTCGGAAGTCGTAGACCCCTCTAAGTAGCGTTCACGCTCCTCCTCGTCCGTCCCTGGCCCCGACTAGCTCGGCTCACACCCTGCTTACGGGGATGAGCACCCCGGCGACAAGGACGCACACAGAAAACACTCCCATAACACATATCCCGTGGCTCTTCCTCGTCAAAGACGAAGAGGGCGTTAGAGCCAACGGAGACGCAGGTCCTACCGGGGCCTCCTCAGACCGTAAGAGGCAAAAGCCCCCCTCGCAACCGCATATGCGACCAGTGACTGGGTTAACCCCTGATAAGGGCGCTACCACTAAACCGCCAGACGATGCGCACCGCCAGAGCGCCCGTTGGCGTAGAGCAAGCGACGCCTGCAACGGCGACGCCGGAGGTACCCTCGACAGACAGCTTAGTTGTCGAGAGCCTGACAAGGATCACTTCCACTGATAGCCTAAGACGTACGGCGAAAGATACGTCTGTTACCGCTCATAAGGCCCGGGAGACGCCGAAAAGACCAGAAGGAAGGCAGGAACTTCCCGCTCCGTCGAGAGGGACTCCTAGCCTACCGGAAGGCTTTTCTGAAGGCGAAGGGGACCTCTCTGGCAGTCCCCGTCAGTGTTTTCAGACCCTGAAGCCATAAACCTGTCCCCTCCAAAAGACTCGCCTATTAGGAATACATCGCCTATAGATGATCAACCCACCTTTAATGCACTTCAACGTAAGGCAGCAGCGCATTTTGAGATCGAAACCGGGGAAACTTCTCCTGACATCGACTTTGTCAAAAAAATCATTAAGGAGAGACTCTTCCCCCCCCCCCCCCCCCCTTCAGCCAAACCATTCCCCTCCTCGCCTCAGTAAGGAGGAGAATTATTCCTTCACTATCCACTCCTGCGTTGATCAGAGGGGTCAACCCTAGGATAGAAAAATTGTTTAATCCTTCTCCATCTGACCCTTTATACATCAGAGGCCACTCTGTGCCAGACTCCTTAGTGGTGACAAATACCAGGAAGAGAGCAGGGGTGCCGCTGTCAACTAGCGAGGCACCATCAGATAAAGAGGGTAAAAAATTATATGCCCTCGGAAAGAGGATTACAGCTTCAGCTGCCTTTTCCGCAAGAATTGCCAACAATAACTCCTTGCTGGCAAGTTACGCAGATGCACAATGGAGCAAACTACGTAAGGGCATTGAGGAGGTACCGGAACCCCCTATGTACTCGCCTTCTAGCCACGGTGACTGAAAGGACTTAAGTCAACCAAAGCATCATCAAGAATACCCTGGATGCTGTAGAAACAGCCAGGCGTTCCATAGTACAAGGAATCCTACTGAAACGCCATATATGGCTACGGAATTCAGGCTTTAAACCTGAGACGCAAGCATCTCTTATTAACAAACCTATAGAAAATGCAAACCTCTTTGGTAAAGCAGTGGATGAGGCTTTAGAAACCGCAAAGAAAGAATTTGACACTATAAAGACACTAGATCAAATTTCAAGGCCTCCCAACAATATGGTTATGGCAATAAGTGGTTTTTTCGAGGCCAACACCAGCAGCAGCAGCAATATTCTGCAGGTAACTGTGGTTATATTGTCCACTGATGTAGCTTGGTTAGAGGACCAGAGGACAACGTCGTGGCAAGGGAAGAGGTCGGGGTCCCACCCCTAAAGGTTTCCAAGCCACCAACACCAAATGACTCAGATTCGGATCCCCTCCCATGCTACGCCGATCGGGGGCCGGTTAACATCCTTTCTTCCAGCATGGAAGGGTATAACATCAGACCGCTGGGTACTATCAACCATAGCCCGTGGCTATTGTATAGAGTTCAACAGATCCCCTACGTACAGACCCCCGAGGGGACGTCTCATGTCACCAGAACACCTCGCCATCCATCTTCAAGAAGTGGACCAACTACTAGAAAAAGGAGCCATAGAGGTTGTGCCTCCATCCCAGGTAACGGAAGGTATTTATTCAGTGTACATCCTTGTACCCAAAAAGGACTTAACCATGCGCCCTGTACTAGATTTGCGCCCAGCGAACACATTTGTCAAACCTCAAAAGTTTTGTATGGTGACTCTACAGGAGGTAATCCACCTGCTTTCTCAGGGAGATTACATGACAACACTGGACATGAATATGCATACTTTCATATTTTAATGTTGCCAGCGCACAGGAAATACCTCAGGTTCATGATAGAGGGCAAACACTACCAGTTCAGAGTGCTACCCTTCGGCATAGCATCAGCACCAAGAGTATTCACGAAAGTAGTGGCAGTGGCAGGGGCCCACCTGCGCAGGTTGTCAATCCCAGTATACCCTTACCTCGATGATTGGCTCATAAGCGGGGATTCTTACGAAACATGCTTCGCAAATACCCAAAAGACTGTAGACCTTTTGTTTCAACTGGGCTTCTCCATCAACGAGAAGAAGTCCATCTTAGACCCCAGCCAGATCAAACAATTCCTAGGGGCTCTAATTCGAACAAAGGACGGCCTTGTCTTCCCCTCCAACGAGATGGTCCAAAACATGCTGTTTCAAATCCCTCAATATGTGGTCGGTCGAGAGGTGACGGTACGCAAAGCAATGAGCTTACTAGGAATGATGGCGTCATGTATTTATTTGGTACCTCACGCACACCTGCGCATGCGCCCAATGCAAGAGTGGCTCAACAGCCAGTGGTGTCAGGCCAGCGGACAATGGGACGATCTAGTGGTGGTCTCGCAGGCCTTGGTTCTCTCGCTACGGTGGTGGTCGAAGGAAAACCTGGTAATAGGGAAACCATTGGCCACCCCCGCCGTGGAAGCCACTCTGACCACAGACGCATCCCTCACAGGATGGGGGGCTCACCTATCCCATCAGACTGCTCACAGAGTCTGGACTCTGAGCGTAGCATCCAAGCACATAAACTTACTGGAGCTACTAGCTGTGTTCAAGGCACTGAAAGCCTTCCAGGCACACCTACAAGGGAAGACGGTGATGGTCCTCACGGACAGCACCACAGCCATGCACTACCTCAACAAGCTGGGGGGCACTCACTCTCCAGGACTGTCCAAGCTGCCCCAGAACATCTGGAAGTGGGCTCTCAAACACATGTTCCTACTGTCACATGTACCAGGGGAACTCAAACTGCTAGCAGACAAACTCAGCAGAGATTTCCCCCTGCCTGCAGAGTACGAATGGCGGTTACACGAAGACATAGTCTTCAACGTCTTCACACAATGGGGATTCCCAGAAATAGACCTGTTCGCAACTCTGAAGAACTCGCAATGCCAAGATTACACCTCCAGGTACCCCCAGAACCAATCCAAGGGGAACGGCCTATCGATACCATGGTCCGGGAAATTTGTTTACGCTCCCCCCCCCCCGACTCCCCTTCTCAACAAGATAGTGCACAAGATGCACCAGGAACAAGTTCCCATGATACTGGTGGCCCCTATGTGGGCCAGACAACCTTGGTTCGCTCACTTGATGGAGATCGCCCTATCCCCTCCAGTGAAACTTCCCTGCCCGTACAACATGCTGTCACAGGACAAGGGCAGGGCACTACATCCATGCCCTCAGTCCTTGAATTTAGCAGCCTGGCTCCTGAGATCATAGAATTTGGACATTTACAACTCCCGCAGAGATGCATCGACATTCTCAGGGAGGCTAGAAAGCCTAACACTCGTCACTGTTATTCTAGCAAATGGAAAAGATTTGTCATCTGGTGTAGGGGAAGGAGCATCAACCCAGTTGACTGCTCTCCCACACAAATTGTTCTGTACCTGACTCGCCTACTAGACTCAGGCTTGGTGTTTCCATTTAGCTGCACTTTCCGCATACACCACTTCGCAACTTAGTGTCATGGTGGAAAGTCCCAGTTATTAAAGCCTTCATGGAAGGAGTGAAGAGGACCCACCCTCCCATAGCTAACCTCGCTCCCGGATGGGACCTAAATGTGGTACTAACCAGGCTCATGGGGTCTCCCTTTGAACCCATGCACAAAGCAACACTTAAAGACCTCACTCTTAAGACTGCTTTTCTAATAGCCATCACCTCCATTAGGAGAGTAAGTGAACTAAAAGCGCTCTCTGTACTAGACCCCTTTGTTACAGTTCACAAGCATAAGGTGGTTCTACGCACACATCCTAGGTTTGCACCAAAATGTATCTCTAAGTTCCATGTGAACCAGTCAATAGAACTACCAACGTTCTTTCAAAATCCTTCAAACTTGGGTGAGAAGAGCCTGCATACACTGGATGTTCGCAGAGCAGTGATGTTTTATATGGAAAGAACTAGACCATTGAGAAAGACTAATCAGTTCTTTGTCTTGGTGGCAGCAGGAAGAGAAGGAGATGCAGTTTCGAAATCCATTATTTCTAGATGGATTGTACAATGCATCACACTCTGTTTCTCTCTTGCTAAGAGAGAACTACCCTTCAAGCCAAGAGCACACTCCACTCGTGGCACCGGGGCTTCCATAGCTTTCATTGCAAATGTCCCTCTTGAGTCCATTTGCAAAGCGGCAACCTAGAGTTCTGTTCACACCTTTACAAAACAATACTGTCTAGATGCCCACTCTAGATCTGATTCCCAGGTGGGACAAGCAGTATTAAGACATCTTTTGTCTACTGTTCCTTCTCACAAGCCACCTCCAACTCCGGGTACTGCTCGCTAGTCTATGCACAGTATGTGATTCTAAGCAGATTAACAAACATCAGAAGACAATGTATTACTTACCGTAAAAGCAGTTCTGATGGTTGTATCTGTTTAGATTCACATGCGCCCACCCTTCTTCCCCGCTCGGATGGAAGGAACATAGACTTTCTTCTATATCTCGCTTTTCTGTACTCACTCACGTCTAATAGGCTCCCTCAGGGCAGAAAAAATACAGAGGGACCTCGACGTGTGAGTGATTGTGGGTACATTGCACGTCACTATAGGGATAGTGTTACAGACACGCCTTGTCGACGTCCCCTTTTCGACTACAAAAAACAAAATGCAATACTCCGCAGTGACCACTGGATGTCGGACTATGCACAGCATGTGAGTCTAAGCAGATACAACCATCAGAAATGCTTTTACGGTAAGTAATGCATTGTCATATCTCTCTCCCTCTCCCTCTGGCCTTCCTGACCAGGAGAGCTAAAAGATGTATACACTGGGCAGGAAAGTAGCTTCCTCTGTATGCATATACCAAACAAGCATTGCATAGAACCCCACTCTCCTGGCAAGTTACAACTGCCATAAGTGGGGCGAAATGCTACGACAAATTGAAACCGTCCCAGAGACATTTGAATCACAGCTCTTGAACACAGTGGCTGAGGGTAAGATGGTGGCCAACTGCATCCTAAAAAATAACCTGGACGCTGCAGATAATACAGGCCGTATTATATCAGAGGACACTCTTTTTAAATGACATGCCTGGTTAAGAAAATCCGATTTGAAACTGGAAACTGAAGCCACCCTGCTCAATATGCCAATTGAACCAAATGTCTTATTTGGGGATGTTAGGGAGAATTCTCAGAAATGTGCTAATTCCCTCCACCTTAGAGACCCCCAGTAACTTTGCTGGATTTTGAGGACTTATTTTTCCCACTCTATGTATTTTAATGTGATTTTGAACTCTGTTTCTTTTGGTTGTGAAGTCTGACAAACTCCACAGGCATCTTTTACATTGTGTCACACAGCACCTTCAGTGCAGTGGCACAAGGAAGTCTTTCAGATTTCCCAAAGGTTTAAATACCTTCTCTGGGATAAACTGTTTCCCAGAGCAGTAAAGTGAAATTGACTTTACTTGCATTTGTAACTTTCTAGACCCAGCACGCACTATTTTACAATATGATGGCGGATGGGTTAGCCTTTGTCTAGCTTCTCATGTAAAATGTTTTGTTACCCTTTCCTCACTGAATGGCTGGTGGCAGTGGTTTCGTTTTAACTACCATTTTGGGCTTTTACCGCAGGCTGCGTTCGCCCCCAAAATGGCCCGGTCTTCTTTTTTCGTTGAGTGACAGCTAGGCTGGAATGAATGGGAGAGAACTGAATAATGGGGCGTGGCTTTTGGCTTGGAAGACAGTCGACCACTGGGCGAAGGAACCGAATAACTTGAAGAGGACGCCTGCTGCTACTCCTGGACCCGTTGGTTTGCCCGGTTAAGCCAAGTTTGCATCGACAGAGAAGCCTCTGCAAGGACGACTTCTCCCCTTGAGTTGGTGGGACCAATCCACTCTAAAGTAAGCCACCAGGACATCCATCTCGGAGCTGGTTGCTGCTGGAAACCGTGTAGCCATGTAGAGGAACACCAGATTGTGTGTGTTGCTTTTAAGCTGGCCTAGAGCTCCAGGAAGATCCTCCGAACTCCCATCAAGAGTGCCGGACCCCAGAAGCAAGGAAAGTCCATCTCGACAGCCAAGAACCGCAGCGTTGCTATTTGCGGTAGACGCGAGGAGCTGAAACACTGAACAGCCACTGATCTGAAGATTGCCGGTTGCTTAACATAACACAAGGGAGCAGCCCTCCACCCGTGCCCTCAATCTATGAACTTGGCAGCTTGGCTCCTGAAGTCGTGGAATTTGGCCACTTGAATAGTCCCCAAAGGTTTATGGATATCCTAAGAGAGGCATGAAATACCCAACACCAGACACTGTGGAAGAGGTTGCATGTCACAAACACTAAACCCAACAGAATGTTCCCCAGCCAACTTTCTACACTACATAGTTTACCTACTAGACTCCGCCTAGTATTTAATTCTATCAAAGTGCATCTGGCGGCTCTGTCAGCTTACACTACTTCACAGTCCTCTGTGTCCTGGTGGAAAGTTCCTGTCATTAAGACTTTCATGGAAGGGGTAAAGAGGCTATACCCCACAATCTCAAGCCCTTCCCCGGGTCGGGATCTCAGTGTTGTGCTCTCCAAGCTCATGGGTCCACCCTTTGGGTCTATGTACAAGGCCAGCCTAAGACATCTGACTTAGACATTTGTAGTATCTATTGCCTATATAAAACAAGTCGGTGAGCTACAGGCGTTGTCCATAGAAGTCCCATTCTTCATGATACACAAGGACAAAGTTGTCCTCAGAATACATCAATCACCTAAATTCATTTCAAATTTGTCTAAATCAATTCATAGAACTCCCTACCTTCTTTCAAAATCCATCGAACTCTGCAGAAAGAAGCCTCCATACACTTGATATATGGAGGGCGGTCTTGTACTATGTGAACTAAACTAAACCTTCTACGGAAAACAGACCAACTCTTTGTTTCCATAGCACCTGGAAGGGAAGGCGATTACATATCAAAATATCAAAGAAAACCATCTCCTGATGGATAGTCAAGTGCATACAGCTCTGCTCTTCCCTATCTAAGAAATTCTTGGCTTTGATTATTTAATATGATTACGCTGAGTAATTTATCCCATATATTTATATATGTATTGCTGGGGCGTGCAGATCTGCTTAGAATCACATTCTTTGCATAGGCCAAAATCTAGTGGAAGTTGCAGAGTATTGCACATGGTTTTGAAATTCGAAAATGGATGTTGACAGGGCATGACTGTAATACTATCCGTAGTGTGGTATACCCTGTACCCATGATCCCTCCTGTGTCGAGCTCCCTTGGATTATTTTTTTCCACTATCTTGGCAAGTTATTTATCAGAGTCCATAGCTGTACGTTATTTTCAGAGTTAGCCTCATCCAAATCTATTGTCAATTGCGTTAGATGCACTAATTCAGCGGCTGATCCCCACAGCATTTCCATTGCGGATTCCAGCTTCCAAACCAGACATCTGTTCTGATGATGGGCTTTGGCCTACGTCTGACTTGGGCCTAACCAGTATGGAGAGTGGGGGAGGGGGGGACCTGATTCTTTATTAGAGAATGCATACCCCCCATTTTCCTGTCTTTACTAACTTTGTCTTGCTGCCTCTCTGTCCACCTTCCATTATGGAGAACATGCCTTTTCAGTTCTGCCCCAAGTGCAACAGGAAATTCTTTGGGTAGACAAACAGTGTGTAACCACGGACATCCGCTTGAATCCTGTTGCGCTGCACTTTTGGCACAAGACACTGAAGGAGTGCAGAACCAAGCGGTGGGCTGCATACGCCATGTTGGTGAATCGGAGACCGCAGCCGAGATCTTTGAGTCGGACCACAAAGGCAGAGGAAGCCAAGACTCTGATTCGCAGCTCGAAGACGCCACCGTGGAACAGTCTAGTTCGTGCAAGCCTGTCCCCAGCCTTGAAAAGTGTTGGGACAGTTTTTCTGAAGCCCAACTAGGGGCTTAGTAAACCCATTCAATGGAGACTGTACAAGACTACACTTGTAGGGCTGTACCACCTGATTTCGTAGAGTAGACCAAGTAGCCAGGCTTATCTTGGGAGGGCGAGAGGGCTGTAGAATCATTGCAAAGAAATTGTATTATATATATGGCCCAAAGAGAAACACACCCTTTATTTTTACAATGCATAGTGTCAATTTTATATAGAAGCTGACCAAGAGATTCTTGGGTAAGTAGTATCATAGAATCATATAAACGCATTATAAATACACTACGCTCTAAATACAGATCAAAGCACAGATCTTATTTAGAACTCCTAACAATATTTCTAGGTAAGTCAGGCCTCTTATATACACATTCAGTATTGGACACACCTATTTTTGGGGAGGAAAACCATAAGTTACTTTCAGATTACTTTACAGTAATACAAGGGTAATAGACCCTGTCCATTACGTAGTGACACTGCAAGGAAATCACAGTCAACCAACTTGCAAATATACTTTTCTGAATAGTGGAACACAGATTCAAAGAACAGTATATACCTATGCTACTTTTGTGGTAGCATAGTTCTACTAGGTGAGTAAGACCTTTTTGCTGTAACATAGTTGTGTTTCAGCTCAGTGGAACACAGTCTGAGATGGGCAATAACACTTAACACTAATTTTGCATGCTTCAGGCAACCCAAGGTCAGCTACACCTAAAGGAACACATTTCAGGAATGGCACATAGCTATTCTAGGCAGGTAAGACCTAAGGTTTTAATACTCTATTACAATTGCTTTATAATATCAGTGGAACACAGATTGAGATGAGCAATAACTCTTACTTGTTTTAGGATGGCACACAGCTAACACAAGGTAAGTAAAACCTATTTCTGATGCTTGTTAATCTGTTTAGAATCACATGCTGTGCATATAGTCTGACATCCAGTGGTAACCGCAGAGTATTGCACCTTGTCGTTAGGGGACCGAAAGGGGACGTCGGCATAGGCGTGTCTGTAATACTATCCCTATCATGATGTGTAGTGTACCCACAATTACTCACGCGCCGAGGTCCCTCAGATTGTTTTTTTCTGCCCAGATAACTGGTTGCCCTATAGCAGAGCTCTTACATAAGAGGCATTGTTGATCATAAACAGACTTGTCTGTTATCTCCGTTAAGTCACTTAGACGCCAAGAACAACTTCGACGAAGACTGCGGGGGATTTGTCTGCGGTGGTGGATTTCGGTGCATAAGATCCGGCACTTCCACGTGGTCGGGCCCTCTGGCCGACATTTACGGTAGGGAGAGTTGGGTCGGGGTGGCCATATTTTCAGTATGTCTTTAGTCTTTCCCCCTCTTTACCCTTTAGGTCTGGTCATCTTCCCCTTTTGCTACGGAAAGGACTCCTTTTAGGTTCTGCCCTAATTGTAGGGTCAGATATCCTTGGAAGGACGAACACAGGACGTGCAACGCCCGTCTCCCCTTAAATCACGACGAGAAGCGGTGTGCGGCTTGTAAACTCCTTCGGCCTAAGACCCTTAAGGAGCGCCGTGTAAAGCGGTGGCCAGCATACAGTATGTCATGGGTGGAGCCCCCCACTGCCACACCCGCCAAAATTGACGGGGGTACCTCCGATGACCAAACATCCAAAGCGGATGTGATAGACCTCGAGGCGGAAATTTCTAGGTCCACCACGCCCATCCCTGACCCGTTAAGGCCTGACTCTGGTCTTGCTTCAGGCACAAAACCCGGCAACAGGGGGCGTACAATCGCATTTCACTAAGCACACAACCCCTACACCTATTTCAACGGGTACGTCGAAAAAGGTGAAAGCGCCGGTAGGGGCGTCGAAAATTTCAACAGATTCCTCGGATCGTACAGATCCAAAGCCTTCCCCGCATCCGCAGCAACGTCTTGCAACTCGGCCTTCCGCTACACCTAAATCAGGTTTACACGTCGAAGCGTGGAAATCTGACACTTCGGCGGTCCCGAAGGCCACGGTAGGCCCAAAAATCACGACTAGGCCTCAAGGCAAAAAACCGACTGCTAGGTCCACTAACGCAGCGGAAGGCAATAAGTCTACCGATAGTCCTTCGGACCCACTAACTCACGCCAAATCGGTGATAATCGAACGTAGAATCGTAAGAATTAATTCGGCGGTTGGGCTTATTCCTGTTCGGCCGAAAAACATGGGGCAGGCTGCGGACAAATCTTTGGATACTCCATGGTGCCCTGATTCTCATGATACCTATGAGGACAGTCAAGGGCCTCTTTCCAACACCATGAGAGACAATTTTTGGCGCCGAAGGGCAGAAGACGACGCATTTCCACCCGTAGGCCCTTCTGGGTGCTCTAAATGGACCCGGGAGAAATTTGAAGGGTGTATGGACAGTCTTGAAAGAATTGTCAGTTTTTCTGAGCATCCTTCCCCGAAAAGATCTTTTGGAGAGCCTAATCTTCAATCTGCTGCACATTTCCAAGAAGATCAGCCTTCTGTCCCCGTCCAGCATGAAGACATTGTCCAGATGGACACTTAAAGGGACATTTACAGTGAAGATTAAGAACCTTGCCTTGCCTGTAGACAACCAGATGGCCTTAATACCATGTTAAAGAAGGCAGCTGAGCATTTTTAAATCTCTACTCAAGAGGCAGTGCTTGAGCAGAACTTTGTAGAGGATATTCTTAAGGGGAAACCTCCCTCTAGCCAGGCCATTCCCCTCCTTAATTATATTAAGAGAAGATTGGCTCCCTCCCTGGGGTCACCAGCTCAAACCTGGGCAGTGAACCCAAGAGTTGAAAAGTTATTTTGGCCAGCTCCTTCAGACCCACAATACATATAAGGGCACGCCACCCCCTGATTCTCTGATGGTGACTACTACCCAGAAACGGGCAGGACTACCCCTTGCCACAGGGGAGTCACCTCCAGGTAGGGAATCCAAGAGGATGTATTAGGCAAGCGAGTCACCTCGGCTGCTGCATATACCACGTGTATAGCGAATAATACTACGCTGCTGGTGAGTTATGCTGACGCTCAGTGGAACCTACTTCAGGAAGGCCTCCAGGAGGTCCCAGAACCCGTCCAGTCCAAGCTTCTCTCTATTGTGGCCGAAGGAAGGCAGGTGAACCAGAATGTAATAAAGAACACTCTACGGCTGAAACAGCAGGCAGTTCTCTGGCCCAAGGAACCTTACTCAAAAGGCACGCTTGGCTGCGTACCTCAGGGTTTAAGCCCGAAACAGAGGACTCACTCATCAATAAACCAATTGAAGAAACGAACCTCTTCGGAATGGCGGTCAATGAGGCCCTAAAACAGCCAAAAAAGAGCATGAGGCTCTCAGGTCTCTGCAACAAATCACTCAAAGACCTTCCCCCCAGAGAGGAAGTAACTCTGCGGTCCTTTCAAGGGCAATCCCGTGCAAGTCAGAACAACTATGGCACGGGAAACTTCAATACCGGACAAACATCAGGAAGCCCTGCATACTACCCTCCAAGGGGCCAGCGATGCGGCAAAGCCAGAGGTAGAGGCCCCAATCCTAGAGGAGCCGCAGTATCCGGTCAGAAATGACCATCAGATCCAGGTCCCCTCCCATGTCACCCCGGTCGGGCGGGTGCTTAACATCTTTCCTCACGGCATGGGAGGGGATAACTTCAGACCAGTGGGTCATAAAGACGGTCGCCCATGGGTATTGTGTGGAATTCGCCCGACCGCCACAATTCAGACCACCGCACTCACGGCGCCTTTCACCGGACCATCTGGAGATCCTGAATCAAGAGTTGAAAGGACGCCCTAGAAGCCGTCCCTGTTCTTCAGGTAAACTAGGGTATTTATTCAGTGTACTTCCTTGTACCCAAAAAGGACCTCACCATGAGCCCTGTTCTAGACTTGCGCCCAGCGACAAGTTCATAAAACCTCAGATGTTTTGCATGGTAACGCTACAGGAGGTGATCCCACTGTTGAAACAGGGGGACAACATGGCAACATTGGACATGAAAGATGCCTACTTTAATATTTCAATGTTTCCAGCGCACAGGAAATATCGAAGGTTCATGATAGAGGACAGGCATTACCAATTCAAGGTACTCCCCTCCGGCATGGCCTCGGCGCCAAGGGTGTTTACGAAGGTCCTGGCAGTAGCTGCAGCACACCTGTGCGGATTATCCGTCCTGGTTTACCCTTACCTCGATGACTGGCTCATAACCGGGGACTCGTACGACACATGTTTTTTTGAACACCCAAAAGACCATAGACCTTCTGTTCAGTCTGGGGTTCTCTATCAACAAGAAGAAATCCAGTCTAGTCCCCAGTCAAATAAAACAATATCTGGGAGCTCTTATCCAGACAAAAGACGGCCTCGTCTTCCCCTCCAACGAGAGGGTTCAGAACATGCTTTTTCAGATCCCTCAATATATAGCCAGTCGAGAGGTGACGGTGCACAAAGCCATGCGTTTGCTAGGAATGATGGCGTTGTGCATATACTTGGTTCCTCACGCGCGGCTGCGCACGAGTCCTATGCAAGAGTGGCTCAATAGCCAGTTGGGTCAGGCCAGCAGACAATGGGAAGATCTGGTAGTTGTCTTGCCAGCCCTCGTTCTCTCTCTGCAGTGTTGTTCAAGAGAAAACCTCTTGAAGGGGAAGACCTTCACCACCTCTTCAGTGGAAGCCACTCTCACGACAGACTCATCTCTCACGGGCCAGGGGCTCACCTGCTTCAGCAGACAGCACATGGAGTGTGGTCCCCTCAAGTAGCATCCAACCATATAAATTTACTGGAGCTATTGGCGTGTTCAAGGTATTAAAGGCCTTTCAGATGCAACTACAATGGAAGACAGTGATGATTCTAACAGACAGCACTACAGCCATGTATTACCTGAACAAACAGGGGGGCACTCACTCTCCAGGTCTATCCAAGCTGTCCCAAAACATTTGTATATGGGCTCTGACACCAGATGTTTCTTTTGTCCCAACATGTTCCAGGGGAACTGAATCTACTGGCAGACGTGCTCAGCAGGGATTTTCCTCTGCCTGAAGAATTCGAATGGCGTCTGCACGAAGACATTGTGTCGACCTGTTCGCAACTTAGAGCGCCCAATGCCAAGACTACGCCTCCAGGTACCCCAGAACCGCTCCATGGGGGAATGGTCTCTGGATAACCTGCTTAGGGAAATTTGTCTACGCGAATACCCCTACCCCCACCCCTGCCCCCCCCCACCGACTCCCCTTCTCAACAAGATGGTGCACAAGATGCACTAGGAACCAGTTAACATGAAACTGGTGCCCCCCCCCCCCCCATGTGTGCCCGCCAACCCTGGTTCGCTCATCTGATGGAAATGTCCCTCTCCCCACCAGTAAAACTACCCTGCCCATACAACATGTTGTCTCGGGGGACAGGGAGGAGACCCCTCCACCCATGGCCACAAACTCTGAACTTAGCAGCCTGGCTCCTGAGGTCATAGAGTTTGGACACCTACAGCTCCCTCAGAGGTGCATGGACATACTCAGGGAAGCTAGAAAACCTAACGCACGTTATTTCTATGCCAGCAAATGGAAACATTTTGTCATCTCGTGTAATTCCAAGGGCGTCACACACATATTGTGCTGTACCTTACCCATCTGTTAGACACTCGGTTGGTTCATCTGGCTGATTTCTCAGCTTACCACATCACAACAAAAGGTGTTGTGGTGGAAAATACTGGTGATTAAGGCCTTTATGGAAGGGGTTAAGAGGATTTATCCTCCCATTTCTCACCAAGCTCCTGGGTGGGACATAAATGTGGTTTTTACCAGGCTCATGGGAGCTCCCTTTGAGCCAATGCATAAAGCAAGCCTAAAAGACCTGACTTATAAAACGGACTTCCTAGTGGCTATCACTTCTATTAGAAGGGTTAGCGAACTACAGGCTCTTTCTGTTCTAGAGCCCTTTGTTACAGTCCGCAGGGATAAGGTAGTTCTGCACACTCACCCCAGATTTGCGCCTAAATTCATCTCGAAGTTCCATGTGAACCAATCGATTGAACTACATACTTTTTTCCAGAATCCCACTAGCATGGCTGAAGAAGCCTACACACTAGATGTGCGCAGGGCAGTCGTATTCTACCTGGAAAGAAGTAAACCACTGAGGAAAACAAACCAATTTTTCGTTTAAGTGGCAGCTGGTGGAGAAGGGGATCCTGTCTCTAAATCAGCTATCCCAAGGTCGATTTGTCAAATGCATCACACTGTTACTCTTGCTAAGAGAGAACTGTCCTTCAAGCCTAGAGCATTCTACTCGAGGCACTGGGGCATCCATAGCATTCATTGCAAATGTTCCCTTAGAGTCCATTTGCAAAGCAGCAACCTGGAGTTCTGCACACACCTTTACAAAACACTATTGCCCAGACACTCATTCTAGGTCTGATTCTCAGGTGGGACAGGCAGTACTAATGCATCTTTTCACTACTGTTCCTTCTCACAACCCACCTCCAACTCCGGGTACTGCTTGCTAGTCTATGCGCAGCATGTGATTCTAAGCAGATGAACAAGCATCAGAAGACATGCATTACTTACTGTAATAGCATTTCTGATGATTGTATCTGCTTAGATTCACATGCGCCAACCCTTCCTCCCCGCTCGGATGGAAGGAACATAGACATCTTACCACTTTCTCTCTTTTCTGTGCTCGCTCACAATAGCCATAAGGCTCCCTCTCGGTAGAAAAAATACAATCGGAGGGACCTCGACGCGTGAGGGATCTTGGGTACACTACACCTCACGGATAGTGTTACAGGCAAGCCCATGTCGACATCCCCTTTCGATTCTCGAAAGACAAGATGCAATACTCTGCAGTTGCCGTAAAGACCGGAGGGGGGGTGTCTGTAATTCTGCTTTCTATGGCAGAGAAGAGGCAGAGAGGACCCCAGCCAAGATTCTCGATTATTGGTATCGTGGTCGAGCAATCAAGGCCTAGCTTCTCAGGAGGTGATGCGGGCTGGTTCTTGAGTACAGTGTAGTCCCCAAGCACCCACAAAGGAATGTCCGCACACTTTATTAGTGAAAACAGTCTTTATATAATGTTCAAGGTTATACAATATCACGATAACTCACTTTGTACTCGGTTATCTATAATGGCAAATCTATACAGTTCTAAGTGGTACCACAATTACTATTCGATCTCTTTAAAGTGCATCAACTGTACGGTTAAATGTCACACAAATCAGTTTGTAAAGGAAACCAACAATAGATATAAGAGGAAAGCAGTTGGTTAGAACAATTGGCAGAATACTGGCCCTGTTTACCTAGACGCGGTTGTGTGTGGACATCCCCCCCCCTCCTCCCCCCTCTCCTGGGCAACCTGTAGTATAAAGACATATCACAAGCCCAGTCCATATATTTTTCACATGAGTCTTTCCAATAGTTTCAGCAACCCCAAAGTACCTGGTGGTGTAACGTTCCTCGTCGGGGAAATTGATGGCCCTTCTTGAGTGCCCTCCCTTTAAGGCAGGAGTCACGGGTCGTCGAACGTCCGGCGAAGAACAGAGTGAACTACGGCGGTGAAGTGGCAGCTTCTTTCCCAGCAGTGTTCGTTGACTGGGAAGCGTAAATGTCCTGCAAGGAAGAGGCGTGCGGGGCACCTCTATGTCGATAGTTCTGGACCGCAAAGAGTTTGAAGAACTGTGGCCCAGCACGGGTGCCGAGTCGTCGGTGTCTGTGCTCTTTGGGTGGCGGGAAACCCACCAGCGGATACTCCTCGCATGCGTCAACGGCCTGGCCTTCTCCGACGGGATAAGGCGGGCAGCGGTGTGGATGAGCTTGTCCGTGAATCGAAATTTCTTGGGCAACAGGAGCATGGCGGCTCCAGTTGGCGACGGCGGTCGTCGACACTGGCGGACAACAGTCCGGCCACTTCTGTTTGGGATTCCGCGGCAGTCCCAGTCTCCGGTCGTCAGCCGTCGTAGGTCGGTCTACCAGGGAGCTTTGACAAAGATCAGCTGGTGCATGATGGTCCCTCGTAGCTGGGGAAGAGGGTGCTTTACCAGGTCCTCTATGGGCCAGTCCTTGGAGACATAGCAGCTTTCAGATTGGTGAAGAAGAGCAACAGCAATTCTTCTCTTCCAGCAGGGCTTCAAGGTCAAGCTTCAGTTTCACTCCAGTTTCACTCCAGTTACTCTTCGTAGTTTGGACTTCAGCTTCTGAACACACTTCCTAGCAGTGAGAGATTCCCAGATATACTGTTGATCTCCCATTCATTCTGCTGGGTCACACTCAGGCAGCCAATCACTTCGAAGGGCATTCATCAGTCAGCCAGCCAATCAGGCACACAGTGCATTCATGCCATTCTTCTCCATCCAGACACTCACAACACAGAATGTGGATTTGGACAAGTACCATGCTATTCAACACTACACACTGAGTTCATTCCAGTTTCGGGCAGGGCTGTCTCAGTCATTGTGTCAAACACCAGGTACCAGACATCCACAACAAGAAGTGTAGATTTGTCACACACTCAATTCACCCAGGTCTCACCCACAGGTGTATCCACAACATATGGTCGTTGGGAAGGCTCCAGCTAGTCTGGTCGGCACTTCCCCCCCCCCCCCCCACACTTCCATATATGGAACTTCCACCCAACAGCCAGTCAGGGGGAAGGGACAGAGTCCGGGCTTCCCGGGACTTTGGGAAGATCAAGGTAACAGGCGATGGAAGGCGAGAGGCCACGGCGGCCATCTTGTCTAAATCAGGAATCTACCGATTCCAATGACAGGGCCTGGGCATCCAAAAATGGAGGACGCTCAGGGCACCAGTCAATTCAGCGCACAACTGCCACCAGCCTGTACCCTCTTCTGTGGGCCACACACAGGTGCCTAAAAACATACACTAGGGGCACAGCGTTGTACCCCTACCCATGAGTGCCATACGGTTATCCCATGGGTCTGTACACCAAAGAAAAAGAGCTGCACCGCCAGGAGTCCCACATGAACTCTTGCGTTTAAAACGCAACAGAACACATGATAAAAAGCAATCAAGAACAAGGATACGGAGGCCCTGTCCCTCCGATGCTTTTCCAGCATCAGAGTTACCACTGGATGTCGGACCATATGCACCGCATGTGAATCTAAGCGGATATAACCATCCGAAATGCTTTTACGGTACGTAATGCATATCATTTAACTGTTTTATTGGATACTTGTATTTACTGATTTCATTGTACAGCTCTACAGCTCACATTACTCCTCTTAAGATAAGCCTGGCTGCTCGGTCACACTAACAACTTGTATAGTAGAGGCCTATAATGCCTAATACCAAGAGATTACCTGCGTAGTCCCACACCAGTTGGACTGCACTAATTCTTACCTAACACCCTGGTAATTGATTCCTATGCAATTCTATTTTATCCTAGTGGTGAATGTGTATTTTATAAGGATTTGTGATAATATTTAATCGAGATTTTGGTATGCTTTGAGTGTTAACTCAAGGTCTAATACCTGTATTGTTATACTTCCTGTCTAAATGGAATTATTGGTGCGGCTCCATTTGTACTCCTTGTAGCTATAGAGCACTCACACTTTTCCCGAGACTAAGCATTGACTGCGCATCTACCTTATCTTGACTGGGTTTTGGCCAACCTCTCCATGTCTCCCTTGTTCACAATAATAGGTTGGCCTCCCAAAATTCTCCTAGAAGGATTCATTTTGGAAATCCATCTGAATAATGGCAAAAGAACATGTGAAAATCTTGTGGCATGGCCATATCAAAGTATATGCTACTTAAATAGAATTATGCTGTAAGATGCAAAAGTGCACAAGTAAAAAACAAATCACCACCCCACCCTGGACACATTGTGGTTGTAACCACAAAGTTCCAAAAGAAAGTTATAAGAATACAAAGTATCCAAACTGCAGTGTTCACTTTACGGTGACGTGTGCACGTAAAAAGTAAATTCACTAAAGGATACAGGGTCTCCAATATTGATAGTATTAAGCACTGATCAGTTTCCCCATGAAAGTGAGCAAAAAGCAAGGGAAGTAAAGCTGATGGCTTTACTTACCTCAAATGTCTAGCAAAACGATAGGGTGTTGCAAGTACGTCTATGGGAGGAAAGCAGCAGAAAGTTAATCTTTCCGAACAAAAAGGAAAGGTGTGCAAAATTGCCCCTGAAACGCACTGCTAAATTTAGTATCACCAAAAGATTGACCTACTCTGGGTGCAAGAGAGGATTTGTCCCCCGAGCACAAGAGCTCCTGTGACTGGAGAGAAAATATCACAAATCTTTCACACCTCTATCTGTAGTACAGGGTAAGCACTATGTGGAATTTTTCCAATTAAATTGGCAGTGTTTAACAAAAGATTTGTCGATGATGAGTATGGAGTATTGAAACATTCATGTCTTTTTCTGCCCCCCACGAGGGTTACTAGTTTTACCTATCCTGAGGAAGGCTTGACATGGATGCCACAACCATCGGCACGCTGTAACGTGTACCAGTGCTCGACTGACTAATAAATTATGAGCATTGTCAGTTTTTTCATATTTTTAAACTCACGTATGCAGACAAATGACATGATTATCCATTAATCCTGCCTTCAACATAAAAAATTAAAAGGACAATAAAACACTCCAGGGTAACATTCTGTATACCCTAGAGCAGCTTTACAGTAGTACTTAGCCTACCTTATAGTAGATCACACTACTGTTTGAATTGTTCTTTGTGTTCTTGTTTGATTTTGTCTCGTTGTTTTCTCCTTTGATTCTTCATTGGGTGTTTCAAGTATTTGTTATTTCAAATATATGTACTGTACTAGAACATTTGGTTTTAGATGTTGTGTAATGAAAATGTACCAACTACTACTTTTGTATTATAATAATCGTTGTACTCCTAGACGCTCTGTGACCTCTGTGCACACAATGTGAAAAAAACAAGCATGAATGACAACACACTGCGTTTTTTGTAGCGTGGTTTCTTCAGTTCTCAGTTCTTGTTTATTAATAATAAACAAAGATTTTCAACACACTGACAGCACAGAATATAACTTAATCGCCAGGTGCAAAAATGAAGGTGAAATTACTATTTTACGACAAAAGGATCGACCTTCAGAGAAAAACAAATGCCCAACAGTAAATGTGGTTGTTGTATTCAGCCTACATATTTCTTTAATTGCTAAATAAACATCATGAGTTTTATGGTCTGATCATCAATTCCCTTCTATATACTTCATTTATTCACAATATGATACAATGCAATAAACAATGTTACAAATCTCATGGTGCATTTAACAGAAGTTAAGAAGCCTTGTGTTCCCTAAGAGCATTAATGCAACTTCTTCACGAGGTGAAGGGTGTCATGGGGCATAAATGAAGTGGCATTTTAAAGGGGCGACTTAGGCACTGCATATATAAGCCCACTCAGGGGTGGGGGAAGCAGCATCGGGTTGCTTGAAACATGTGCTTACATGAGTAGATTCAGCCTGCAAACCAAGCAACCTGATAGCATCCCCCGCCCTGTGTCCTAATTATTAAATAGTTTTGGTGAGCAATGGCGCCCCTGAAGATTGTCGGGGCTGAACCTTTTTGCCATAAGAGGATATTACCCATCCTTATGATTTCCAAATTAGTTCTATCCAATTATGAGAGGTCAAGCTAATTGATGACAGCCTTTTAATGTTTTTGTGGACAATGTTTGCTTTTAGTTCCTTTCTTCCATGATACTCTTTTGTCTTCTGAAAAAGATCTGTTAATGTCCATGAGGACCAAAACATGTCAAGCTTTATATGACTTGCTTTGGGAGGGTTTAGAATGGCACAAGTGGATTGGTGACATTTGGATGATTTTGAATTGACCACTGTGTTTGGCAAGTTTAATATTTGGAGGTGGCTTTATATGAAAAAAGTATTTTAACTTCAGTTAAATGCACTAAGATTTGAAACATTGGTTCTTACTTTGTATAATATTATTTCTGTATGAAAAGTACATAGCGTGTATGGAGAGTTTATGATCACACTATGTAATTCATGATACTTGCCAATTAGGGAAATATATAGGCTGAATACACTAACCATATTTACTTTTGGATGGTGTTTCCTTGAAGGAGATCTTTTTGTAGTTTGGTCTCACAAAACCCAGGTAAAGGAAAGCCAACCTCCCTGCACTGGTAGCCATGGGGGCCGACTAGTGTCCCCCAAATAAATGAGTTGAGCATGTACGTGAAGCTGAAATGTTTTTACTTTTACCTCCAGTAACCCAAAGTTGCAGAACATAGACCTATCCGGTGGATCCCATTGACTAAATCAATGGTAGCAAAGTTGCAAAAAATAAAATGTTCCCTAACACTCACTGTTATTGTCTAACAAGCACATATTTTAATTGGGCAAAGGTGAAACCTGTTTATATATGCTGCTTCTCATTTTGGTTGCTATGGAACAGGAAGTCCTGTTCCGTCATACCCAACGGCTGAACTTCAGTTTGACTCTGCAATGAATTATTGCAATGGTACTCTTCTCAAGCGTTTACTTTGTGTACATTGGGCATTTTCCACTCTTTGGAGGCCTCATTGCTTGTGTTGCAAGTCTCAACCATTGGCTCTGGAGGCCTAGCCCACAGTCTTTCAAAGGTATTTGCAATGCATCAAACACAGCATGTTGTGTGCTGCAGAACCCTTGGCCATTCAGTAGTATTAATGAAACTTTGTGATTGTCTGTGCACATTAGAAGGCGGTTGTTGCAATTAGCGTGACACGATTCTGTGTTCATTTTTCTTTGGCTGGCCTTTTAAAATGTCATCTGTTTCAAAATTGTCTTTAGTGGGAGTGCTTTATACTTGCATTGATAAATGTGTTAATAAATTACATTTTATGTAGCACTATAGTGTACCCTTATTTGTTCCCTGCCCTTTGCATACATGTAAACTGTTTGCTACACACTATTTTAAGCTTACTTATATATTTTTAAATGTCTTAACCATTTGCAGGATGGGACAAAGTTTATTTCCATTGGAGCCCTTTATTCCGAGCTTGTGGCAGTGAGCTGTAAAGGGGAGCTTTATCAGTGGAAGTGGGTTGAAACCGAACCTTACAGAAATGCACAAGTGAGTATTTTTAATATATGTTCCAGTGGCTAATTGGTGAACTCTGGAGAAATAGCATCTAAGCCAGCTTTTGTTACTAAACTATATAAATTGTGCAAATCTGGGTCAGTCACTTAATCTAACTGTACCTAAAATTGGTAATGATTGTAAGACTTTCCTCATTCCTTATCAGAATTCATCTTAAATGGTTTGACGGAAGTACTCCAGGCAATATCGAAGGCTAGAGAGGAATCCCTTGCGCGGAGCTTAGAGCTTGACAAAATTCATCTTAAAATGCAAGGCATTGTCTACACTCCTGATAGTCTGGATACTCTGGTTGTCAACATGGAGACAGTAGAAGATTGGCCTACCAATCCCCAGTGTGAACAGAGCCGTGGTAATAGATTGGTCACAGATCACGGACCTTGATAACGTCACTGCTGACCCACATCCCGAGATAAAAACCTTCCCTAAAACTGACATCTTAACTACCAAAGGATTACCCCCTCCAAAACTAACGGTAGCGTTACTTAACACCAGATCTCTTGTGAAACACATGATTGATGTCCATGACTATATTTTACAACACTGTCTGGATATCATGTGCGTCACGGAAACCTGGCTTACAGATGCCCACGGCCCTACCATCGAACTAGTGACACCACCCGGTTATGTTTTCTTCGGAAAGCACTGGGAGGGGAGCCTAGGAGGTGGTGTGGCAGTAATATGGAAAAAAAGAACTTGGAATTTATGAGGTAAAAATACAATGTATAGACTGACTTGTTACATGTTAAACTACTTCCTGACTCCAATCACAGTATTAACTTGGTTTTAGTTTATCGACCACCAAGTGAATCAATTACATTTAACTAGGAGATTGTCGATTTCTTAGGCCCATTATTGACAACAAACTCCGCCTTGGTGATATTGGGTGACTTCAATCTTTGGAAGGGTCATGCTTAGGACAACAAAGCCCTTGCACTTGAGAAGGCCCTAAATGGCCACCAGATAAAAATATATAATGAACCGACCCATATAAAAGGACATACTCTCGATTGGGTGGGAAGTGGAAACATCCTTCTTGATAACATAATCACCACGCCATGTATCTGGTCGGACCACTTCTCATTCTCTTTTCAGATAACACTTCCATCCCTTTCACCTAGAAAGCATGAACTGGGGCAGAAAGTGCTTAACAGAAACATGAAGGCTGTTACTGCACCTATTCTCGTAAAATGTTTAGACACAATGACAAAAACGAATGATTCCGGAAGTCCTTATTAAAACCTATAACGATGAGATCCTGAGCATGTTAGATCATGCGGCTCCTCTGAAAACTAGAACTATCAGAAAACCCTAACCATAAATGGTTTACTCCTGAGTTGGCTGAACTAAAGACCACTAAAAGACAAGCAGAACATACTTGGCTGAGAGATAAGACTTCTGAAAATCTGGAAGCTTGAGGCAAAGAATTACAAAACCAGAATCGCGGAAAGTAAGCACAATTTTTACAATGAACAAATCCTCCAGGCTGGGAACCAGACCAAGGAACTCATCAGATTTCTTGGGAGAAACCTGCAAGCACCAATCCATTATTAAACCTACTAATGTAGACTGCAACTGAGTACAGAAAGCCTGCTCTGATAAACTAAAAACTGCCCAAAGGAAAATCCAGAAAGAATTAACTAGGACAACCTTACATACCATCACTGCCAGTGATGAGGCAAATGACGAAGGACACGTCAATCCTGAAGAGGGCCCCCAACCTTTGGGTAATGGGGAGCAACCCCCATAGAAGCCTCAAATTGGCTTTAGATTTAGGGAGCCATACTACTTCAGAAAATTCATAACATTCTGAGAAAGATGCATCCCACAAGCTGTCTGGGTGAGCTCCTCCCTTCAAAGATCATATTGGAGCAGGACATTTTCGCCCCTTTCCTCTGCACAAATGTAAATTCCTCTTTTCGGACTGGTAACATTCAGTCTCTGATAAAAATGTTGCTGTTAAACCATTATTAAAAAAAGCAAGATTAGATCATAATGATGCAGCAAATTTGATGCCAATTACAAACACTTTATTGTTTTTGAAACTTATCGATAAAGTAGCTATGCTGCAACTTCAAGCCCACGTCTCAGAGATGGGAATTCTACATAAAAAAAATCAGGCTTTCGCGGTTTCCACGGCACAGAGAGTGCCTTGCTGGATCTGCAGACTTACATGCTCTCTGTGCTGGAATCCAGCAAGTCGGGGCTGCTGATGCTGTTGGATCTGTCAGCAGCCTTTGACTTGCTGGACCACAATCTTATTAGATCGGATGGCCACCGTTGGGGGGGGGGGGGCAGTCACCGGAGGCCATAATCTGGCTCAAATCTTTCCTTGAAGGACGCAGTTCTCGAGTTCACTGGGGGGAAAGTGAATCAGAGGCTGAAATCGCCACCTGTGGCGTTCCCGAGGGGGCGTACCTCTCCCCACTACTCTTTAATATTTACATCTTCCCACTAGGTTTGGACCTTGAAAATCTAGGCCTCTTCTGCAATTATGAAGTCGACTTCCAATTTGCATTGGAGATCACTGGAGAACATGACCAAGATCAGCAGATGCTGGATTCAGTCTACCAGATAGTCTAGAGCTGGATGTCTAGTAATTGGTTATGTATTAACACTGCCAAGACTGAGTGGATGCTATACGGCTCTAAACTAGCCAGAGAAACTAAGCCTGTCATACACAAACTTTCAGATTGATGGCAGTCAGATTGCAGTAGCAGCTAAGGTGAAGACTCTGGGCACCTACTTGGAAGCGAGCCTGGATTGTGGCACACAGGTGGATGCTATTGTAAAAAGCACCAACTAACACCTTAAGGTGCTTCGACAAGTGGCTCCACTGGTTTCTGAAGAAAATCGTCAACGCCGTGATACTCCTGAGAGTGGACTATTGCAACTGACTTCTGGGGGGAGCCAGGAAGACTGACATTCAAAAACTAAAAAAGATTCATAATGCTGCTGTGCGCATTGTACATCAAATGAGTCATACAGAGCCTACCTCGGTGGCCATTGACTTCCGGTCTCAGACAGAATTCAGTTTAAATTACTGACCACCTGCCATAAATGTGTTTGGTGATGCCCCAGCCTATCATTAGAAATAGGCTGAGAATCCACCAACCTAAAAGAAATTTACGATCTGCTAATGCATGCCTTTTTAGAAGTTGATTGTGTCGAGAGCTCGAGGGAATGGACATGCCTTTCATGTGCAAGCTGCACGGGCATGGAATACCCTTCCGAAACATCTGCAATATACTGAAAATCATTTGGAATTCAGAAAACAGCTAAAAACCATCCTGTTCGCATAATAGATAGTTACTGTACCTCCTCTTATGGTATTAGATCGCCCTCTGATGGCGCCTGGATGCCTTTGGCGCCATATAAATGACTTAACATAACAGATAAATATGAAGTAACTGTCTAGCATGGATCACATGATATGCTCCCACTCTCCTTTTACTAGTGTCTGTAATTCGGTACCATCTGTATGCCCACCATCATCGTTCTCTGTGCACCTGATATTTCTCTTGATCCAATTGATATTCTCTTAAATGTTTTGATGTTGCTTGGTGCAAACTGCATGATATATTAAACCTAGAATAAGAAACCTCTTTGATCATTAACATGACTGTGAATTGCGATAATCTCGTATTTTTTTTTTTTTAAGAACCTCTCACCACATCATCCACGAGCAACATTTTTGGGTCTAACAAATGAAAAAATAGTCCTGCTTTCAGCAAATAGTATCCGAGCTACTGTAGCCACAGAAACAAACAAGGTATGAAAAGTTTTTATTCTACTCCTAGGTTTTACACTCCGTCAAGCAAACATTTATTCATCTCTAGCGTATTTGTACTTTTTAATCTTCATGGATTTGAATTGCTGTACAATCGACTGTAGAATCAATCCTACAACACATCCATAATTTGACCATCTAAATGCAGCACAGATGAAATGCACTGTATCAATGCAGAGTTCCAACATAGATATCCCCACTGCTTGCTGTTTTTTTATTTTATTGAGCGCTCTTTGATGATGGCTTCTGCTATTGCAGCCAAAAGTCATACTTTTAATATTTAAGTACGATAAACACTACTAGTAGTATGGCAAAGTACCAAGAAGATCAAGGCTAGCAATATTTCTCACTAGTTTATCTGCATTTCAAGTGCTAATTGATGAATGCTGCTAGTAGTACTATTTGAATAGTTTCTAGTGGTGCTTCTCAGTAAAACACAATGTTCCTACTTCCCCCTTCATTACAGCAACAAGTGCTAAGCCCCCAATTTGTGCCCGTTTTAAAACGGGTGCCAATAGGTCTAACATTGGTTTTGCTTGCATTTGGTTCTGTGCAAACAACTTCATAGATACCAGACAGCAGAACTGGGACTACTGGTACACCGCTCCGTGCTGTGGGGCTGGCCAGGCCCCTTAACTTTTGGTAAAATTCCACCGAGTGGCTGAAAGTTCCATCCATTAAATGTTGGGGAAGGTTTTTAGCAAGTTTCCCTCCATTTCTATGGACCCCCAAACTTTCCGTTTTTGTTCTCTGTACTGACATTTTCCAGGGAAATGAAGTCTTCAGATTCACTCCACTTTTGCTTGTTATGGGGCAACTGACCAGTCCTCAAGGCGGTTAATACTGGGAAATGGTTTCCCTTTTCTTTTGACATGTTATCTATTTTTTTGGTTAAAGTTTCATCATTGCACAGTGTATCTTACAATGCAGTGCAATGGTGTTACTCTTGTACAACCCTAGACTACACTGGAAAGTTTTTTTTTTTTAAAATTTACTTTTTGTGCCTAACGACAAGCTGGTGGCAGCAGTTGCATTTTGAACATTTTTGCAACACTTTGTTAGCCTTACTACGATTACCGCGTGTGGCTACTAAATGTGGCAAGTGTCCTAAAATGGCCGTGCCACAAGGTTTTTGCTTGCCTTTTTGGCCATCTTGTTCTGTGGCCGCCTTCCTGCCCTGCGAGGAAAATCCTTTTATGGTCGTGCACTTGCCCGGGAAATACTTGGTTTTCTCTGTCTAGTGCAAGACCATTCGTGTGTTCCCAGGAAGTGGGCTGTGACTGTCTGGTCCACATCCATAAACTGGTTTCTGTATGTCTAGAGCGTATGCATGGATTTCACCATCCGTGCTGGGGTGTGTGAGAGCAGATCTTCCATTGGGTAAGCTAATCTGTCTCTGATCTTCTGAATAAGAAGTCCTGCTCCAGAGATCCTGTAGAAATCCTACATAGAGCCAATTATGCTGTCCAGTGTTGGGGAGAATTCTCAGAAATGTGCTCATTCCCTCCACCTTGGAGTCCCCCAGCAACTTTGCTGGATTTTGAGGACTTTATTTTTCTTAACCTGGAGAGAGTGAGAACCTTTTTCCCACTCATGTATTTTAATGTGATTTCTGAACTTTGTTTCTTTCGGTTGTGGAGTCTGACAAACTCCATAGGTGACATCTTTTACATTGTCACACAGCACCTTCAGTGCAGGGACACAGGGAAGTCTTTCAGATTTCCCAAAGGTTTAAATACCTTCTCTTGGATAAACTACAGTTTCCAAGAGCAGTAAAGTGAAATTGACTTAACTTACATTTGTTACCCGCACACCCTATCTTTAGAATTGGGTGATGGAGGGGTTACCTTGTATACCCTTTGTCTAGCTTCTCATGTAACATATTTTTGTTACCCTTTCCTCACTGAATGGCTGGTGGTAGTGGTTTCATTTTAACTACCGTGGTGTGCATTTATCGCGGGCTGTGTTCACAGCTACAGTAAAGCACCCAAGGGTGCCATTTTTGTCAAAATTGCCCGGGTTTTCTTTTTTTCGCCATTTCTTTTTGGAAAGGTCCTTCTTGAGATTTACTCTGCGTGCCAAACCAGGTTTGGTCCCATTGTTCGCTTTGCCTTTGGCGAGATACACAAGTGCAGCCTGCCTCTGGCACCAGGGTGTCTGGTGTAGGCAGGAAGTGAGGGAGGTCAGGGCCGGTCTTTGCATCAGGCAGTGCAGGCAGCACTGTGGTGCCAGTGTCTATGGGGCGCCAGTCTGACTCCAACACCATTGTATTTAATTTTTGTTTTTTACTTTTATTTATACAGTTGGCGATTGAAGGTACAACAGAGAAAGGGGGTCACCCTTTAGACAGATGTCTCGTACATTAATATCCGATTGCATCGGTACGGATGTCATCACACATAAGGAGTATGTCAGCAGAAACATTGAAAGTGCATGAACAGTTTCATTCACACCAGTCTTCTCGGGCCAGGTAGGAGCAGAAACTGCACCAGATATCACAGGGTCTGGTAACGGGGGAAAGAGAGTTGGCATAGAGATTCTTGCTTTCTTGCGCCCATGTCAGTGCTTGCATCCATTCGCCCACGCTGGGGGGGGGGGCACCTATTCTTCCAATGGAGGAGTATTGACCTTTTAGCCAGCATGCAACCAACGTTGGAAAAGGCCTGGTCGTCTCTATCCAGGGGCCCAGACCACAAACCAAACAACGCGCCCAGAGGGTGTTTCTCTAATGAGATGCTTGTTTATGTCAGAGAGAATCTCAATGATTCTTGACCAAAACGTTTCCAGTCGCCGGCATCCCCAGAACATATGTAGATGGTCCTCTGCTGTTTCATCACATCTGGGACAACCATGTAGTGTAGGGGGCGGGGGGCATTTTGGATAGTCTGGCAGGGGTATAGTGTAGGCGATGTAGAACCTTAAAGTACATGAATTTAAAGCAAAAGTTGAGGGAGACCAGTCTGGTGAGTGCGCACATGTGTGCCCATTGGGTATCGGAAATGGCATTTGCCAATTCCTCTGTCCAACGTGAGCACGATTTCTGGGAGAGGGGCCATCCCATTCAATGCCATTTTATATAGCGAGGACACCACGTGGCTACTATCCAGAGTTGGCAATGTAAGCGAGAATCAGTTTCTGGAGGTTCCTGCGGGTACGCGGTCCAGTGGGCTGCAATCGCAGCACGGACCCGATAGTAGTCTAAGAGGTCACCCCCATTATCTCCGTGGCCTGGTTTCCAGGTCTCACGTGTGATGAATGCCCTGTTTGAAAACAGGTCAGTGAATGCTCTGTAAACCAGCGGTTCCCAACGGACATGAATCGCCTTATCACGCATTGGCAGTAGCCCCGGGAAGTTCCAGATTGGGAGCCATTTATAGCAAAGGTGAGTGGCCCCCACCTGGGCAAAGAGCAGTCGCCAGGCCCTCGGTGTAGAGGCCACCGGGTCCAACGGGGAATCATCCCTGTAGTGGGTATCTAACATGAGGGTCTTGAGGTCGGTGTGACCTGCAGCCAGCGATTCCAGTTCGACATGGGGGGGGGGGGGGGGAAGCTCCACTATGTAACAGTATGATGCATATTGTGCCTGGGAGGACAGCAGTACAATTCGGTGTGCGTTGCAGACAACCCCCTCCCTTATCATATGTGGGAGTCAGTTCGGTCCACTTTTTCCTGACCGCACCAGAGTGCCATAGGAACTGGCCGAAGAGGAAATGTAGTCTGAAGTAGTCTTTCCCGGGCCAGATCAGGACGCTGGAGAACACGGAGCAATTTAGGCAGCAGAGTAATTTTTATGAGTGAGAGCTTAGCCGGTCCGGATAGGGGGAGGTTCTGCCACCTACGAATTTTGTCCTCGACCGCCGCCGTGGCTGAGTCATAGTTGTCTTTCAGTAGCCCAGGGCGTGTTCTGGACACAGTTACCCCCAGATATTTTATATGGTCGGCCGACCAGCGAAGAGCGAAGTGGCCCTGGACTACAGGAGTATTGTCTGTGAGCGGAAATACTTCCGACTTAGACGGGTTAATCGCGAAATCAGAGAATTGTCCGATACAAATGATGTCCTGCAGTATGGGGTCTAGTTGAGGTGTGGGTCGCGAACGTACAGAAGTATGTCATCTGCATATAAGGACACTATCTCCGGGCGGCCTATTAAGCGGAGACCACGGTGTCCATGTCTCTCTAATGAAGTCGGCCATGGGCTCAATGGCCAGGATAAACAGGATGGGGGACAAGGGGCATCCCTGGCGGGTGCCTCTACCCGAAAGAATTTGTCTGGACATGAAGGAGTTTACCATCACCCTGGCCCCCGGCCCTGTGACCATTGTCATCGTTTTAAGTACACTTTAACACAGACATGAACAGCCCTTTCTTTGCCATGCTCTCGGTGTAGCACAAGCACAGCAATTTATAAACAAGTGTTGTCTTTCCAAAATAACGATGTAAAATAACTTATTTTTTATAATATTGTGCAACCAATGTAAACACTATAGAGGAATGGGCGTTCGGAATGTAGTATTACATTGTAATACAACATGGGAAGGTTGGGTTGCGGACCGCAGAAGCAACAATTTGTTTTAGAAGTCCATTATTTACATTTCAGCCTCGCTCGTGTTGTCACTGAAATAATGCAATCAACTTGAATATTAGTGAATGTCTGTAGGCTAAAAGGGCCCTACAGAGAAGTGATACAGCACCCACTTGTGCTTATATATTTTGTGGCTTGCTTCCTGAGCACTCTGCAATCTGTCACAAAGGTGGCCCAAGCCAGGCTTCCCCATGTTGCTGGTGTTTGCTAAGAGACTGCACAGGGCACACATACACAAAGCTTCACCCATCATTGTGTTCCACCTTGTCACACACTGAGGCGCATACAGGCACTGGAGAAGAACCAGGTCAGACACTTGAGAGGGTGGGGATAAGGAGGGCATGGGGAGGGGACAGGTACCAGTTAGACTGCCCACCCACCACTCCCATCCCAACTGCCCACCTCAAGTGAATTAAGCAAAGCCCAGGCAAATACCCCTGATCAGCTTCAGTGATACAGATCTGACACCTGGAACCTTAAGCAAAACACACGAAACCCAATGACCCCCTCTCCTTATCTTACTAAGACATTTCAGACTCCAGCAATCACCCCTCTTCCGTTCATGTTTAGTAAGAATACAGCTGTAGAAGGACACAACAGGACACAGACAATAAGAGCTGGTGGCTGCACAGTTAACAAATGCCTGGGTATTACTAATGTAAAAATGCTTGTTAGCACATGCATTTGTATGCATACATTTTTAGGCAATTGAAATAGAATGGGTGTTTGTACTTGCATGTCAGGTGAGTGATGGGAAGGGTAGGGGCAGGAGACCGTTCATTCTCACAGCAGTGCTTAAGTGTGTGGTTTCAGACGTGAAGGAGACCGTTAACTGAGTGGAACATTGAAGCTGCACTAGAATATTTGCATTACAATGTGTAAAGAAGTTAGATTCCCCCACACAATCCCCCCCCCCATATCGTCTCTGAAGGGAACACCTCTCCCAACATTTTGGGGGGGGGGGCACCAACAATGCTTCCCGCCTGGGGTGCAAACTGGTCTAAGACCGGCCCTGAGGGAGGTCCCCGAAAACTCCCTGTACTTAATCTCCTAGGAGATCCAAATGCGCTCTGCAATGATTGGGCGGCTGAATGTCCGGCAAGGACAGCCACCCTGGTGGGTGACTGACAGCTGGGCTGGAATGAATCTGAGAGAACTGAATAAAAGGTGAGGCTTTTGGCGTGGAAGGCAGAGTCGACCACTGGACAAAGGAACCAAAGCAGAACTTGAAGAGGACGCCTGCTGCAACTCCTGGACCACTGGTTTTCCCTGTGAAGCCCTGCTGCTGTTCTGAAACTCTAAATTCATATCACCAGAACAGCCCCTGCAAGGACGACTTCTCCCCTTCAGTTGGTGGGACCAATCAACTCCAAAGTAAGCCACCTGGACATCCATCTCGGAGCTGGTTGAATTTCCACAGAGCTGCAGCTGGAAACTGTATAGCCAGGGAGAGGAACATCAGATTGTGTGTGTTGTGTTTAAGCTGGCCTAGAGCTCCAGGAAGATCCTCTGGACTCCCATCAACAGAGTGCGGGACCCCAGAAGCAAGGAAAGTCCATCTCGATAGCCAGGAACCGCAGTGTTCCTATTTGTGGTAGACGCGAAGAGCTGAAACACCAAGCAGCCAATGAATTTAAGATTGCCGGTTGCGAGCGGTGACCGTCCCATTGCAGTGCAGGCGTCCCCAGGAGTCCTCCCTCTTGACCCCACGACTGAGGCCCAGGAACAGTGGGATCTGCAGAGCTGCACAGGAACAGAAGTCATCTGCTGCACTTTTTCTTCAATACAAAGGTACTGTAAAAAGTGAGAGAACGTACGTCTTACCGTAGAGTTGCTTGCATCTTCTACTACTCACAAGTCTAATCAGCTCTGGCCCTACATTTGATTCTACTTTTCTTCAAAGACTTCTAAAACAGTGTGCAAAGACTTTCTACTTACCTGCAAAGAAGTGCTTCAGCTCATCTAGACTTTTGCCTATTGACTTTGGCTTAGCCTCTTTCACTGAATGACTCTTATTGGGGGGGGATCTGAAAGTGAAGGTAAAGTGTACCTACTGATTTAGAGATATTAAGAGTGTGAATTTCATGAAGTGTATTTGAGTGTTACAATTATATTGCTCCCTTCTGAAAAAGGCTTATTCTAACTGACTGATACATTAATATTTTTTTATTCAAGAAACCTTTTGTGTAAGATTTTATTTGAATACTTGTCACTGTGAATCTGTTTAACTCCCCTACAGCTCACATTGACTCCTCTTGAGATAAGCCTGGCTGCTCAACACACTACCAAAACTGTGTAGTACAAGCTTATACCAAAGGTTGAGTTTCCTATATCTGTATTCAGAGTTGTTTGTCGTGTTTCCAGAGGGTACTGCGTACAAGCTTTGCCTAACACCCAGCTGTGAAAACCACGTATGATCCCTGGTCCATCCTAAGAAGGCATGGCACTGTTTTCTGCAGTCCCGTTGCAGCCCTGTCTGGCTGGTGATCTTCAGAAGGTAGGCCTTTGGTGGTACTTCGACCCTTGGAGCGGTGGGACCAACCACTCCCAACATCTGCTTGATGCCCAGCCATCTGAAGTCTTAGAAAATGTTTCTGGAACCATCCTGTGGACTCCCCAACTCCAGTTTGGGCTACCGCGGTAGAAGTGTTGTGGTTCTTTGTTTCGGCTTCACATTTTGGTGACCCTCGGCTTGTTCTACAAGAGTCCCTCCTGCAAAATGTTAGCATTCCAGGTTCAACGGGACCTGACATAGGAGTCATACTTTGACCGCGATGCCTGTCACTTTGTGTCGGCATGCACTGGTGGTTTATCGTCAAAACGGCTTTTCCGCGTCTGTTCCACTGCCTAGAGGAGTGTTGCATCGGTGTGAGTTGCATTAATCGACCAGAGCAGATTGCACCATCTTCTGCCTTCAACCGGGACATCTGTTGCACCCGTGACTCCTGGGCCCTTGCAACCGTAAACCAGTGGCTGGAAAAGCAACCCATTGCGACCCACCAATTCTGAAAGGAAGCCAGAGTACAGGGGGTGAGTTGCAGCAAAACTTGCCTGCCCCCCATCTCAACCTGCAAAAGTTTTGAGTACTTTAAAATGTTGGCTCTTTATTTGGCTTTGGCAAAACTTGCTGCCAAAAGCCCACTGAAAGCTGGGGAGAGTTTTAATGGCTAGAATACATCCTTACCGGACTTTCTGGAAACCTTCTCCCATCCACAAGACCCTCCTAACACTTCTTGGAACTTTGTGAAATTTTAGGGCACATGGCCACAGTCAACTTAGGGTTGGACATCTAAAGTTAGTGTGGTATTCTTGTGGACTGCCATTGCAAATCTAAACATTACCTTTCCTTTCAGTATTGTGGGGTTGAGGTATTGAGATTTGTATAGCACTGGTTACAGGGACTGTATATATGTATTTCATGGAGTGTTGTGTGTTTTTATCATTTGCTTATTGTCATTTTTATAGTGCTTGCTTAGCCATAACTAAATATAGTATTTTTTATAACTAAGTGTAATCCTTGATTGCTTACCTTGCGGAATCGTTTTGGACGCTTGGCCAGGCTCACCCCTTCCTGAGACCGTCTTAACCACTTGCCACGCTTAGCTTGATTGGGTTTGGCTAACCTCTGAGTTCCACTGTAACTACGGTGACCTTCTAAAATCTATCCAGCAGGCTAGATTCTAGAAATCCACCCTAGCAGCAGCCAATTTCAGTAAATGTAAAAGTGCACACATAAAACATTACAAAAACAGACAAATCATTTCTGACACCAGTTTGTCCTAGGCACATTGTAAAAGCAACCAAAAAGCAATTACAGAAAGTTATAAGTAAGTATACAAAATATCCATTCACACTTCAGGATGTGTGCAATTGTAACAATACGGGAAATTCACAAAGAGCCATAGTCTCTCTGTATGGATAGTCATATGGACCAATCAATTTCCCTATAGGAAAGGGCAAAAGGGCAGGGGAAGTAAAGCAGAAGGTCTTACCTACCTCCAAGGACAGGGTTCAAAACAGATCAAGAATAAAGGGTGCCCCATAGAGGTCTATGGTAGGAAAGCATCAAAAACATCTTTCCTAACAGAGCTGAGTGAGACTACATGCATCTTACGCTTAAATACAGTAATATAGTTCAAATCAGTGAAACGAGAATGATTGTAACAAGTAAAATGAAAAGGAAAAGTGCACTTCAATCAATTGCTATATACTCTGCCTTATAAATATATGGCACTGTTGGAATTGATTTCTAAACTCTGGCCTGGTGGACAGATGTTTCGGAGGCCACCCTTATTGTGAACAGGGATCAACATCTGGGAGTTTAGCCAAACCAATCAAGGTAGCATGGGGAGAGGCCAAGGCTAAATCTAAGGAGAGTTGAGTGGGGTCAGGGGTCCACAATGAGCCCCCACAGTGAAACACCAATGATTACATTTGGACAGTTATAAAAATAACACATTTTATTATAGGCCCAGAAAAAGCACACAAAATGACTAATAGCAAGTAATATCACACTACACTAAAATAGTATGCACCACATATGCAGTCACTGGAGTTAGTCCAGAACAAGCCAATAACTCCCCCACCCTCTTGTCCCCCTGGTACCTGAAAGGGAAGGCAAATTGTAAGAGGGCACCAACTGGCCACAGGATTTATAAACCTACCTAAGTTGTCTGGGGTCTTGTGCCCAATGTTCACAGTTCTGTACTGTTTTGTAAATCAGGACAAAGTTAGGAGAGGGCGCCTGGGGCTGTGGAGATGGGTCCAAATATTAGATACGGTAGTATTCTAGTTCATAAAACTGTCCCCAGCTTTCGGAGTGCTTGCGCGAACAAGCAATGGCAAAGTCAAATTAATGTAGAAATATCAAGTTAGGAAAATATTTAAAAGGGGAGACAGGAGTTCAGGTAAGTACTACTACAACGCACCCCCGCAACCCCCTCCCCCAGACTCTGATTTCTGTTAGGACTTGGCAGGTTTTCAGAGGGTCATCAGAGTTTGCATTTTCCGCCGTTTCTTCCAGACCTCAGTGCCCAGGAGTTTGCAGGTTCCAGTGAGTCCCCGGTTGGCCACAGATGCTGGTGCAACTGTTAGGCAAAATTGCATGCAGTACCCTCTGGGACCACCACATACAATTAGGACTACAGCTGTAAGCAAGACTAACCTTTGGTATAAGTCTGTACCACACAGTTTTTGGTAGCGAGCTGAGCAGCCAGGCTTATCTCAAGAGTGAATGTGAGCAGTACAAGAAGTTACACAGAGGTCTTTCAATCACAGTGGTTCAAGTAGACAGTTATACTCCAGGTTTCTTGGTAAAACACTTAACTTATTACACAAGCATTTAGAAAATATTTCACTAGGCGGAGGCAACTTAATATATAAACCAATACACTTCAATACAAAACAGTTTGAGCTCCTCTGAAGTGGGAGCAAAATAGCAGTTCAGTTACTTAGAAGTGGGCAAAAAGGGCAAGGTAAGTAGAATAGATTACATATACTTGTTAGACAGTGCAAATAATTTCAGTTCACCAGAAGAGTTCAATTCAAGTCAATAGGCCTTGTCCAAAGTCAATGAGCTAGTGTTCTGGATAGGAAAGAGCATTTCTGGTATCAAACAGTAAAGTATTTGCAAAAGTGCTCAGAAGTAGTTTAGGTGAAAAAGGATCATATGTTGGGTCACAAGCTGATTAGGCCTATAGGTTGGGAAAGTTTCACAAACTTTCACTGCGAGAGTATCGTTCTCTCAATCGGGTCAGCATAGTACCTTAGTATGAAGCAACAAATGCAGCTGAAGTGGTTGGTTCCTGGAAGTTCCTGCAGATCTCACTGTTCCTGAGCCTCAGTCGTGGGGACAAGAGGGAGGACGTCGGGACTCCTGCACTGCACGGGATCGTTGAAAATGCAAACGAGATGGAGTCACTTTGGTTCCAGTAGGTGTAGATTCAAGCACACAAGCTGGTGTCCCTCTACCTGGTTAATCCTAACCAGGCTTGAGAATGGTATCCAGGTGGTTTACGAGTTGATTGGTCCCACCAACTCAAAGGAAGAAGTCGTCCTTGAAGGGGCTTCTCTGTCTAGATTAACTTGGCAATTCGGACCTGCAGCAGGGCTTCACTGGGTAAACCAATGGTCCAGAAGTTGCAGCAGCCGTCCTCTTCCAGCTCTTCTTCGGTTCTTTCATTCCAGTGGTCTACTCTGCTTTCCAGTCCAAGAGACTCGCCTTTTATTTACAGCCTAGCTGTCACTCACCCAGCAGGGTGGCTGTCCTTGCCAGACAGTCAGCCAGCCAATCACGCCAGAGTGCATTTGGGTCTCATAGGAGACTAAGCACAGGGAGTCTCAGGCACCTCCCGCACTTCCTGCCCACCCCAGACACTCAGACGCCAGAGGCAGTCTTCACTCCTGAAGCACGCCAAAGGCACACGAACAATGGGACCAAACCTGGTTTGGCGCGCAGAGACCAACACTAGAACTAACTTTGCAAAAAGAAACAGGGGAAAAAAACTGGGACCTGTTTAAACAAAGGGGTTTAAGGTGCCATCGTGGAAAAACATGGCTCCCGTGATTTCTAGCTAAAGGTGTTAGTGGTCGGGAAAAATCATGGTAGTTCATTGTAAAACCACTGTCACCAGCCTTTTCAATAGGAAAGGGTAGCATTTGACTGCTACATGAGTATTTAGACACAGGGGATACTATAACCCTCCAACACTTCATTGTAAAATGGAGTGTCTGGGTCTATGAATTTGGAAAGACTCGTAAAGTCAATTTCAATCTACATTCTCTGGGAAACAGTTTATCCCAGAGAAGGTATTTAAACCTTTGGGAAGTCTAAAAGACATCCCTGTGTCACTGCACTGAGTGTGCCGTGCAACACACTTGAAAAGATGATGCCTGTGGAGTTCTCTAAAACTCCATAATCAGAGAACACAAGTGTAAAACACACATCAAAACACATGGAAGAGTTGGGGGGGAAAAAAGGCTTGTGCTTTTCCAGGTAAAAAATCAAGTCCCCAAAAATCCAGCAAAGTTGCTGGGGGGTCTCTAAGATGAAGGGAATTTGCACATTTGAGCATTCTCCCTAACAGCAACTGTTCTAATTGAAGTATGCAGCTCACTCTGGTGCAGCTGCTTCTGGTGACCGTCACTGTTGCAGGGCGATAACATAGGACACAGTTGTCACGGTCGAGTCAGCCTTGTACCTCATGCCACTTGGATGTTGGAACCTATAAATGTGGTAGACGGGACCTCTGTATGGCAAGCTGGCAGTCTTCAAAGTTCAGAGCGAAAATGTGGAACCATGACGCTCCTATCATGGTAGCCCAGTTTTGAATTGGTCAGCCCCTTGGGTGGACCAAGGACTGTTCGGAAGACTTCAGTTGGCATGGGCACCAGGAGACATCGAGACCATTTGTTCCCACCGGTCCAGAAGGTCGAAACACTGACTGACTGTTATCCTGGGATCAGCAGCTTGACTGGGCTTCACCACGACTTCAGCAAGAGTTGGTTGCCAGCCTCGTCGGGGATCGTCCACAGGTCTTCCTTCGGTCTTCACAGCCGCACAGGAAACTTGGCTCCTTCTGATCTGATGGAATGGCTGCAGGACACCTCCTTATCCCAAAGTTGGGTGAGTGATCAGACTCGGCCCTCCAATGTCAAGATCTGCCTCACACATGCACGCAATAAGTGGTCCAATCAGGTACCACTATGGGGACTCATGCAAGCATGCACACCAGACATTCAGACACCAGTATGTGGATTGGGACCAGGCAGTCGCCACCCATTTCCTGGCACCCCAAGCCCTGCACTAGCTCACAAAGAAGCCATGCTTTTCTTTGGCAGTGCATGACCATAAAAGGTTTGTATTGACCTGGCAGGTCTGGAAAAAGGCTGAAGGGCAAGATGACCAAGGAACAAATGAAAAACCTTGTTGTAAGGCCATGTTTGGACCGTAGCCACTGTTGGTAGCCAAACACAGTAAGGCTAACAAAAAATGTTGGGAAAAAGTAACTGCTGCCATCAGTTTGTAATCTTGGGTAACCAATAATTCTCTTTTTGTGTGCAGTCTAGGGTCATACAAAAGAAGCCCCGTTGTACTTCATGTTAAGATGCATTGTGCAATGATAAAACGTTACCCAAGAAAGTAGCTAAGTCAAAAGACTAAGGGATAGCTAGGTTCCCAGTACTGACAGCATGAAGGACTTGTCAGTTTCCCCTTGACATGTGAGCAAAGGCCCAGTGGAGTGAAGCTGAAGGCTTCATTTTGCTGTAAAGATTCATGTCAGTTTGAAAAACGAGCAACATTTTGGGGGTCTATAGAAAATGAAGGGAAAGATACTTTTCCTAAAAGGCACCTATACTTCAGCAGGCCTTCTCCTCCAGGTAGATGTACTGCTCAACAATTAGTTCCATACAAGTACCTGATGGGGAGTAGGACATCTCTAGTCTCTCTTGAACAAGCGTTTGCAATTAGGTGCGTATAAGTTGCAGTTCTAAACTACCTTTTAAGATAACCGATAAGTAAATGTTTTAAGAAGCACTCTGTTGATCCCACCACATTGGAGGTTGTCCAGAGATCATCCTAGGCCTGAACACCACCGATCACAGCCCGTGAAGAGAGTTGGGGAGCAGCATTTATGTACAGACAACTCCTATGATGGTAAGGTGGAATCATAAATAGTTAAGCACACTCACACCCCTCATTCCGATTTTCTGAGTGGCCACCCCTGGAGCACTCTGAAATGACAGTGGACACTTACTTCTGGGTTTGGTCCCATAGATGGAGGCCCAGAGGTCGCAGGTGCAGTGGCTAAAGTGGGGTTCATGATTCTGTCTGGGTACGGTAGCGTTTTTGCATTTTAGTAGGGCGGTTCCAACAGACTGAGCAGGATGCCCAGGCACTTGAGGACAGCAGCCACCACAGGTCTCTCGATGTGAAGGGAGCATCCGGACATGGCAGAGCAGAGTAACAAAGAAACCCCTCATCCGGGGGTGGCAGGCATTGTTTGTAGCAATGAGGAAGGCTCTACTCAAGAAGGCCTCTCAATACACACGGTTACGTTTTGTTTTACAAAGGTTACTGTCTGGGACAGGATTTAGGAAAGCCAACCAAGGGTGAACAGGGTTATACCTCTTAGGATCAGCCTGAACTATCCAAGGATATGGTAGGGTGGCGAGCAGCCATGCGTAGTCCAGGGAGGGAGGACTACTAGTTGGGTATAAAGACTTTGAGGAGGTATATCCAAGTAGACATTATTCTAGACCCTATTCTAGATTCTATTTCTAGACATTAGTCTTACACCCAATCCCACAATTCGAAGTTTAAGTACTATAAATCAACACATATACAGTATAGGATCTGTTAGGCAAGATTGTATTCAGTACCCTGTGGGAGACTGCACCAGCCTTATCCTCTTAGCAATCGTTAACTCAACCTTTGGTATAAACATGTACTGCACAAATTGTTAGAGTGACTAAGCAGCCAGGCTTATTCATCTCAAGGGGTCAATGTGAGCTGTAGGGTTGCAACATAGTTTCATAGTGACAAGTATCCAAATAACACTTAAACTCAGTTTCTTGATTATACAATTTATTAATTTAACAGTCGGTTTGAATAAGCCTTCTTTAGAAGAGAGCAAATATGTAACACAAAAATATACTTCAATAATACACTGTTTCAATAAATCAGTAGATACCCATTTGTGATGGCACCCAGACATTTCCTACACTTGGTGACTTAAATAACTAGGACACTGGATATGTCACTGGTGTTTGCTGTCAAAAGGAACAGGTTAAGGGAGAAAACGATGGTTAACACGTTTATCAAACAGGTAAGCACTTTTAAACCCCCAATGTGACTTTTTGGAGGAACGGATCAAAACAGTCGGAGGTTGGAGTCTTCAGGGAGCCAGGACAACCAATGTCAATTGAGCAAAGTCTAGGGGAGCTGGAGTTCTTGAAGGTAAGTAAAAAGTCTTGCACAATGTTAGACTTTTTGTTGAAAAAGAAATCGCTGTTGGGCCACAATCTGGCAGGCTTGTGATGGACAAAGCTGCAAGCAACTCTGCAAATGGTAACAAAGATGAGTATCAACTGCGAGCTAGCAGTACTATACAACAAGAGGTAAGTACTCCATAGTTTACAGTACCTTTTGGTCTGAAGAAATTGGTTCCAGCTGGCTTCTGTTCCTGTTGTAGTATGGCAGGTCCTGTTGTTCCTGGGCCTCAGTCATGGAGACAAGAGGATGGATGTCTGGGGACTCCTGCACTACGATTCGAACGTCGACAGCAGCAATGGGCAAACTTCAGATCAGCGGCACTTCGAGGTTTGTTTCTCACAAATGGCACCACAGCGGTTCTTGGATACCTTGTGGGCTTTCCTTGCTTCTGGGGTCAAGCACTCTGTTGAGGCGGCTCAAGCTTGGTTAGACCTGCTTCGAGGGAGTTCGGAGGATCTTCCTGGAGCTTGGGTCCAACTTACAAATGATCACTGAATTCTGGTGTTCCTCTCCCTGGCAATCGGTTCCTGCTGCCGCAATTGAAGTACAGCCAGCTCCGAGAGGATTTCCAGATGAGTTTGTCTTGGGGTCGATTGGTACCACCAACCAAAGGGGAGAAGTCGTCCTTTGCAGGGCTTCTCTAGTCGAGGCGTATTCGGAGCTTCAGCACTGTAGCAGGGCTTCACTGGGCAAGCCAACGGTTCAGGCATTACAGCAAGCGTCTCTTCCAAGTTCTTTTTCGGATTCGTTCGTCCAGTGGTCGACTCTGCCTTCTGTCTAAAAGACCTCGCCTTTTATGCAGGTTTCTCCCATTCATTCGCAGTGTAGCTGTTACTCACACAGCAGGTGGCTGTTCTCCAAGGACAGCCAGCCAATCACCTTTGGGTGCATTCCTGTAACCAAGGGTAGTTTTGGGCACCTACCTCATTTCCTGCCCTGCTAGACACGCTGGCGCCAGAAGACAAAACAAAGGGACCAAACCTAGTTGGCACGCAGAGTAAATCTCAAGAAGGACCTTTCCATCAAGAAATGGTGAAAAAAGACCACCAGGGCCATTTTGACCAAATGGGCACCCATGGGTGCTTTACTCCAGCTGCAATTGCAGTCTGCGGTAGAAACACTCAATGGTAAAAAAAAGTAAACTACTGCCATCAGCCATTATTTGTAGAAAGGGTAATGTAGAAATGTTACCTGAGAAACTAGACAGAAGGGGATACTATGTAACTCCTCCACCCTATTGTAAGATAGTGTGCTGGGTCAAAGTTACAGATGTAATTAGTCAATTTCACTCCACTGCTCTTGGAAACAGTAGTTTAACCAAGAGTAGGTTTTTAAACCTTTGGGAAATCTGAAAGACTTCCCTGTGCCACTGCGCTGAAGTTGCCGTCTGTCACAACGTAAAAAGATGACTATGTAGTTTGTCAGACTCCAAAACCAAATGAAAGTGTTCAAAATACATGAGTGGGGTAAAGGTCTCTCTCCAGGATCGAAAGGAAAAGTCCTAAAGTCCCGAAAAAGATCTGGGGGTCTCTAAGGGAGAAGGGAATTGGCACATTTCAGAGAATTCTCCCTAATGGGATCACTTGCAAAACTCTTGTAACTTTCACAGTAACAAATCATAGTAATCTAACCTGAAACCTATATGCAAACGTTCCGAATTCTTAATCCCTTTTTATGACTTTAACCCAATCATGTCTTAATAGTCCAACCCGGTCTCTCAAAGTTGAAATCTGCCGCCTGGCCACTAGTGGCTAATGGTTGGCCAGGAAAAGGCGGGAAGAAGCTAAATAGTGTTCAGAATGCTTGGGTCCAGGAGGGATCCCCTAGAGTTGCAGGTAAGTAAATCAGTGGTTATAAATCTGTGCAGGGAAATTAGAAAGACCACCTGAATGGATGTCCCAGGGAACCAGTATCCCAGCGCAGGTGGATTTACCAATCTAATGTTGCTCTGTGAGGATCGGAGGGGTAGCAAGATGCAAGATATCTGCAGCCCACAGAATCACCCAAGCACGCCCAAGGTTGGTTGGACCAGGGGTGAACAGTACCTTTTGAGTGAAGAAGCAGTTGCTGTAGGACCGTTCCAGCAGAGAGGCCACAGCAGACCTGGTCTTTTTCTTCAGCCTGGGTGAATAGAAGGTGACTTTGCCCGAGTGCTGTCGCCAGGTCCACCAGAGGAACATCGGGGTCTGCGGTCAAATGCTGGTTGGGTACCTTTTGCAGGCTCATTGGACAGATGGTTGTACCGGCAGTCAACTGTAATCCGTTTCTCAGTCCCTATCTCTGATGAGGGGACTCTCTGGAGCCAATTTGAGTTGTTGCAGATTTGGAAGGATGCCCTCGAAACTAGAGGCAGAACCATGCTGCTGGAGAGGTTGCACAGCAATGCAGCACATGACCTCCGGTATTGGAGGCTTGCAGGCCCCAGAGGTCTCAACTCTTCTGGGGATGGTGCAAATTGTAGCTCGTCTCAAGACTGAATAGGCCCACCAGTTTATGGGAGGGAAGCAGTCTTCAGATCTACCCTGATGATTGGAGTGACGAGGTACGGACAGCAGCTGCGACTCAACAGGCTCTGGCGGTCTTTGGAAGAGCTTGTGATGTCCTCCTTTGCCCTCCTCTTTGGAATCTTCTTGTTTAACTGGTCGACTCTGGGTTTCTGCTCCAGGACCTTGGAATTTATCCAGGAGCTCCGGATGAATCCACCAATCATGTCCCATGCACTGTTAAAACTTGGGGGTGGCTGTCCATTGAGGGCAGCCAGACAAAGTCTAAACTGGTTTTAGCCAGGCACACTGCAGTTCGAGAGGCTGGATAGTTTTGGTAGTTCTTCCCCACTTCCTGTCCTACCAGGCACTCTGGGGAAACTTTGCAGGCTTTCCATGGGAAGCCCAGCGAAAACAAAGGACCCTCCACCTAGCATGGCAGAAGTGATCAGAAAGGACAAGCCATCTTTTTCAGGGCTTAAAAAAACAAGACCGCCATTTTCCATATATGGTTTGCCTTATGTACGTACCACCCTTTTTAGGTATACGGTGTGCCTTATGTAAATTATCAGAGCTGCGATAGCCTCTGATAAAGTACAAAGAAAGTTCTGCAAAAGGTACATTGCCACCAGCCTGAACAGATGGGCTTGTCGCAGTAACAAAATGTTACTGGAGAGACGAGAAAAGGGACACATTGTATTCACTCAGCACTGTGTGTGTGCTGATTTTGCAAAATATAACACAGATAGGATAAAAAGTATCCCCCCTGCCAACTGCAAGAGTTAGTCAGGGAAACAAAGAAAAGGAAGAAGCTCTGTGGGCTTCTGATAACACTGCCATGACCAGGCAAGGGAGAGGCAGTGTGAGGACTTTGTGCTCTGACCACCCTTGGAAACCGCTATGCAGGCCCGCCCCGTTAATCAGATTTCAGTAGGAGCCACCCTTAGTTACTAGATTTGCTGGGCTCAATTCCATCGGTGCAGGAGTTCCAGGGGCTACATGTGAAGTGGTTGTTTTCTGCTTCGGGTATAGCTAACCAAAAACAGCAGTCATTTTATTTCCTGTGGTATCATTTTTATTTTGCGCAGACACATTTGTAGGGATTGGGTCCGTTATCACCTTAAACCAAAGCAGGCCCACCACTTAAGGAACAAGTGTACGTGAAGCAAGTTCCACCACTTAAGGAACCGGTGTATGTGAAACAAGTTTATTGTAAAATTGTCTGTGGAGGAGCTTGATAGCACCATGGGGCCAAACTAGCCCTAGTCTCATTGAACCACATAAATTGACACATTATCATTTTTGTAACAGTTAAACCACTCCCATATATTTTTTTTTACAATCCACCACACACATGATTGGACAAAACAAATACCACAATATCCCATCTTCCTCCAATTTTTCCACTCTCACTGGTCATTGGTTTTCTTTACCATCTTCAGATCGTATTCCAAGCACACCCTTTCTTGGGATTCGTCAGTGGTAGGTCGAGACATCAATGCACAATAAAACATTTGCATACAAACCGAATTAATTTACAAATAACCTACCTAAGCCCTTTAACCTTAATCGTAATTGTACATGGTCTGCATGGATACTTTGAGGAAGGGCGGAATAAACAGGTTCTCTGTGAACGAGCGATCACAATCTCACCGCCCTGGCATACAGGTGCCATTGGATCATCCTAATCTAAATGACGAACATTTCAACACGCACGGCACATCTGGGAATACAATTGAAACTCCTAGGTATCAATCACTTTAGCCTGAAGCGTTACTTCACTCCATGTTTAATACTGGTCAAAACAAATGTCCGGGTTCCTCTGAAAAACGTTAATGCACTTAAGGAAGATTACATCTGCCCCCTGTAGAACTACCACACCATAAACAGTGTGTCCTGTTCAACGGCTGTCCAACTGCTTGGTTAATCATTGTTACCCTTCCTGCTCTCAATGCCACAGAACTAGCTTTTCTCTGCCACCTGAAATTCACTGAACCAACTGCCAGCTGTGTAAATTAATTCATGAAAGCTTGCTAAATACGGATTTATAAATTCCCTTCGTATGTTACTCAGTGTGCATGCCTCCTTTACAGCGTGTTCTTTAGGACATGACCCTTCTTCGCATGCGCATTAAAAAACTCCCTGTCTCTAAGTTTCTAAATTGTTTGTAGCACACCATATGTGAAACGCAGTTATTTCCTTTGGTAGTTTTAACATTGTATCCTTCTATGCCAATGGTCTTCAAATTCTTTTGGCCTGTGTCCTCCCCCCCACCCCCCCTCCCTTGAGCAAAATTTGGGCAGGCCGGGGCCCCCAAAAATGCCAAATGGACAGTATGTACAAATGACTATGAACTATTGCGCGCAGTCACCTTACCCTACTCCCAGTATAGTCCCTGGGCTCCCCCAACTGCTCCCATCAGTTGCTGGGCTCCCTCATCTCACTCCTGCCCAGTCCTTGGGCTTTCCCCACCCTATTACAGATCGTGGGCTCTCCCCACCCCGCTCCCACCACAGTCCCCGGGCTCCCCACACCCCTTTCTGAACACAGTCCGAGGGTCAGTGGGAGCTAGTGAATTTTTTAAGTGGAAGGGCATAAACATTTCCCACAAAAATGCCATAGCGACCGAGCGCAGTGAGGGAGCGCAAACCAATCAAGGGGTGTTTGTGGGATTTTCCTGTGGGTGGGTCGATATGGGTGTGTGGATATGGGTGTTTGTGGGTTTGTGTGTTTTGGACCGTTGAACTGATTTTGCCGAGCAACGGGTAGAGGGGATGGGGGGAGGAGGGTTGTACAATCAAGTCATTTTAAAAATGCCTTTGTTGCACAAACCCCCTACCCACCTACCACAATCAGCTCTCCTGATGTGCAGCCCAGGGGTCAGCAATGGTATTTGTTACTGGATATGGCTTGGCCCCCCAACCCCTAGTGCCAATTGCAAACTGTTTGGCTTTTTATCCTTTTTTGTTTAAAGTATGCTCTTAAAAGCAACATTTTAACCCATTATTTTAAAAACATTCACAGGGGGAAAATCCCACAAACCCCCCCCTGATTGGTTTGGGCTCCCTCACTGCGCTCGGTCGCTGTGGCATTTTTGTGGGAAATATTTCATTTCTTGTGTACCAACAACAAGATGCTGTTATAGTTCTGAACTAATTTCTATATTTTACTATGGCAAATTGTATTACTATTTAGTCACCTGGATTATCCCTTGCATGGCTAGCCCTCAGTCCTTACATAAGGGATAATTTGATATTTGAGAGCAAATAGAAATGTGGAATATGACTAGGGGTGCTGTTGGAAGAGCATTATTAAAATATATTTTATTTTTTAGGTTGCTACCTGGGTCGATGAAACTTTGAGTTCAGTAGCTTCTAAACTGGAACATGCTGCTCAGACGTTTTCAGAACTTCAGGGAGAAAGGATAGTTTCATTGCACTGTTGTGCCCTTTACACCTGTGCCCAGCTTGAAAATAATCTGTATTGGTGGTAAGTTTCATTTGAAAATTGTTAAGAATAAGTATAACATAGCTTGTTTCTTGTGACTATGCCACATGTTCTGTCTATAGATTTGTTTTGCAAATTATGACACAGCACAAAGTATTACTGTATGCCCTGTTGCACTTACTCCAAACTTGAATATATATACCGCAGGTACTAAGAATGGAGCATTTTTCTGGAACATAAGGTGGTGTTGGAAGATATATCATTGTTATGCTTCATACCCTCTCCTAGTGAGACTCCCAGCACTGGTTGGACATGTGGACCTTTATCTGAAATCCTGAATGAGTGGAGCGTTTTTCCAGTCAGTCATTCTTATGGGCTCTGTCTTTTGGAAGTCTATTCTTTGTATTGTACCTATTCTATGGAGTCTATTTTCCTCCACCTCTTAAAGGCATCTGTATTTTACTATACTCCTACGTCCTGTCCCCTTTCCTCCATACTTATGGGACATCTCTCCGTCCTGTGGGACGGGACCGGAGCACTTTGTAAAAAGCATTGACATTTTTTTCAAAAATGTCCCTCTTTCCTGCGCGGGGCCCGGCATGCGGCTGTAACCCCACCCACCTTGGCTCCGCCCTGCGCATCGCCCATTAGTCCTTTTCTCCGCACGATCGGGGCTGGATGCGCTTGCATCCTCGGAAGTTTTTCTTCCGTTTTTCCCTCTGGCTCTCGCTAGCGTTCGTTTACTAGTCTGTCTTTTAAATTAGATTTTCCAGACTGTTCATCGTGTCACCGTCGCTTCGCGAGGGCGGATCCCCATCCACTTTGTTTAGAGTGTTTGGGTCCAGAACACCGTTGGGAGTCCTGTTTTTACTGTGACTCCCTTTCGGTCCGGGCTCTTACACGTCGGTTGGAGCGGTGGGAGGTGGTGTTCGGTCGGACTCCTCCTTCGCATTTTCAGGCGTTCATCGACGAGAAGAAAAAACGCCCGGTAAGTTCTTTGATTTTCAGAGCACCCCGGACGGGGGATACCTTCCCGGGTTCCTCTTGAGCCGGGAGGGGAGTCGATCACTCTGTTACCGGGGTTCGCCCTGAGGTGCCTGTCGGGCCTAATAATTCTAACCAGAGTTTTCTCTGAGGGTCTCCGTAAGGGGCCTGTGTTCACCGGAGTACACTCAGAGGCCCCTCCTGTGGGGGCTGTGTGTAGACCCAGTTCTACTGAGTCCTGGGGTACCAGAGCTTGCTCTTAGGCCGTTCTTTCAGCTTCCCTCAAAAACAAAACCGGGGTACGCCCTGAGGTCTTGGCTGGGCTTGAGGTTACAGAACGCATGTTTGAGGCCCGTGCCGATAAGGCTTCTTCCGGGCCTAGGTCCGGGGTTCCTCGTACAGAGGCTAAGGCTACCAACAGTTCTGAGGGGCCGGCGCACCGTTCCCACTCTTGTGGCGACACCAGATCTGTCGAGGGGGCAAAGACGAAGTTTTCTTCTTTTACTGGCAGTGCCGAGGCTCTTCCTTCGAAGGCTCAGTTGGCGGTTGGTATGTCGCAGAAACATTCCAGGCCTCATAGTGCCGGCTCTGTCGAGGTTCCTTAGGTTAAGGCTAAAATTAAGACCCCTGATCCATCGACGGGGACCCCTGCCTCACTTCCTCACGTGCCGTAGTTCCCCTCAGATGAGGACAAAATGGTGCCTGTTCCTGCCACGACCACGGCGGCCATTTTAGGTACTACCCCTACAACTACGCCATCGGCCCCTGGTGTAGGGTTCGGTCCTTCGGGTGAACCTAAGGTCCCTTGTGCGCATCCTTACCAGCCAGTTTTTGATTGGAACGCCCGGATGCCTCTTCCGCATAATGTTTCGTTGCCCGCAGGGGCGGATCCCTTGATTTATGTGGATACGTCGGCGGAGGGGCCGGTGTGGCACCCGTCCCCGTTGCGTACCTGGATTTGTCCACCTCATGAGGCCTCCTCGGGTTCGGAAACAATCTCCTGAGGACGCCTTTTCTGGTAAGTTTCAAGTGCTTATGCGCACCGACCCCATGAGGGAATATTTTAAGGGGCTTTTCAAGGAGATATGTCCACCCGCGGCTCCGGCTCCAACCGTCCCGTCGGTGGTTCCGCCGGCGCCTCCCTTGCTCATGGTGCCTCCACCTGCGCTTCCGCCTGTGCCGCCATTGTCCCCAGTAGACAAGGCAGTGCCTGACTCGGCTCAGCAGGAGCCGGACCTGTCGGATGACCCTCAAGGAGATCAGGACAACGAGGACCTGCCCCGCTCTACCAGAGCTTTCCATGACCGGGTACTGGACATGATGAACTTCTTTGATGTTCCGGTGCCAGAGGCACCTGCTCCGCAGGAGGACGTGCTTTCTGGGGCGTTCACCTTGTTTCCTTTGGAGCGTACCGGCCTGTTCTTGCAGAAGGACATTCTGGCCGAGGTCCAAAGAGTTTGGGAAAAGCCACACTCGGGACTTTTGTCAATAAAAAGATTTTTGCGAGGTACAGGCAACATTCCTCGGAAGAAGCGGCCTTGTCTTGTCCGCCTCCCTCCTCCACAGTGGTGGCTGCGGCCACGTTGCAATCCAGACCTGCAGTTTCCTCCTCCGCGACGGTGACTCGGGTCTTGGGGAAGGAGGACAAGCTCCTGGACTCCATAGGGAGGAAAATCTTTGCCAATTCTGCCTTGCAGCTCAGGCAGGCCAGTGCAGAATTGATTTCGGCGGGAGCTAACATGCAGATGTGGAGAGGTCTGTCGGAGTTTGAGGAGCATATCCCGGTCGAGAAGCTGGAGGATTTCAGAGGAGGCCTTTCCGATGCAAGGGTCTTGGCCCAGGATCTCCTGGAGTCTGCGGCTCATCGCGTAGACACCTCGGCTCGGGGTCTGATGTTAGGGGTTGCTACCTCGCGGCAAGCATGGCTGCATGCCATTAAGTTCTCGAAGGAGGTGCAAGACAAGCTCCTGGACCTTCCATTTGATGGTAAGGAGCTTTTTCACTCTTCTACTGACGTAGAGCTCACCAAAACCAAAGACAGCACTCAGACGGCTAAATCTTTGTCTGTTCTGGTTAAACCTCCCTTCAAGGCTCAAAGGCCGTTGTCGCACGGTCGACCGTCCTCTGGTTTTAGGGGCTTCCTCGACCGCAAAAATCGCAGAGTGGATACTCCTGCGGGGAATAACTGCCGTAGACAACAGCGTACGCAGTATTTCTCCCGCTCCTCAGTCTCCTCATCAGGTTCAGGTGGCACCGCCACCGATAAACCTGCCAAAAGAGGGTATTCCGTGCTCGCACGAAACCCCGGTGGGAGGACGCATTGCGTCTCATTGGGAGGCGTGGCAGAAGACAGATCGGTCTTGTCAGTCGCTCGAGCGGGCGTCCGCTTACCTTTACCCCCTATCCCAGCCCTCCTTTTCAGGTGTCGGGCTCACCCTCCCTCAAGGCCGAGTTTCAGAAACTTCTGCTCCTCAGAGCTGTGGAACCCGTTCCCCTTGGGGAACGTGGGGAGGGCTTCTACTCCCGGCTGTTTACGGTGCCCAAATCCAACCAGGCTGGCCTGCGCACCATCCTAGACCTTTCCCAGTTCAATCTTTCCCTACCCCAAGAGAAATTCAAGATGACCACGCCCAGCCAAATTCGCTCCTCTTTGCAGGTGGCCGATTGGCTCAGCGTGGTGGACCTTCAGGATGCGTACATGCATATCCTGATTTGGAACCCACATAGGAGATATCTCCGTTTCTCTCTGGGAGAGGAGCACTTCCAGTTTCGGGTGCTTCCTTTGGCCCCAATTCGGCGCCGCGTGTCTTCACGAAGATGTCGGTGATCGCGTCCCATCTTCGTCTCCAGGGTATCCATGTGTATCCCTATTTGGACGACTGGCTTCTACGCAGCCCTTGCCCATTGGCAGCAGCGGGCAACCTCCAGTCTCTCCTTCAGCTCCTGTTCCATCTTGGGCTGTCGGTGAACTGGCGGAAATCCTCCACGACGGTCTCACAGGACCTGACTTTCCTGAGTTTTCGTTGGAACACGATACTGCCGTGTGTATCTTACCGGGGCAGAATGGCGGATCTGTTGGCCACGTGTCAGATGTTTACGCAGTCGGAGAGCATGTCGGCCTGGTGGTTCCAGAGGCTTCTGGGCCTCATGGCCTCGTGTGTGCTGGCTCTTCCTCTTCTCAAAATGAGGCGGACCCAGATGGCTCTTCGGAGTTCCTGGCGTCGGGCTGTGGACTCAGATTCCAAACGGATAATGATTCCGGATTCCATGAGAGTGGACCTGGATTGGTGGTCTTCTCTCAGCAACGGGTCAGTGGGCGTCTGGTTCCATGACCCAAGCCCCATGGTGACGATCACGACAGACTCCTCCCTTTTCGGGTGGGGTGCGATGTTAGATCTTCAGGTCTCGGACCTCTGGTCACCTCAGAGCAAGCCCCTGCACATAAATCAATTGGAGCTTCTGGCGATTTTTCTGGCGCTCAAGGCGTTCAGACCTCTTTGTCAACAAGGTGGTCCGCATAAGAACGGACAATGTGGTGTCAATGTACTACATAAACCAGCAGGGGGAACAGTCGCCCCCTCTCGTGGATCTGGCCATTCAGATTTGGGAGTGGGCCGTGCTTCATGGGGTCTGGTTGCTTGCAGTGCACTTCCCGGGCCGGCTGAATGTCAACGCGGATGCCCTCAGCCGGCGGACAGTGGTCAGCTACGAGTGGGAGTTGAAGGCGGAGATCCTATCATGGATTTTCTCGCGTTGGGGCACACCGGAGGTGGACCTCTTCGCCACAGCGTTAAACAAGAAGCTTCCTCAGTACGCCTCCAGAGGGGGGCTGAGAGCCTCCTCTCTTGGGGACGCACTTGATTTCCCATGGCACAACATGAGAGCTTACGCCTTCCCGCCTCTTCCTCTGGTTCATCGAGCAATTTGGAAGTTGAAAGGTTCTGTCAACTGTTCTCTTCTACTGATAGCTCTGTGGTGGCCGGCCAGGTTTTGGTTCTCAGAACTTCAACACCTGTCGGTGTGTCCGCCGATCAGGTTACCAGTAACTCCCGATCTTCACCAAGGGGAACAGCAGATGTGGCTCCCCTCCCCACAATCTCTCAACTTGGCGGCATGTTGCCTTAGTTCACGGCGCTAGAGCCTTTGGGTTTGTCTGCGGATAACATGCGCATTATCCAGGCAGCCAGGAAACCCTCGACCAGATCCCAATACAAGAGTAAATGGCTCAGGTTCTGTCAGTTGTTTGAAGAAAGAATTGGACCCGAGGGTGGCGACGATTGACACGGTGCTTTCCTTTGTCTCCTCCCTAGCAGAGTCAGGGGTTCATGTCTTGTCCTGCAGGACTTATCTCTCGGTGATTTCTGCCTACCTCTCTACAGACCGGTGTTCTTATTCATTAACTAACCCGGTGGTGAAGAGACATTTTGCTGTTTTGACACGCATCTACCCTCCGGTTCGTACTCTGCACCCGCCCTGGTACTAAAACGTAGTCCTGACGGCGCTGTGCCATAAACCTTTCGAGCCAATGGCTACGGTTGACCTCAAGTACGTGTCCTGGAAAGCGAGGAGAGTGAGTGAGCTACAGGCATTGTCGGTGGAGCATCCTTTCTTGGTTTTTCAGAAGGACAAGGTAGTCCTTCGGACGAACCCAGCTTTCCTACCAAAGGTAGTGACCGAATTCCATATGAATCAGTCGATTTCCCTTCCGTTTTTTTTTCCGAACCCTGCCTCGGAAGCGGAAAGGGTTCTACACTGCCTGGATGTCCGAAGAGCTCTTAAGTTCTACCTGGACAGGACTGCCGAGCTTCGGAGCGCTTCCCAACTGTTTGTGACCTTCGGTAAACCCCAGGGCAGGCCGGTGTCTAAGGCATCCATTTCCAGATGGATTGCTGCCTGTATCACGGAATCTTTCACCGTCCAAAAGCTGAAACCACCTAAGGGTATTCATGCGCATCAGGTGCGAGGCAAGGCAGCTGCAGTTGCTTTTCAGATGTATGTTCCTTGGGAGTCCATCGCTAGAGCGGCTACCTGGGCCTCCCCATCTGCTTTCTGTAAGCATTACTGCCTCGATATGAGCTCTAGGGCTGACGCTCAGTTCAGCCAGGCTGTGCTGAAAACCTGTTTCAGTAAGGGGTATTTCCATCCATCCATAGTTCTTGTAAGGAGTGCTTGGGAATCTCCCATAAGTATGGAGGAAAGGGGAAGGGGACGGGGACGTAGGAGTATTACCAGGTTACTCACCGTAGTGACCACCTTACTCCTAGTCCATAGTCCCCTTTCCTCCATATGCCCGCCCACCGTCCCCTCTAATAAGGTTCCTCTGTTATTGCTAATGGATCTTGGACCCTGCGATAGAAAAGGACTGATGGGCGATGCGCGGGACGGAGCCAAGGTGGGCGGGGTTACGGCCGCGTGCCGGGCCCCGCGCAGGAAAGAGAGGGACACATTTTTGGAAAAAATTTGGATGCTTTTTACAAAGTGCTCCGGTCCCGTCCCACAGGACGGAGAGATGTCCCATAAGTATGGAGGAAAGGGGACTATAGACTAGGAGTAAGGTGGTCACTACGGTGAGTAACCTGGTAATTTCAGCACAAAGCTCATTATGGGCAGTGTTGCTGGGGACTGTTGGGGTCCTCCATTTGAGATGCTTGTTATTTATCCTTGAGGGACTACAGTTCTCCAGCCTGGGGTCTGGCATGGATTCACATGCTCATGAATATTCCCCATCTTCAGGCTGATGTACTTGGTAAAATAAAGTTTCAGTTTAGTTTCTAAACTGTCTGTCTTTCTCCTATAAACCAATCGCTGAGCTCTGGGTCATACTACCCCCAGCCAAAACCTGCCCTCTACCTTAGCCCCTCCTCTGGCAGCCATCTACAAATTTTTACCGCACGTTCAAGTGTTGGGAGTCCTCACGTTTGGCTCTTCGAGCTTTTCTGCGTATTTCCTGTTTTTGTGATTGTAAATTTCTATTTTTCAGTCAGTCGAGCTTGTGGGCTCCATCTTTCTTCCTTCCGGTTAACGGGGACCTGTTTATTGGCATCTTTCACGCCCCTCAATGGCAGTAATCGTCTAATGTTCTTCTTGGAAGCTTCCAGAAGTTTGTCGGGCTTATACCGCATGGATCATGTCGGATGAGAAGGCCAGCGCTTTCCTCTTCAAGTTGTGCTCCAGCTGCGTTTTGTGGAATGTGTTCATGGACAACCAGCATTCCCAGTGCCTGTATTGCCAACACCCAACACATAAAGAAAAAGATTGACATCAGCTGTGGATTCACGAAGCGCACAATGAAGGATCAACAGGTCTGGTTGGCGACGTGCCTCCAGGCCAGGGCCTCTACCACGGGTTATTAACAGGGGCTTGGCTCTTCCGGATCCAGCCAACCTGAGCAAGCTCCGAAGTAATTTGAGGGCGCCCCATCCATGGGAGCCCAACACAAGGCCAAGCACTGCGAGTCCGCTTCCGTCTGGGTCGCCGTGCCCCTCGACAGTTAAGGCACAATCGTCTATCAGCATCGATCTCCAGCCACCGATCCAGTTTATAGCCAAGAGGAAGTAGGCTACCCCGTGGAAGCTGCAGGAGACACCGGATAAGGGCAAGGCAGGACAAGGGGTCCAACCTGCCTTTGAAGGCTGGCCTTCCCGTGAAGGCCCAGGTGCACCAGACCAAATCGTCCACCTCGATTGAGTTGGTGGCATCTCTCTCGAAGGTGAAAGGGGCGGATCCCGTCCAGGATGCCCCGAGTGGCTCTTCCTCCCAGGATGGAGGCTTCAGCCAAGCCGACTGAGAAGACTCGAATAGTGGAAGCCGGACCTCAGCCCGCGACTGACCCCTCAGGACCCGAAAAAGGGGGTCGGGCTGTGAAGAACTCCAAGGAACTGCCATTTTTTCATCCGATGAGGAGATGCTTTCCATCTACACGATCAGAGTGGCGACGACAATGGAAACGTTTTGGTAAAACGCCCGTTGAAGACAGCGACAGTCGACTGGGATGACCCTGTTCCCCAGGTGCCCCTGATAGACGTCTTGCAGGATATCCTCTCGAACTTCCACATGTTGGTGTCAGATTCAGAGAAGGATGCTGATGGTCCCACCAGCAGCACCGACACCAGTGACCCAGATCACACAGGGGCACCACGGGCAAAGAAGAGGAGACAATCTTGACCTCCATTCGAACTATCGCTGCCTCCCCTCTCCCCCTTAGAGGGCTGGGGACAGACACAGCGAAGATGGACACGGATGACGGCGGGCTGGGAGATTCGCTGTCGCCACAGCCGAGAGCATCCCCACCGGATGAAGTGGGCTCCTTTCATTCCATGATCGCCAGTGCGTCAGAGCTTTTCCAACTCATCCTGGAGGAAAAGGAGGGCTTCCTGTATTCGCGACGGGAGGTGAAGAGGAAGACCATCCTGTCGGTCCCGCTCCTGGACGACGTTTGGGGTGAGGGGCTGACCCTGCTGAGGAACCCCGCCTCAGCCCCAGCGAAGAGAGACTGGCTCAAAGAAATACATGGTGCCGGAGTCTGTCGCAGGACTATGTGTGGTCTTGGCTGCCGCCAGGAAGAAATCGTCGAGTGAGACATCTTCTTCGTCAGCCCCTTCGGACATTGAGGGGAAGAAGTTAGATTCCATGGGTAGAAAGATCATCTACTCCGCAGCGACAATGGTCAATGCGGCCAACGCCTTAGCGATCGTGGCCAGATACGACCAGGAGCTGTGGTTCAAACTGGCTCCTCTCCTGGATTCTCCACCCTCCACTCCTCCTATCTCCCTCCCCTCCCCCCCCTTAGAGGACAAGCGCGTTGAGGCTTTGGAGATGCTCCAGGAAGGCAAAGAGGTGTCGGATCACAACATCACGGTGGCACTGGACATCACAGACACTAGTTTCCGCCAGATGGGCAACAGGGTTTGCCTTCGCTGTCGTGGCTGGCTCAAGGCCACCAACTTCAGGCAAGGGGTCCTGCGAGGGTCTTGGACATGCCGTTCGTCGATGAATCCCTCCAGGACATTAAGACGGACACAGCCCGTGCCTTGGGCACTCTGCAGCAACACCGGCCATCCTTGACTTCCTCAGGAGTGAAGTCTAGCAGGTCTTCGAAGGGTTTTGGCGGGGGCTCATCCTCTTACCGCCAACCATCCCGTTCTTCAACCCAGGAAGAAGACCGGGTTCTCCAAGGCTTTCGGCGGACGCAGTGGTCAAGGATCCCAAGGCAGTCTGACCTCCAAACAAGATTGAACCGGTCAGGACGTCTGGGGGCCCCCGCCCCTGTACCCCGGTGGGAGGCCAGCTGGCGAACTTAGTCAGCATGTGGAAGACCATCTCCACCGATCGATGGGTGCTTGATGCTCTCGCCCACAGAAACACTTTGGAGGTTCAACAAAAGTGTCTGCGAATGCCACCGGTGGCCCGACAGGAAAATGACATCCTTCAGCTGCTGCTGGAGGTTCGGGACATGTCAAAAAAAAAAAAGGCGGGGGCGGGGGGGCGGTGGGGGCAGAACGATAGTTGGTTCCACAGTGACACTGCGGTGCCGGAGTTTACTCAAGATACTTTCTCGTAAAAGAAAGAAGACCTGGGGCTGGAGGCCCATTCTCAACCTACGACGACTCAAGTACCTAAAGTCCCAGAAGTTCAGGATGGTAACGCTGCAGCATGTGCTCTGCCAGCTGGATCAGGGAGACTTTCTGTCGTCATTGGATCTGGAGGACGCTTACTTCCATGTCCCCATACACGAAGCATCGCAAGTTCCTGCTTTTCGTCGTCCAAGGGAAGCATTACCAGTTCAAGGCTCTTCCCTTCGGACTAAAGTCTGTGCCCTGTGTTTTCACGAAGCGCCTAGCTCCAGTGGCGTCCCATCTGTGTCTACGGGGATCCACGTGTACCCTTACCTGGACAATGGCTCATCCGGCCCAAGTCAAGGTCATCGCCATCGACCACACAGCAAGGAACGTTTGGCTACTGACGGAACTGGGACTCCCAGTGAGTTATGCAAAGTCCTGCTAAACTCCATCGCAGGACGCGCTGACCCTGGGGTCCAGGCTCAATACGGTGTCATGCCTGGCGTCTCCGTCGGAAGAGGATAGTGGCCATCTTGGGCTATGCAACGGCTGTTGGCACTGAAGATCGCCATGGTGCGGACCATTGAGTCACTGCTTGGCATGATGTCGTCGTGCATATACCTGATCTGACTCTGCAGGTTGCGGATGCGCCTTCTAAGGGAATTCCTTGACGCCCGTTGAGTGCAGGTGTCCAGAGGCTTCCAGGACAAGATCGCGCTCGACAAGGAGTTCCGTCTTGTGAAAAGGTGGTGGGGCATGTGCTCCAACATAGCCGGAGGCACGAATTTCCAGAGCCCAGCATACCAGGAGACTAACCATGGACACTTCCCTGAAAGGATGTGGAGCCCACACTGAAAGTCTTCACGCCAGAGGCCTGTGGCGGCTGGAAGAGAAGACTCTGCATATCAACGTATTGGAACTACAGGTGGTGTTTTGGGCCCTCAGGTCGTTTCTGCCGTCCCTCAAGGGCCAAGTGGTGCGGGTCTTCACGGACAATACCACCACAATGTTTTTCATCCGGGCACCAGATCGCCAGCGCTCACCAGAGAGGCGCAGGAGTTGTGGCACTGGGCCGTCACCAAGGGGATGTTCCTCGTTACGTTTCACCTGGAAGGAGTAAAGAACACTGACTCGCTCAGCAGGGAGCTGCACTCTTGTCACGATTGGGAGCTTTGGCAGGATCAAGTGGACAACCTTTTCCTCAAATGGGGCAGTCCCCAGATCGATCTGTTTGCGATGGCGATGAACACATAGTGCTTGAGGTACGCCAGCAGATAGATTTCCCCAGCCAGGGAGCATGGGGGGGCACATTCTCATTCCCTTGGGAAGGTTTGTTTCTGTATGTGTTCCGTCTGTTGCTGCTGCTGCTTCTTCGAGTCATCCGTCAACTTAGACGGTACTGGTGCAGGATGATTCTCGTCGCACCAGCGTGGACAAGGCAGATCTGGTACCTTGACCATCTCAGCATGTTGGTGTCCCCTATAGTCAGGCTGCCAGTGGTTGCAGATCTTCTCGCCAGGGAAGGAGGCGCAATTCTGCACCATGACCCGGTATCTCTGAACTTGAAGGCCTGGCTCCTGCAGCGCTAGAGTTCGGTGGCTACGATCTTCCGGCGGATTGCAGGGTGGTACTCGCCAAAGCCAGGGCATAGTCTACTTTGAAATGCTACAGACACAAATGGAAGTGTTTTGAGACTTGGTGCCGTTCGCAGAAGATCAACCCTCTGAGGGTCATGGCCCCTCAAGTACTTCCATATTTACTGCCGTTGGCTAAATTGGGGATGGCGCACACCTCCATCAAAGTAAATCTGGGTGCTAATTCCCGCTGTACCAGGTCTCCGGGACAGTCTTCACTGTGGTAGCACAGTCTAGTCCAGGAATTCATCAAGGGACTGTTCCGTTCGTTCCCTGCGGTGAAGGCGCCAGTGACGCGCACCTAAGCAAGTACATGTAAGTACCGCTTGGCCACGTTACTTTCCTCTGCCTTCCTGGATTTGTTACCAAGGATTGTCCGAAAATATCAACTTGGATTGAGACTTAAATACCCAGAAGGTGAACCTGCCCATGAACTCTTTTAAAGCATCAGTGTGCTGGACTATAGCATTCTTACATATGCATTATCTAGTTGTTTAGGCTTAAGCAGCAAGTTCAGTGCTTGACACGCCCTGGTGAGGGAGTGACTATATAATCCAGAACGCGTGTGCACCTAAGCAAGTACCTGTAAGTACCACTTGGCTGCGGTACGGAGGCACAAAAGCCCTACATAAGGAGTTTTTTCTCGCTTGTTTGCTTGGGTCTAATTTGTATTGTATAGAGTGATTGACTAAGCGTTGTGATTGTGTAAGAGTATTGGTTGAAATAATACGCGCAACTGTGCTGACAAAAAATAGTTGTACTATTTTGCATTGCCTCTCAAATAATATCAGAGGTATATGCGTCTATACTTATTGAAATCTAATATGCCAGACATGCCTGATTTGCCTTTATCACCAATGAAAACTCTTATCTAAAACGGCAGAAAAGCCCAAACGTGTGTCCCGAACGTTGCGGAAAGCTATTATGTTGACATCAGTCACGCACTCTCCAATAGTTAATAAAGATATCCGCTTGTTTTGTGCCACACGTAAGGACATAATGGTAACACCCTCCACGCTTGCAAGTAAGATTCCAATAAGTGGTGGAGACCCATTGTGTATAAAAGATGCCCAAGAACCTGCTCCCCAAGTGATATCCGACAACACAATTTTACAGTACACTAAGTCGCCCGACAGAGATGGAAAGTGGATTCCCCATGACAACGGTTGAGGAGACTAGAGAAAGCGACAAGGTATTTTCTGATATATCAAACCACGCAAGCATTAGAGGAGACTCCATATCGAAACACACTGTGTCGCCTGATTACTATCAGTGTTTCATGGACTCTCCCAGCCCTCATGTGACAGATTAATTTATGCAGCCGACTGCCAGGCGGCGATTGTCCTCCGTGGAATGTACTAAATCTCCAGTTAATAATAGTTTGATTGAAATCACACTAGTGGGCGTTAATACTACAATATCGGGCCTATACAAATAGTTTGATTTCTTGACACAAAGATAACCCAACAATCGCTGCAAATTCAACATAGTTGATTGGATTGCAAAATCCGGACACAACGCCTGCATCAGAAGTATTCCAAATCCATAGAAATAACTGAGATCATAGATGCACATAATGGAGCGATTGAAATGCTATCAGCCCTGTAACAGTATTGTAACAGTATTGCTGACGTTCACACAAATAATTCGCCCCATAGACTGTGGGGAAGGGATAGTGGCAGACTTGAATTCTTCATGGATTAGTGTTGAGACACAACCTAGTCAACCGTTGCAAAAAGCTGGGCGACAATCTTACGACGTCTTTAGTCAACAACCACGCTTGAAAGGGCGGTCCAGGCATCTTCTAACAAAACCATACCAAGCAACTCGGAAGGTTAATAAAGCAACTTCTCTTGGTCCTGCTGCCACTTTGTGCTTCCAAATCTGAAGATGGCTGCCAGAGGAGGGGCTTAGGTAGAGGGCAGTCATTGGCTGGGGGCAGTATGACCCAGAGCTCAGCGATTGGTTTATAGGATAAAGACAGTTTAGAAACAAAAGTGAGAGTTTCTTTTACCGAGGTTTCCCAGTCTGACGAAGGGGAATATTCATGAGCATGTGAATCCATGCCAGACCCATGCTAAAGTAACTTTATAGTCTGAGAGATTGGCACACAACCTTATGTGAAGTGCCAAAGGGATACCCAGTTTCCCCCTTCTTTCTGCTCCTGTGACTTTTCAGTCACATAGACAATCTCCTAGTTGTGGCTGGTGGCAGTGGACATGTTCTTTCTACCAACTATTGCGTAATTTCCCACTGCAGGCTATGTCCATAGCCGTGGTAGTGCGCAATAGGGGCACCCACGTACTAACTTGGGAACGCCTTTGCTTTTTTTTTTTTATCCATTACCAGCATGGTTGTATTTTATCAGCCCTTCTACCATTCTGGGAGGGGGAGGCCTGTGTGTGTTTTTCCTTTGACAGGAACACTTGAGTGTACCCGCCTAGGCTCGAGTGTCTGGGCGGGCAGGTAGTGGGGGAGGAGCTTTTCACCCCCCCCCCGGTACTTTGTCTGCCAGAGTGCCTGAATGGGACCAGCTCCCACCGGGGATCTAGCTGTCTTGATTGTACAGCCAAACACCCCTTTTTTGTAAACTACTGAGGAAGATTGCAGATGAGTGAGTGCTCTAACTGTATAAAAGGTGAGGTTCCCGGAGTGAAAAGGTGAAAAGCAAGTCGACCACTGGAAGCTGAAGTAACCAAAGACGACTACCAGAGACGCCTGCCGACCCTTTGCAATACTGTGAGGCGACCACTACTGTCCTTGACACTTTTAACTCCGAAAATGATAGGATATTTATAACGTGCTTAATACCCAGAGGTTTCTAAGCACGGACCCGGGATCGAACCGGTTTTGCTCTGTCTCGTCTTGCTTCCAAGGCAAGCGTGCTGCCTCTGAGCTATCCTCCTGAGACGGGAGTCCTTACCATTGACTGGTGGGAGCAAGCAGTCGCAAGACAAAACTTTGATCTGAGCCATCTCCCGAGGTCCTGTGAGTTTCAAGAGCTGCGTAACACCAATACCAGGACACTTGCTGCCCATTTTGACAGAATCCTTGTGCAAAGGCCAAATCAGTTCAAGTCTTAGCTGAACATTCAAGGACACTACAGAGACCCAGTCCAACGCGTCCAGACCCCTTAATCGGAGTGTGGGACTGCAGGAACCGAAGATTGACTGGGCAAATTGGGTCCTATGTTGGTGCTGCAGAAAAGGCGCCAAAACCGCAGTGACCAAAGAAGTGGATGTTGTGTCGGAGGTCCTCCCTCGAGACTGCTGCCGAGAGATCCAGTCCATTGTCCTGCCTTTCGTCATCGGACCAAGTAATCCTGAAGTCTGGTCCAGAGCAGCAACATCGTGGAGGATCCACCACAAACAATTTCTTCAAACCTAAGGTACTGTGGGGAAAAGGTATTGCTTGCTTCAAGAAGTCGCTCCAGAGTGTTGCAGTGCATGTAGAGATGTCCAGGGCAGCCAACTCTTACCGCCGACCCAAGCCGCTGCTTGTGTCCCTTCCTTGAGTCTGTTTTTAGGTCTACCTTGTTAATTAAAATGCATTTTGGGACTAATGACTTATTATGCGAAGAACCCCTCTCTAGAACCTTCAACCTAGCTCATATTGCACTAGCTAACCATTTTCCTCCCTTTAAGTGACTTTACTATGTTTGCAGAGTAAATGTATTGCCGTATAAACAGGTGAAAACCTCATGAGTGCTCAGTAATCGATAACATTGTCTTTTCCCTTTCTAATGTTGCTAACAAACACAAAAGTGAAAGTGCCCTTTGAAGTGTATTATCAAATATTCCTAAGTGTTCTAGTGTAAAAGTCTAAAGTCTTTAAAGTGATTCTGGTGTAAATATAATATATACTTTTATATAACCAGGGTCGCTCCAGAGTGTTGGAGTGTACGTAGAGGTGTGGGGGGGGGGTCTCCTCTTACCTCCGACTCAAGCCACTACTTGTCTCTTTAGCTAGTACTTCAACAGGGTCTCCTTTGGTTGTCTTTTATCTTCTTTCCTAGAGACTAGGAAGTATCCACAGGAACTTTGACTTCTGCTGCTTTTCAAGACATTTCTGTGCCAATTCCCTTTAACCTTAGAGACCCCCAGCTCTTTCGATGGATTCAGGAAATGTTACTCCTGAGTGAGTGGGACCTTTTTCTCTCTCGCCCATGTGCTTTTCTGACTGATTTTCTATGTTCCCTACTGTTTTATGGAGTCTGGCTTTTGCATTGAAACACACAGCACCTTTCGTGCAGTGCCACTGAAGTTCCTTGGCCTTCTCTTAATGTTTGACTTCAATTTCTTGGGTGAACTACTGTTACCAAGAATAGTAAAATGACCCCTTCTTACGTTTTACTTTATGGGTCCAGCGCACACCATTCTATGTGGAGTGCTGTGGGGTTGCATAGTAATTCCTTTAACCCATTCAACTCACTTGAATGGCTGGTGGCAGTATTATACTGAACTCGAATGTCACCTCTGGGTGCTGGAACATGTGTAACATATGAATGAAATACTCACCTGCTGTATTTACTTTTTGAATTGAATCCTAATTTGGGTTAATGTTAGTTAAGTGCTTTTTAAAGAATGCTTTAAATATCTGTGTATAAATAATGTATTACAACTTTGTGTGTACGTGTTTAATTGGATACCTACATGTATCTATTTCATTGCACAGCTCTACAGCTCAAATTACCCCTCTTAAGATGAGCCTGGCTGCTCAGTCACACTTCCAACTTGTGTATGTTAAAAGGTGGGTCTAACAACAAGGAGAGGAGTCTGGCATTGTCCCACACCAGTTGGACTGCACTAATTCTTACCCAACACTCTCCGAACTGCCTTTTAGATAGGGTATTGTTTTGGACTTAAAAAGACTTGCTATGCAGGGAAACTGCCTCTAGAACCCGAAGCTGTGATGGGATAACACTAACAAACTGTTTGGACTTAAAAAGACTTGCTATGCAGGGAAACTGCCTCTAGAACCCGAAGCTGTGATGGGATAACACTAACAAACTGTTTTCCTTCCCAAAAATCCTTTTTAAATGTGTATGCCGACTAAATGCAATTGCTGTCTCATAGAAAAGAGCAGATAGACTTTGTGGGTGCGCGTTATTACTGATAATATGGTAGACCTGTCAAACTCCTGTAACAACTGTGCTCGTTCAGCAACTACCAACTTAATGGCCTTTTGAAAGTATTACCTGTGTGTTGGTTTATTGGACTAAGTTTTTAACACTGACTCTTGTGTAAATATCTTTCTGGAGCTTGTGGATCTGCTTAGATCACATGCGCTGCATTTTTTTTTCCACCATCGAAGTTGGTCGCAAATGCAGAGTTCTCTTCCAGGCTGATGCCTTTTGATAAAGTTGTACTTGTAGACTTGCTTCCTTTCCTTTGATGTTTACCTCGCTGCACAACTGCTCAACCACTAGACAGCTCCTGACGAACACTCACATCCTCAAGGACTGATCGATCGATGACCAGACATGGCCTTTATGGGGCACTTTGGCCCATTACAACAGGGAGAGAGGGGGGAGGTTCTTTATACTGACCTCTTTTAGAGAATATTCATCCCATCATCCACTTTCTTCTATTTTCACCCATCTGCCCTTTTAAAATATAATGGACAAAACCCCATTAAAATTTGGCCCCTCCTGCCACCGTAAAGTCCTGTGGAAGGACATGCACCGAGTGTGCAATCACTGTCTCCTTAGGGGTCGCACCAAAAAGCATTGTAAATCCTGTCAGCTTTTCTGGCCTAAAACCCTAAAGAAACTGCAGACGGAATGCTGGGGTGCTCACGCCATATAGGCTGAGGCCTCCATAGACGTAACGGGAGGCTCCGCGATGGCAGTTTTGGGGTTATGAGTGACACCGAGGGCGAACAACCCAAGTGCAGGCCCCGGACTCCAAGAAACAGGCAGACTCGTCCTGTGATGGAGAAGACACCCGGCGGCAAAGGCACACGCAAACACACTAAGGACATACCCTATGGCCAACTCTTGGCGACATCATGTAACGTTGAGGCCCATGCAGTGACCAGAGATAAAGCCTCCGGCTCCTCGCAGTCTTCTGGCCCTTCGCGCACGCTTTCGCCTCATGGCAGTTCCCAAAAACCAAAAGTGAAGGTCGGTTTGAACACTGCATGTTAGGGAGAATTCTCAGAAATGTGCTAATTCTCTTCTACCTTAGAGACCCCAGCTCTTTTGCTGGACTTCAGACTTTAAATTTCTAACCTGGAGAGAGTAAGCCCTTTTTCCCACTCTTGTGTACTTTTATTGTAATTTTGACCCTGTTTCTTTTTAACTTTGGAGTCTGACAAACTCCATAGGCATCACCTTTACATTGTGACACACAGCACCTTCAGTGCAGAGGCCCAGGGAAGTCTTAGATTTCCCAATGGTTTAAATACCTTCTCTTGGTGAAACGATTTCCAAGAGCAGTGAAGTGAAATTGACTTACCTACATTTGTAACTCTTACAGTAGGGTGCTGGAGGGGTTACTTGGTATCCCCTTTGTCTAGTTTCTCATGTAACATTTTTATGTTAACCTTTCTACAATGAATGGCTGGTGGCAGTGGTTTGACAGCTAGGCTGGAATGAGTGGGAGAAACCTGCATGAAAGGTGAGGCTTTTTGGCTTGGAAGGCAGTCGACCACTGGATGAAGGAATCCGAAGAACTTGGAATAGATGCCTGCTGCAACTCCTGGACCGTTGGTTTTCCCGGTGAAGCCCTGCTGCTGTGTTGAAGCTCCGAATTAGCCTTGACCAGAGAAGTCCTGCAAGGACAACTTCTCCCCTTGAGTTGGTGGGACCAATCAACCCCAAAGTAAGTCACCTGGGCATCCTCTCGTAGCTGGTTGAATTTCCACTGCAGTTGCTGCTGAAAACCGAAGAGCCATGGAGAGGAACACCAGTTTGTGTGCGTTGCTTTTTAGTTGGCCAAGAGCTCCTGGAAGATACTTGGGACTCACAGGAAGCGGGACTGGCCGAGCCTGGCCACCTCAAGAGTGCTGGACCCCAGATCGAAGGAAAGCCCATCTCAACAGCCAAGCATCTGCGGTGGTGCTATTTGCTGAGACGCAAGGAGCTGAAACCGCAAAGTGCCACTGAATAGAAGTTGTTTTATTCCTGTTGCTGACTATCCCGTTGCAGTGCAGGAGTCCTCCAGATGTCCTCCCTCTTGACCCCATGACTAAGGCTCAGGAACAACAGGATCTGCAGAGCTGCACAGGAACAGAAGCCAGCTGGAACAGTTTTTCTTTTAACAAAAGGAACTGTACAGTCTAAGAGAACTTGCCTCTTGTTGTGTAACCTCACTGATTCTCAGTGGAGACTTGTCTTGGTTGCTTCTGTAGAGTTGCTAACAGCTTCTTTACCTCACAAGCCTATTCAGCTTATGGCCATAATGTGATTTGTTCTTTTCTACAAAGACTTCTAAAACATTGTGCAAGAATTTTACCTAGCTGCAAGAATTGCTTCAGCACACCTAGACTTTTGTCCAATTGACTTTGGCCTGGCCTGGCACACTTATGACACACTTATGTATTGCTCTAAATGCCACAGTAATATATTAATGTCCAGTGTCCTGGCTATTTAAGTCACCTCAGGGTGTAGGGGGTGTCTCTGTACCATCCCAAATGGGTACTTGCTGATTTAGAGAAACTAAGAGTGTGTATTTTGAAGTGTAATGTGTTACTAATATATTGCCCCTTCTGAAGAATGCTTACTCAAACTGACAGTTAAATAATTGTTTAAGAAACCTTGTGTGTAAGAGTTTATTTGAATACTTGGCACGATGAATCTCTAACTCCCCTACTGCTCACAATGACCCCTGTTGAGATAAGCCTGGCTGCTCAACGCGCTACCAACATGTGTAGTTTAGACTTATACCAAAGGTTGGGTTCCTAATGCCAGACGGTCAGGGTTGTTGTAGTGCACCCAATGGGTACTGCATACAATCTTGCATAACATTGAATTATTTGTTAACCTTTGTTTTATTCCTCTATTCTATCTTTTACACCAAACTCCGTATTGCTCTAAATGTACCAGTGATGAATCGATGTCCAGTGTCCTAGCTTTTTAAGTCACCTGAGGGTGTAGGAAGTTGTGTGCCATCCCCAATGGGTGTCATCTGATTTAGAGAAAGTGTTTTGAAGGTATTTTGTGTTACATGTATTGCTCCCTTCTGAAGAAGGCTTATATAACCGACTATGAAATTAATAATTGTTTTATCAAGAAACCTTGAGTCTAAGTGTTTATTTGAATAACTGTACTGTGAAACTTTGTCTCAACATTACTGCTCTCATTGACCCTTCTTTAGATGAGCCTGGCTGCTCAGCCACACTACCAACCTGTGTAGTTCAGACTTATACCAAAGGTTGGGTCCCTATTGCCATGAGGTCAAGGTTATTGTAGTGCACCCAAAAGCTACTGCCTACAATCTTGCCTGACGGCGCATGTAAAAAAAATGCTCCTTTTGCCCGCCGAAGAACAGGCGGCGAAAGGTGTTTCAACGTTTCCAAAGTAGACGCCTAAAATACAAGCAATAATTAAGAAACCTGCCAGTGCTTCACTACTTAAAGCAAGTTAGCTGAAAAAAGTTTCGATTCCCTTGACCCTAAAGGACGCTTATACAGTTTTCTAACCCCACAGACACCTTCTCTGGGGCTGTGTGCCATAAAGAAACCATTCCCTCCCAGCCCACCCCTGTTAAGGATGTCACTCCCTCAAAGGCCTCTGTAATTTCAGGCTTCCCACCCTCATGCCATTTTACACCAGAACAATGTAATAAACTTTTAGGGAAAATGTCCTGTTTTGTGGACTTCATGGACCAACACCCCGACCAATTGACAATTCTTAGACTCCTCACAGTCAGGGGCATCAGCAGAGCACCCTCCTGCCAAAAAGTCCTGCCTTGAGCCACAGCTGAGGCTCAAGGCTCTAGGCAATCCAGCCTCGGCATTCCAAAAGACCTCAATACCAATACCCCCCTCTTGGGACTCTTATTATGACGACCAAGCAGACCAGGGTGTCAGGGGGACCTATGGCCATGACCAGTTTTACGACAATGACTACATTTAGATAATTCAGTCGCCAGGCCATTAGGACCAGCCTGTAGCAGATTCGCCGGTTGACAATCTACTCCAGCACAACAAACTGCTACTAAAGGCGGCGCAACATTTCAATATCGACACTCGGGAAACACAGGTTGACGAGGACTTTGTGGACTATATCCTGGGGGGGGACACAGTCTGCCACCCAGTTTATACCTCTCCTGCAGCCAGTACAAAGATGGATCCAGCCATCCCTACTAACACCTACTTTTGAACGAGGGTGGTCATCCTGAGAACAGAAAAGCTATTCAGACCCGTGCCCACTGACCCCCTGTATATTAGGGGTCAGATCCAACCAGATTCCCTAGTGGTCACCACCACCAGAAAAAGCGCAGGCTTTCTCCTCTGGCATCAGCAGAAGCCCCGCCAGACCAAGCGAGCAAGAAGGTGTATATGTTTGGGAGAAAGGTTGCCTCTGCTGCAGCATTCTAAACAAGAATCGCAAACAATACTACACTGTTGGCTAGTTATGGCTGCCACAAAGGGATGAGCTGGAGCCCCAAATAAACAGTCCAAGAACCACTAAAGGCCCAAATGCTTAAACCTATCTTATAGGGCAAGCAAGTTTCGAACTGCATCCTGAACAGCAATCTTGATGTGGCGGATAACGCAGGACACATCATAGCTGAGGGAACACCCATTAAGCGGGATGCTTGGCTTTGGCAGTTAGGGTTTAAGCTGGAGACTCAAGCAACCTTCTTGAACATGCCAGTGGAGCCAAATGTATTATTTTGGAAGGCCATAAGACACCCTCGAGCGTGACAAGGAGTATGACTCTTAAATCCTTTGGGCAGCTAACTAACAAATCCTATTCCCAACAGGGTTTCCCAAAATCTAGGAGATTTCAGGGCCAGGGTGCACAGTGCTCCTCAGGCTAGTCTCAAGCAGGACAGTCCTCGTCCTGTGGCCAGTCACAAGGCTATGGTTCATCGTTCAACTTTCAAAGAGGGAATAAAAGGGGCAGAACATCACCTGTGAGAGGCTTAACCCCTCTCAAGCAATGATATGCCGTTTCAGGTCCCCTCCCATGCCACTCCAGTAGGAGGCTCAATCTCTCAATTCACCTACGCATGGAAGGGTATAACATCGGACAAGTGGCTGTTGTCCACCGTTGCAGGCGGCTATTGTATCGAGCTGGTACAAAGACCACGCTACTGCTCGCCGAGACAAAATAAGATGACAGCAGAAGACCAAAGAATACCGCTGGATGAAATAAGGGCGCTACTCGACAAGGACGCCATAGAGATCGTCCCGACAAACAAGGTAAACAAGGGTATTTATTCAACCTATTTGTTCCAAAGGAAGACCTTACCATGCACTCCGTACTAGATCTACAACATGCAAACGCATGTCAAACCACAAATGTTTCGTATGACCACGCTCCAGGAGGTGATTACACTCCTGAAATGAGGGTGCTGCATGGCAACTTCGGATATTTCAGTGCACCCTGCTCACAGAAAAGTAGTATCGGCACACCTGTGCAGGTGGTCGATCCCAGTATACCCTTAACTGGACGATTTGCTAATCACTAGGGAAACTCCTCACATTTGCAAATGAAATGCGCAAAGAATGGACCTGATCTTCAATCTGGGTTTTTAAATCAACAAGAAGAAATATTCTAGTCCCCAGGCAAATAAAGCATTTCTAGGGGCTATCCTAAACGCAAAGGAGGAGCTGGCTTTCCCCTCAAATGCGAGAGTACAAAATATGCTGTTGCAGGTACCTCGCTACAGGGTCAGTCGCCAGATAACTGTACGTAAAGCAATGCGCTTGCTTGGGATGATGGCTTCTTGCATTCGTTTGGATCCGCAACCGCGCCCGTGCATGCGTTCAATGCAGGAATGGTTAGTGAAACAATGGTCTCAGGCAAGTGGATAGTGGGACGATCTAGTGGTTGTTTCGCTAACCCTGGTTCAGGCTCTTCACTGGTGGTCCAAGGACAGCCTGTTAAAAGGAAAACATTGTTGTGCTCCACCAGCACAAGCAATCCCAACTACAGGCTCCTCACTCGCCGGATTGGGGGGCGGGGGCACTTCCTCCACCATACAGCCCACGGACAGTGGACCCACTCTACTGCCCAAAGACATTTCAACTTCCTGGAACTCTTGTTAGTCCTCACGGCTCTTCAGGCCTTTCAGAAACATCTCGAGGGTCAAACGGTGCAGGTCCTCACAGACAGCACCACAGCCGTGTTCTATCAACAAGCAGGTAGGCACACACTCTCCATGTCTGTCCAAGCTATCCCAAAGAATATGGAAGTGGGCACTCAAGCAGAACATGTTGCTAACATCTCAACATGTTCCATGGGATCTCAATTCTTTGGCAGACACTCTAAACGGACACCCACTGCCAAAAGAACACGAGTTGCAACTCAGAGATCCTAGACAGAATATTCTCACTATGGGGTCACCCCCCACTAGACCTGTTTGGCACAAAGCAAAACGCACAATGCCCAGACTTCGGGTCCAGGTTTCCCCAGCCAGGGTCCAAGGGGAACGCCCTGTGGATGTACTGGTCGGAGAAATTTGCTTATCCCCCTACTCCCCCCCCCCCCCGAAATCACTCCTGAGCAGGATAGTGCACAAGATGCACCAGGAACAAGTAACCCTAATCCTGGTAGCTCCTATGTGGGCAAGACAGCCTTGGTTTCCACATCTGCTCAAACTGGCGATGTGCGACCCAATCAAGCTCCAGTGCCCGCACAACATGTTGACACAACACAAAGTGGCATCTCTCCACCCACAATCAATTAAGTTGACAGCTTGCCTCTTGAAGTTAGTTTGGCCCCTTGAACCTTCCCCAAAGGTGAATGGATATCCTTAAAGAGGCACAAAAACGCAACACCAGGCACTGCCATTTTAATAAGTGGAAACGATTTGTGATATGGTGCACATCACAATCACCAAGTCCATTAGAATATTCTCCAGCTAACATTCTACACTACATGCTTTACTTTAGACTGTCCTAGTATAACATTCCTTATAGGTGCATCTGGCGGCCCCATCGGCTTACATCACTTCACTAAACAAGGTGTCCTGGTTGAAAGTCCCTGTCGTTAAGGCATTCATGGAAGGGGTAAAGAGGCTATACACCAAATTTCCAACCCTCCCTAGGTTGGGATCTCAATGCTGTGTGCTCCAAGCTCATGGAGGCCACCCTTGAGCCTATGCACAAGGCCAGCCCAAAGCTTCTTACCTATAAAACTGCATTCTTACCACTGGTAGCTATAGCCTCTATAAGACGAGTCAGTGAGCTAAAGGCATTGTCCGTACAAGACCCCCCCCTTTTTTTTTAATTATACACAAGGACAAGGTTGCCCTCAGAACACATTCTAGGTTCTCACCTAAGTTAATTTCCAAGTTCCATGTAAACCAATCCATAGTACTTCCCACCTCCTTTCAAAATCCATCAAACTTGGCAGACAGAAGCCTCCATACACTTGATGTATGGAGGGCGGTCTTGTACTATGTGAACAAAACAAAACCCCCTAAGGAAAACAAACTATTTGTTTCCATTGCGCCTGGTACAGAAGGTGATCACATATCAAAGAACGGCATCTCCAGATGGATAGTCAAGTGTATACACCTCTTCCCTATCCAAGAAGGTTCTACCTTTCACACGAAGAGCACACTCTACCAGAGATACAAGAGCTACTTGAGCTTTCATTTGGAAAGTCGCTCTGGATGCCATCTAAAAGACTGCTACATGGAGCCCCATCCATACGTTCACACAGCATTGTTGCATTGACACACACTCTTAAGCAGGTTCACAGGTGGGACAAGCAGAAAAAAGGTTTAACCTATACAAAAAGGTTGTAAATGCATGCCAAAGGATCGAACATCAAAAGTTTGAACCTTTGGTGGCATGCATTTTTTTTAAAAACACTGCAGGGGTGTCCCCCTACCCCCCCCGCAACAACCCGCTCACCATACTATACAGTATGGTGAGTGGGGCTTGCGGGCGACACCCCTGCAGCATACCTGGAAAAATAAAAAAACCGGGGGCTGTGGGGGTTTCCCCCACAACACCCCGCTCACTACACGGTACAGTATAGTGAGCGGAGGCTGCGGGGGGAAACCCCTGCAGTTGCCCCCCCCCCCAAAAAAAGAAAAGGGCCTTGCAGCGCCGGTTCCCGATCACATAAGTGAAAGGGAACTGGCGACGCTGGGACACGGAGCGTTTTTAAAAGGGAAGTAGGGTGTGTATGGGGTGATGTTGGGGGTGTGGGTGGAGGTGTGCTGTGGGTTTTTTAATGTTTTTAAAATTGTTTGCATGGGAAATGTACGAACTTTTTTGTGGTGCGTACATTTCTCCTGCAAACTTTTCCGTCGAAGACTTTTCCACGACGGAAAAATCACATAGATCCGGGACAAGCGGTCCTAAAACACCTTTGCTGCTGTACCTTCTTCCCACCTCCTCCAGATAATGCTTGCTAATCTATGCAGAGCATGTGATCTAAGCAGATCCACAAGCTCCGGAAGGGATATGTTGCTCACTGTAATCGTATTTCTGGTGCTTGTATCTGCTTAGATTCACAAATGGCGCCCACCCTTCCTCCCCTACTGGAGTAGAAGGGGCATAGATGTTTTCTGGGTTGTCACTGTTTCTGCTTTATCACATTTGTATTTGCGCTACACTTCATGCAACCTCATGTCAGAAACAGACTATCCGAGGGACCTCAAACGTGAAGGACCAGGGGTACAGTAAACGTGTCACTAGGGATAGTATTACTAAACACGCTCTGTCGATGTCCATTTTTGAGTTTCGAAAACAAATGTAATAATCTTTGACTTAGACTAGATGGCAGACTATGCAGAGCATGAGGATATAAGCAGATGCAAGCACCAGAAATACGATTACAGTGAGCAATGTATCCTGTATTTTAATATAAATGTAAGTGTTGATTTGATATGCATTAGTAACTAGGTTCAGCGTATTTATCTATAGCTCACAACTTAAGATGAGCCTGACTGCTCTGCCACTCTACCAAGGTCTCTGACTAGTACAGACTGATACTAAGAGTTGGAGATCTACAAACCACTGTGATAGCTTACTAAAGTCGTACCGCCAAGTGGGACTTTAGCAAAACTCCCCAACAGAGAGCCCAAAGAGCTCCCAGCAACACTGCACAAAGGGTGCTGTGTGCTGAAAAATTTAAACAAATATGCCTTTAAAAAGTATGCTGGAAAAAATGACTCCATAAAACAAAGTAAAAACACAATGAACAGTGTTCCCATGGTCAATGCAAATAGAATGAATGAGGGGGAAAAAAAGACTCCCCTCATTCAGGATAACAATAAAAAGGTCCCGAAATCCAGCAGAAATTGCAGGCGGGGAGGAGGAAGGTGGGGCGGGGGTGTTTGCTGGATCTGTCTCGCAGGTAGAGGGGATTTGGCATAAAAATAACAAATCTCCCTAGCAGTAGCTTGATTGGGTTTTGGCTAACCTCTCAGAACCCTGTTAATCATTACTAGAGTGGCCGCCTTCACTCAGTCCACCAGGCCAGAATCTAGAAATACATCTTTATACCCTTGCCCAGGAAAGCTGCTGCTTTAAGATACTTAAAATGGATTTCTTAAATTAACCAAAATAGTAACCTTAATCTGTTCTGAAAAGTATAGATTTAGTTCTTCTATGCTTTGTTTAAAATTTGATACTGTAAAACCAAATGTCAATTGCTGTCTCATTGGCCATTTTCAATAATAGAATATTTTCTAATAAGACCTACTGTACTTAACTATTTTTCTGTTGAACTTGCATTATTGATGTAATAGTCTGAATCCCAGAACAGAATGATGGCTGAAATCCAAACCGGTACAAGGTGGTTATGTCGGGATAATTTAATTTAAGCCAATCTTTGAAAATTATGAAATGAACTTAATTATTGTTAAATTAATGATTTCAATGTTGTGCAATTGTGAAGTCTAGCATTATTAGATTTTAAACTAACCCAAATTAATATAAATCGGGAAAAGCTAGATTCTAAGATTCAGTTAAATGCCTCCTGAAAATTCCTCAGCTATTTTGTTGTCGCTAAGAAGTTACACAATACGATAGGTGGCTTGTGTCTTTAGGGCACTATTCTAACGTGGGCTTGCCTAGGCGATTTTACCTGCTTAGCTAGGCTGTCTGGTTCCCTTGTGCCCCCCCCCCCACACACTCCTTCCCAGGTTGTTTGTGCCAGCACTTACTGATTTTATAATAAACTGTGCCCAGTTAGGTAGATTTGAAAGATTTTGGGAAATCCCCTTCACCCGAGCGTCCCCCAGCACTTTTGGCTGGACTACTGGATTGTTTTGTAATTTAGTGGGAACCCTTTTCCACATTCACTAATTCTTTTAGGCTATGTTTAGAATCTTTTTGTATTTCTTTTTTATACCTTTTGCATCCCAGTTTTGTGGCATCTGTCTTTTGCAGCACACATCACTCTTTTTTTATGTTCTGTTATTGTCCTTGAGAGACCACATGTTCCCAAGGGCAGGGGGATATTTGTATTTTTCCTATCTTTTTCGATTGTTAGATCAGCACACCTGACCTTATGTGGTGTGCTGAGGGGCTACCCTGTATCCCCTTTCTCACTGCTTGTGTAACCTTTTGGTTGATGACCAGCTAATCTGAATGACTGGTGGCAGTGGATCCCATCTACTTTTGTGCAAGTTGTACTCTCGGGCTGTACTGACAGCCGCGATAATGCACAGAAGTTTTACAATTGACCCATAATGGTGACAGTTTAATATTTTTGCCAATTAATGATTGCTTGTCTTTTCTTGGTTCTTCTGTCGTGCTGGGTTTGGGAGGCCCTTGTTTGACTTTTAATTGGCAGGGATCCCTTGATGAAGCCTGCAAAGGCCCCAGTGTGTCTGTGAGGACATGAAACCGGGGAGGGCTCAAATTCTGCTGGTCTTTGTCATCTTCTGTGCCTGCCTGGAACCAATTCCAACTGGGTGCCACCACCCATAGTTTGAATGGTGCATGGGTGCTGGTAGGCTGAGTTCCTGCATAAGAGGCATGGATCCTGAGGCTCAAGGCAAACTGACCACTGTAACTGATGAATCAACGAGGAAGAAAAGGAGAGATGCCTGCATCCACTTCAGATGACTGGAGATGGCTTCTGAGTAGTGCGTGCTGTCTGACCCCTTTCTTCCAAGCGTCGGGAGAGCCCCGAAACAGACGACATGTTGGGGAGATTTATCAGTGTTATGCTTATTCCCCTCTCCTTATGAGACCCCCAGTATTTTTTGCTGGACTTCTGGATCTTTTTCTTCTCCTGAATGAGGAGTCTTTTTTTTCCGCTCATTCATGCTTACCTGCTATAACCATCTATTTACATATGCTTTCCTCCATATCTCTTAAAGTCCTTGTTACACTTTTGCAGCACACAGCACCCTCTGTGCAGTGTTGCTGGGGACCCGTTTTGGGTCCTCCTTTTTATATTCTTTAATTTTCTTAAGGAACTTCCTGCCTAAAACTTTAACTTGTGAGAGTGCTAAGGGGATACTAGTATCTGTCTTCTCTCTGCTCCTGTGACTTTTTGGTCTGAGACAACCCTATAGTTATGCCCGTGGGCAGGGAATGCGTTCTACCCACGGTTTTGCTATTTATTACTGCAGGCTATATTCCCAGCCCTGGTTATGCACAAAAGGGTCATCTGTTATAAGATGGTGGCGCCTTTCTTTTTCCGTCATTTCTTGGTGGTTCTTTTGTTAGCCCTTCTACCGTTCTGGCACGGGGCGGGAGGTCTTAATGTGTTTTGCCAGCAAACCTTTGTGTAGCCCGCCTATGCTCCACTGTGTCTGAGGAGAAAATGCAGGGGAGGAGTTTGAAACTCTCGTGTCCTTTGTCTGCTGATAAGCCTGAATTGAATTAGTTCCCACTGGGGGGGCTTGCTGTCTTGATTGGACAGCAACCTGCCCCTTTCTTTAAACTGCAGGGAGAGTTTGCAGTGGAGTGTATTTATTTATACGGTGCCAAAGCCTGCAGGCATCATGACACGCAAAACACACCGGAAACGGCAACAAAAGACAGGTCAGGTGACAAACGTGGTCAAGAGTCAGGAGCGGGGCAGGTTCCATTTCAGAGAGGCATGGCTGAAGAGAAAGCGTTAGCTGAAAAGGACAGTTTTCATTCCCCGGCTAAAGGGGTTGTATTCCTTTACCTGCTTGAGCTCCAAAGGCAAGGCATTCCATATTTTCACGTCCTTGAAGGGGAAGGATCTGCCTAGACAACTGGAGAGTTGATTTAGGGATGTTGACCAGCACCAAGGCAGAGGAGTGCAGCTTCCTTGGTGGCTCTGTGGGCTAGAGTCGGCCTTAAATTCCAGCCGGGTTGCCAGAGGGAGCCAATGGAGATCTTGCCGGCTATCAAATAGGATCTCTTCTAGCTTTCTTAGTGATGATGCAAACTGCATCCTTTTGAAGAGTCTGGAGGGCATGGATGTTTTTTTGTTGGCCCCAATTAATAATGCATTGCCGTAGTCTATTCTGGACATCGCAACTGCACTGGCCACTTAGGAGCGACTAGATGCTGACCGAAAGGGATGCTGGTTTCTCAGCAGCCTAAGGTAGTAAGAACCATTTCTTATTGTCTGATTGGTATGAGCGTCTATACTAAGCAGAGGCTCAAGATAGAAGCCCAGAGTTTTAACACTTTGAGACCGGAATTGGACAACCTTGAATGGCGAATGATCTGTAGCTGGGGTCTAATTTTGCTTGAGCATTCTTGGTGCCAAAAACCGCCAGCTTTGGACTTATCCCCATTCAGGCACACCCAGTTGTTGCTCATCCAGGTCTCAACGTGGAGATAGGTGGTCGGAAGGACGACGGCGTCCTTGGCATAATCCCCTGATAACTTAAGAACTCGCTGGGTGTCATCAGCATAGTTCGAGAAGAACACTCCAAGCTCCTCCAACAGGTAACAAAAAGTGTTGAATATAAAGGTTGAAAAGTAGGTGGGGGGGGCATACATGCTCCATGAGGGACCCTACAGGAAATGGGGGGAAGAGGGAGACGTGGCCTCACACCAACATACTCGAGAGGTATGCTTCTGGAGAAATGATCTCGCCCATAAAATTGAGTCGGGAGTGCAGCAACCATGTTTCTCTAAGGCCAGCAAAGGTTGGTCATGGTTAAGAAGTTCAAAAGCCTCTGATAAATCTGCAGATCTAACAGAGCGGTCTTGGTACTGTGGAAGGGTCTAAAATCAGACTGTCTAGGATGCAGGATGTTAGTCTTCCCACGAAGGATTGTAGTTGGTTAGTAGCACATTTATCAAGCACCTTGAGGAGAATGGTGGCTTTCTTTATGGAATCGGGGACTTGATTACTGGCAAAAGAGGAGTTGACAAATCTCATCAAAAATGGTGCAAAGATATCCTTGTAGTCCAAGAAAGAATTGGGGGGGAATGGTGTTCCCTGGACACTGGGAGGAGTGCATAGTCGGGAGGGTGGCCATCATGTCTGCAAGAGACAGGAGCGAAGCTAAAAATATGCTCTGATTTATCGATCAGAGGAACAGGAGGACGACAGGAAGGTAGATGTTTATATTAGCCGAAAGTTTAGCTCGAACTTTGTCGTGTGCCTTGTCCACCTTGGCTTCGAAGGCAGTCTGTGTATCAGCACTGAGTTGGTCCGTGGGAACTATGGCGAAGGAAAGAGTGCTGGGTTTCTCTAAAGACTTCACAATCTCAGTTTTTTTAGAACTGTTTGCTTCCTCTGTTTGTTATATAAATGTTTTTTAGCTTTGTTTATAGCTATCCTCTAGTCTTTGTCTAAGATCTGCCACTTGGCCTTGTTGTCTACAGAAGGGCATTTATGCCATTTGGCACAGATCCTGTGACTCATTTCTGGTGAGAAGTCTCATCTCTAACCAGTTTACTCCTACCAGCGCCACACGATTCAGCATGGGGAGCATACAGTTATAAAAGGTGTCAATAGGAATAGGAGCGTCCAGCTCAAATGTGACAGACATGATGCTGTCAGGTCCAGCTGCGTGATCTGAAAGTTATGATTTATAACAATTTTCTGAGGGTTTAGTGGTTTAGGAGATGGGCCAGGAGTAAGATTTGTAAACGAGACATGATGGTGGTCAGACCAGATGCAAGGGAGAGTGTCCGTTGCATTAACTTCTAGATTTACTACAACCCAGTAAAGGGTGTCGCCCTAACGAGTGGATGCACTATTAAGGACATGGAGGTCGAGGTTATTTAACGCCTCCTCTAGAATGGTTTCTTGCTGGTCGGTGACATCACTACGCCAACGGTTGAAGTCCCCAACTAGCAGGGTGGAGCATGGGTCCTTGTAATTTATTGAGAAGGTGGAAAAGATCTTCATCAAAATTAGATGTTTCAGCTGGAGGACAATGGATCAGGACAAAGTTAATGCAACTATTTGTTGACGGTGTTAGTTTGAGATGCAAAACCTCACAATCCTTGAAGGAGCAAGGTGATGGAAAGCGATTAAGGTGATTTACTATTAAAGCAGTCAGCTTTGAAAAGTATTGTCGATATTTACTATGTGTCTTGCTTAGTCTGAAATAGTATTTGCCTACCTTGTGTATATTAAATATATATATATATATATATATAATCGGTGTATATGTTTTTTTGGGCTAATGTATTAACCGGGTTCATTGTACCTACCAACAGCTCACATCCTGCTCATAAGATAAGCCTGGCTGCTCTGCCATTCTACCAATCCTTTGGGTAGTACAGACTGTTGGAGAGGAATTAGCACATTTCTGAGAATTTTCCCTACCTTGGAGACCCCCAGCTCTTTTGCTGGACTCTAGGACTTGCATGTTTTCCCCACTCGTGTATTTTAATGTGATTTTGAACTGTTTCTTTTGGTTGTGGAGTCTGACAAACTCCATAGGCATCATCTTTTACATTGTCACACAGCACCTTAAGTGCAGTGACACAGGTAAGTCTTCCATATTTCCCGAAGGTATAAATACCTTCTATTGAATAGACTGTTTCCAAGAGCAGTGAAGTGAAATTGACTTTACTTGCACTTGTACATTTCTAGACCCAGCACACACTATCTTACCATAGGTTGCTAGAGGGGTTACTTAGTATCCCCTTTGTCTAGCTTCTCATGTAAAATATTTGTTACCCTTTCTTCGTAGAATGGCTGGTGGCAGTGGTTTACTTTTAACTACCGTGGTGTGCATTTACTGCGGACTGCGTTCACAGCTGCAGTATAGCACCCAAAGGTGCCATTTTTGTCAAAATGGCCCAGTCTTCTTTTTTCGCCATTTCTTTGTGTAAAGGTCCTTCTTGAGTTTTACTCTGCGCGCTAAAAAACAGGTTTGGTTCGTTTTGTCTTTGGCGGGATTCACGAGTGAAGCCTGCCTCTGGCTCCAGGGTGTCTGGTGGGGGCAGGAAGCGAGGGAGGTGCCTGAAACTCTGTGATTATTTTCCTAGGAGACAGGAATGCACTCTTAGGTGATTGGCCAGCTGACTGTACGGCAAGGACAGCCACCCTGCTGTGTGATTGACAGCTAGGCTGGAATGAATGGGAGAAACCTGCATAAAAGGCGAGGCTTTTTGGCTTGGAAGGCAGAGTTGACCACTGGACGAAGGAATCCGAAGAAGAACTTGAAGAGGATGCTTGCTGCAACTACTGGACCGTTACTGCGAACTTAAGAGACCACAAGCAAGCGGATTAGCCATGCATTTTGGGGAGCGTCCTGCACAGTAGCCATCAGTTACCAGTGAAGACTGTGGCAAGGGGTACAGATCATAATCTTAACTAAATCTTCGGCTGCGTTTTTGGAACAGAAACAGAGTACCCAGTTGGGTCACTCTCACAGTTGAACCAGCACTGGTGGCACAAAGAACAACCGAAAATTGTGTTTATGTGAAATGAAAGTAGTTTGTAGTAATTTGTGTACGAACTTTATATAGTGTCTGACATGTAAAGTCTCAAATAGGATAGTGTGGTGTTTACACAGTGCCCCTCGGAAGAATTTCCAAGATATTTTTGAATGGAATGAAACATGTCGGGTGTGTGGGTAGTATGGGTATATCTGAATTTAGAGTGACTGTTTATTGAAGTGAGTAGTATTGAGTGATATACACAATGATTTTTACACACAACATCTTTGTATTTGTTTGAGAAAGACTATTTGCCTTCGGTGTAGGTTGGTGAGTGTCCTAACTAGTAAATATACTAGTGTGGGTATGGCATTTAACCATTGGAACTCTTTTGTCTAGCATTTTAGGCAGGGTTCCATGGTTATAAAATGTACCTCCTCTCTTCTTGTTGTGAAGCTTCTAAAGTGTTAGGCCATTGAGAAAAGTATACACGTGCTGAAAAAATATCTACCTACTTTATTTTGTTTGTGTTCCATTCATTCTTACCTTTAACGTTTATTACAAATATTTTACTTATGTGAATATTGCATTGATTCTTCTGTGTGCTTATTGAGTTATAGTACTTGGATTATGTTTGCCTTGGGGTGTGTGTATATGGAGATATAGAAATGGCTTCTAGTGACGGCAGTGTCTTTTTGGGCAGCGAGGGCAACGGGGAACAGGCAAGTTCCCAAGTGCAAGCCCCCAACCTTAGCAGACAGGCCGGTGGCTCTGTTACGGGGACGACACCCGGCAGAAAGAGCACTTCCACTTCCCACGCCACTAAGCAAGCACACTGCGGCGATGTGTCTGTGCCACCGGCCCAACGCCCATATATGGCATCTAGGGGGAGATCTGTAGATTTCCTGTCCTCTGGGCACTCGAGGTCCCGATCGCCCCATGACCGGCCCCAGAAACTGAAATACGTCGCCCATAAAACCACATCGACTGGATGCCATACGTCGGCAGAAGAGGCGGAGGTCCTTTCCAATTCCGAAACTCAACATATCTCGTTGAAAACAGCTGTAAAGTCTAAAAACACTTGGTTGTTGCACCTGGTTAAAAATGTCCCAGAATGCCTGTTAAAGCCTTCCCAGTCCAAGAAATCTTCCTCCAAGAGCTCTAATCACAAGGACAAGTCCCATAAGGACAAAGACAAGTCTCATAGGGGCAAGTCTACCCCTTCTAAGGAAACTTTACATGTCCCACAAGAAGAGGGTTCTTTGGCTGAGGCCTTACAGAATAAGGGCCAACCCACTCCTACACCTTCAACACAAGTTACTTCCCTACCTTACCCTAGGGTCATCCCCAGTTCAGCCTTATGGGCGGCAAAAGACCTAGATAGGGTGATGTCCAGAATTACTTTTTTTGTGCAAATTCGTTTGAAAAAAATCCTCAGGATGTCACAGTTTCAAATTACACCTCCTACTGCTCAGGTTTCCAGCTTGCAGCCCCTGTCTTCCTCTTCCAGCCACTGTCTTCATTCCAACCACTGGCAAAAAGGTCTTGCACTACTGCGGACCTTTTTGACATTCATACAGACACAGAAGGGGATAATGACTACCAACCCACTGATCAATACGATGATGGTGATGATGAAGAGAAATAGGAAGACTGTCTTCACCAATTCAATAGGATTCCCCAGTGCCTGATTCTCCATTAGATAATCAGCCCCTGTGCAACGACATATTAATCAAAGCAGCTGAGCACTTCGGTATTGACACACAGGAGACTCTGCAAGACAAAGATTTTGTCGAAGATATCCTGGGAGACAAGCAAGCCGCCACCCAGTTCATTCCCCTCTTAGTCTATCCAGAGAAGAATCCAACCTTCACTGGAAACACCCAATCAAACATGAGTAGAAAAACACGCCGTCTGACCCTTTATATATCAGGGGACTACTTAAGACTGATTCGCTTGTTGTCGCAACTACCCGGAAGAAGGCAGGTACACCACTAGCGTCTTCTGAGGCTCCCCCAGACAAAGAGCAAGAAGCTCTATACCATGGGAAGGAAAGTTGTGACTTCAGCAGCGTTTCAAACCAGGATCGCCAACAATTCCACACTGCTGGCGAGCTATTAAAGTATAGACTTGCTCTAGTTGCAGCTGAAGGCAAAGCCACTGCGGGCTGCATTCTCAAGAACAACCATGACGCTGCTGATAATGCGGGCTGTATTATTGCAGAAGGAACCATTATCAAGTGCCATGCTTGGCTACGCCAATCTGGCTTTAAGCTTGAGGCCCAGGTGACGTTACTCAACATGGCAGTGGAACCGACCGTGCTATTCGGCAAAGCGGTAGAGGACGCTCTGAAATCAGCCAAAGAGGAATATGATACCCTCAAATCCCTTGGGCAACTGACTAATAAGCAACCTGCCAGAGGGTCGGGGAACTATTTTTGCCATTTCCCTGGCCAAAATTCCCAAAGAGGCTCTGGATACGGACAAAGTCAAAACGCATCATGGAACAACCAGGGTCAAGTGTCCCAGCGTTACCCAAGAGTCCAGCGCAGATCCCGTGGCCGAGGGAGAGCCTCCACATCTAGAGGTGGAGGAACACCCCCTAAACAATGACAGCCCGCTACAGGTTCCCTCCCATGTCTCCCCACTAGGGGGACGGAATTTACAGTTCACCCACGCATGGGAGGAAATAACCACAGACAAGAGGCTGTGATCAACAGTAGTGGGAGGTTGTGTGGAGCTCCTCGAAAAACCATCGAACCATCCCCTGCGCCAAAGGAAGACAACAAAGGAAGAACCGCTCATCCTGATGGAAGAAGTCAACGCGATGCTCCTCAAAGACGCCATCAAGATTGTGCCACCCAACGAGATAAACAAGTGTATTTAATCAACATACTTCCTTGTGCCAAAAAAGATGTAACTATGTGCCCAGTATTAGACTTATGCCCTGCAAACACTTGAGCAAAGCCACAAAAATTAGGCATGACAACGCTACAAGAGGTAATCCCACTGCTAAAGCGAGGGGATTACATTGCAACACTGGATATGAAAGATGCCTATTTTCATATTTCAAAGTTCCCAACGCACAGAAATCTCTTGCGGTTCAAGATTGCAAACTAGCACTACCAATTCAAGGTGCTACCCTTCGGAATAGCTTCAGCTCCAAAGGTATTCACCAAGGTACTGGTGGTGGTGGTGGCTAAGCACCTGCGCAGGGAGGCAATTCTAGTGTACCCCTACCTGGACGACTGGCTGATCACAGGAGAAACACCCGATCTTTGCAAACAAAACGCGCAAAGAACCATAAACCTTCTCTTCCAATTGGGCTTCTCAATAAATGAGAAAGTCAAGTCTAGGACCAAACGCAACAAAACAGTTCCTAGGAGCTCTATTAGATGCAAAGACAGGCTTAGCCTTTATATTCATGGAAAGAGTGCAGAACATGCTTCGACAAGTACCCCAGTATGAAGCCGGTCTCCAGATACGCGTACGCATAGCAATGCATTTGCTAGGCATGATGGCATTGTGAATAGCGCATGCGACCGATGCAGGAGTGGTTTGTGAAATGGTGGTCTCAGGCAAGCGGTCCGTGGGACGATTTAGTGGTCGTTTTGCCAACACTAGTTCAGAACCTACGCTGGTGGTCAGGAGAAAACCTGTTAAAAGGAACCCGCTTCCACGATCCGGAAGTGCAAGCCATTGTTACAACAGACGCATCACTCCCCTGGTGGCGGGCTCATTACCTTCACCACACAGCACATGGTCTGTTGACTCACATCACTGTGTAGAACCAGATCAACCTGCTGGAACTACTAGCAGTATTCAAAGCACTTCTAGCTTTCGAAGTGCAACTGACAAACCAGTCGGTTCAAATTCTAACAGACAGTACCACTGCAATGTTTTAGATTAACAAAAAGGTGGGGCACACACTCCAAGTTGGTGCAGAAAATATGGAAATGGCCACTCAGACGGGGGGTATCCCTATCTTCCCAACACATTTCAGGGGTACTTAACACTCTAGCTCTTTGAGCAGACATCCCCTACCAGAGGAACACGAGTGCCCAGACTGTGTTCAGGTTCCCCCAGCTGGACTCCAAGGGGAACATCCTATGGATGAACTGGTCAGGGAAATTTGCTTACCGCCCCCTCCCCCTCTCCCACGACTATATTAATGAGCAGGATAGTCACCAAGATGCACAGAGAACAGAAGACGCTCATCCTTATTGCTCCCATGTGGACAAGACAGCCTTGGTAGCCACATCTGCGCAAACTGGCGATGTGCGATTCCCGTCAAACTCCTGTGTCAAACCAACCTGTTAGCCCAACACGGGGGGGGGAGGGGAGACAATGGTGCATCCTCAACCACACTCCATGAACTTGGCAGCATGGCTCCTGAAGTCAAGAGTTCAAACATCTTAATCTACCACAGCGGTGTATGGATGTCCTCAAGGAGGCACTGTTGGGTAAGTTTTGCACAGAATTGGTAAATATTCCTGACCTGGGTCAACCCCAGAACTTTTTGCTCTACTAGTGGGATATTTTTCCTTAAAACCTCAGTGAGTGGGAACCTTTTTCAACACTCACATAATCCTTAACTCTTTTTATGGGTGTAATTTTTAAGAGACTCCATAGTGTCTTTTTAAAGTTATCCTCTGTAACAACTTATTGGCAATAAGTGCCTGTTGTTGCTGGGTTGTCCTAGGAGCTCCCCTTTTAACTTCTTTTGCTAACCTTGACAGAACTACAGTTCCCAAGGGTCCCTTTTACATTTTATTCTGGGAAACCAGCACATCCCACCTTATGTGGAGTGCTGGGTGAGATGCAATGTATCCCCTTTCACATTAAGACTGTAACAATTCTGTTAGGGACAAGCTTACCTTCAATGGCTGGTGGCAGTGATACCTTGTATTTATTTGGCGCACCTTTACCACGGGCTGTGTTCAAAGCTGCAGTAAAGTCACCTAAGGGTGTCCTTTTACCAAATTGGCCCCGTCTTCTTTTTTTGCCATTTTAGTGTTTCTTGTTCCTTCCCCTGACATCCACGGTGGGAAATTCCTTTGCGTGATTTATAGCTTCGGCGGGAGTCCCCTGGACTCACTGCCCAGGCTATAGTCTGTCTGTGAGAGCAGGAAGTAAGGGAGTCCATAACTCCCCAGCCCTTTGTCTTACGCCTTTCTTGAATTGAGACAAATCCCAGTGGGAGCTGGCTGTCCTGATTGGACAACCAGACCACCCCTTCTTGTAAAATGCGGGGAGAGAATGCAGAGGTTGTGTTGCAATTCCTGATAAATACTGCAAACCTGGAAGCTGAAGAAAAGTCAACCACTGGAACCGAAGAGGAAGAGGAAGGGGAAGCGGCTGAAACTATTTTCCAGCAACCGGAGAGCCTGCTGTGTAACAGGAGCCTGCTGTAGCCCTTCCTCCCAATTGATGGGGACTCCGAAAACGACGACCCATAGCCTGGTGAGACTCACTAGACTCGAGAAGACCTGCATACTGAGCCATCCCACGCGTTGCTGTGACCATGTGTTGTTGCAATACCCTGGGACCTCAAGCTGCTGTGTGGTGCACGGTCTTCTGAATTCCGAATCTCGCTGAAACTGCGTGGCATCCGTGTGGATCTCCAGAGACACGAATAGAGTCCGAAAAGGTCCCCTCAACAGAGTGGTGTACCTTTGTAACGACGAGAATTCAACCGCGATTTTCTGTCTTCTGTGCTCCTTGAAAAGGCGCCAAATCCGCAGAACCACATTCAGCCGCAAGGGAAACCTTGCCTAGAGCCTTCTTAATCGATCCCTGCTGCGAAGTCCCTTCTGAGGTCTTGTTTTCAGTCACCGTGACAAGGAATCCACTGACTGGGTATTTTGGCTGCAGACTCTGAAGTCTTCCTGCTGCAAAACCTTCAAGGCTGAGGTACTGTGTTGGCTTGGGTATGTACTTACCTTAAGCCTGTTAGGATTTCTGTGTAGCCGTGGGTTTTCTCTAATGGGGAGGCCTCTCATCCAGTGCTCACAGTCCCACTGCTAGAATCCTGCTAGGGTGACTTCTGCGAAGCCCCTGCACCGTCTTCTAACCCTAGAAGTAAAGTACTCACCCATTTGCCCAGTTTTCTTAAGGAACTCCGACTTTTGCTACTAAAGAACATATTTTGACACTGCTTGTTGGTCACTATTCCTAGTGACACCCCCCTTCTGCCACTGAGAACACTCATGCTCCAAGAATAAGGGAAAGAATTTGAAGGGATTGGGCCTTTTGCCTAGAAAAGAAAATAAGTGTTTAAAAGTTACTTGTAAAGAGTTGGTTGGTAACTGTTATTCGAGGGGGATTGGGTGCTCTGACGTATTCCATATCTATGACGTATTCCATATCTATGCGTCCTGCGGTCGATTATGGCGATGCAGCGTCCCCGAGGACCACCTCCGACGGCCGACGTCAACCGATGTGATAAGTAGGACGCACGACGCCCATAGCCTCAGTTCTGTTTTTCCGCAAACGTGTTCGCTTCGTGAATCTCGGTACGCCTAAACTCTTTGGAGTTTGCTGTTTTCTTCTCGGTTCGTTGAACATGTCCGGTTTTTTGTGAAGACCTGTTCGTGGCGATGTCTACTTCGTCTTCAACCCCGCGTCCGGGCTTCAAGAAATGCAGGGACTGTGGGTCCAAGATGTCGTTCACGGACTCGCACGACGCCTGCCTCTGGTGCCTTGGGGTGGCCCACGATACGGACGACTGTATCGACTGCCAGTCGCTCAAGGCAAAGGCCTTGCGGGAACGCAAGAAGAAGCTGTCGGTAGGTCGGGCGTCTAAGCCCCAGAAGTCGAGGTCTTCGGGCTTTCGACGGATGACTCGAGGGGCGACTCTCCGCATCATCATCGTCGGAAGTCCAGTGGGTCTCCTTCCAGGTCTCGCCACTCCTCTGCCTCTTCGAGGCATTCCCGGAAGCGCCGGCATCGGTCTCCTTCCCCGTCTCCTTCCCCGTCCTCTTCCGAGGACTCCGCCCGTCGGCGGGTCGCTTATCCCTCCATGCAAGCGACACCGGAGGAATGGGCTTCCTTCGGGAAGCAGATGCTAGCGATTCTTGAATCGTAGGGCACCGGTCCGTCCGTGCCTCCGAGTGGGGTCGGTCGGCATGGCTCGCGGGAGAGGTCCCGCTTGGACAAGGGTAGCCATTCTCGCCATGCCCGTTCCAGGTCCCGGTCCTCGACGCGCTCGAGACCGTGTGATCCTGTGCCGTCTTCGAAGATGTCGTCGACGCCTGTGGCGCCGAGGTCGTCGACGATTTCTCTCGAGGCTCCGACTCCGAGGGGGTCGTCAACGCTGTCGGCACCTATGTCGTCGAGAGAAACGCTCGGAGCTCCGGCTTTGAGGCCTGTGTCGACGCCGTCGATGCTGGCGGCGCTGACGCCGATTCGCTTTACGCCGTTTCTGCCGACTCGTTCGGCGCCCTCGACGCCTTTCGAGGCGGTGGTATCGGAGGGGCCCTGTGGCATAGGGTTAGCCCCTAGAAAGGCTCTGGCTAAGGTCAGGCACTGCTTTGGTCCCCAGATGTCTTCCTCTCCCTGCCTGGAGTACATTTCAGAGGGTGATGAAGGCTCTGATGACGGCTTGGTTCCGGTTACGGTACTAGATGAGCTTATCTCGGGCCATAGCCAGTTTGATGACCTCAGGCAGTCACTGCATGATGCCAGTGGACGGTCACCTCTCCGGAGGTGGAGTTTTGTAGGCCAGAGCCTGGCACTCATGCCGATTCTTCAGACCGGCGCCTTATGTCTTGGGTCACCGAGTACTTGGGTTGGTCAGCTCCCCCAGGGGAGTTCGTTCAGGATGATCTCATGGACATCCTTGATCTTGGTCCCCCCACTGACCCGGTTTTGCCGTTTCATATGGCTCTGCAGAGAAGGGTGGCAGCGGCTTGGACTGCTCCGGAGAGTCTCCCGGCAGTGGGCAAGTCTTTGTAGCGAAAATACCGTCCAGCTAGTAGCAACCCCTGCTACTTGTCCAGGCACCCCACTCCGGAGAGTTTGGTGGTGCAGGCGGCTACGGCCCCGGCAAAGCAGGCATCGTATCCTACCATCCCTCCGGATAGGGACGACAAACGTTTTGACGGCTGGGCGAAGAAAGTGTTTTCTTCGGGGGGGTATGGCGCTTCAGGTGGCCAACTCCATATGTGCCTTGTCTCGTTTACAACACACTCTGTGGAACTGTGTTGTATTGGCGGCTGAACGTATTCCCGAAGGGGACGAATGGAATGGTTTCCTTGCTATGGTTCAGGATGGCAACGATGCCATGTGTGAGGCCGTTCAGTCGAGGTTGGACATGACAGATTGTGTCAGCCGGTCCATGGCGGCGAGCACCGTAATACGCAGGTTTGGGTTCTCTCTTGATGTGCAGTCCTGGCTCCTCAACATGCCCTTTGACGGTGAACATCTTTTTGGCAGCAAGGCTGACGAGAGCCTTGAGGTTGCAGACCTCTAAAGCTGCAGCGAAATGGCTGGGCGCTGCAGTTCGCCAACCTCTGCCTTTACGTCCTAGGGGACAGCAATGGAGGGGAGGTTCCTTTCGCGATTACTCGTCCTTCAGTAAAGCGAGGGGGCTAGCAGTCAAAGAGGCCATCGTAAGAGTGCCAGAGGTGGAAATAAAGGTACTCGAGGTGCCAAGGCCACTCGGGCAGTTGCCTCTTTGCCCTCGGGCAATGCCGCAGCCGCTACCACTCGGTCATGAGGCCAGGTCCCATGGTTCGCCGGTTGGGGGAAGGCTGGCGAGCCATTACTTCAGATGTGTGGGTTCTGGAGATCCTAACCCACGGCTACTGTCTTCCTTTTCGGCAGAGGCCTCACGACAATCCACCAGGGAATCTCTCTTTGAAGAGTCCGGATCCGCTCCTTGTGCAGGAAATTCAAGCCCCGCTGGAGAAAGGCGCCATGGAACTGGTGCCTGTAGCGGAGAGGAACAAGGGATGGTATTCCCCTTATTTTTTGATTTCGAAGTAAGACGGGGTATTGAGACCCATCATGGACTTGCGCGGTTTGAAAAAACTTCTCAGGAAGGACAAGTTCAAGATGGTTACTCTCAAGTCCTCCAGGCCTTTCAACTTCAGGACTGGTTGGTGTCTCTCGACCTCAAGGACGCTTACTTCCATGTGCCGATCCATCCCAAGCACAAGAAGTACCTGAGGTTCGCGGTTGGTGACTCGCACTTTCAGTTTCGGGTCCTGCCGTTCGGATTGACCTCTGCCCGAGGGTTTTCACCAAGCTCATGGTGGTGGTGGCAGCGCATCTCGGGAAAGGGGGGATTCACGTCTACCCCTACCTGGACGATTGGTTGATCAGGGGGAGCTCTCCCGAGCAAGTCCTGGATCACCTGTCCGTCACCTGCCACTCCCTTCACAAGCTGGGCTTCTCCCTCAATTTAAAGAAGTCCCATTTGACACCAACGCAGCGGCTCCAGTACATCGGAGCAGTGCTAGACACATCCCTGGGGCAGTGTTGTCCTCCCCAGGTGAGGGCTCTTCACATTCAGCAGATGGTGCACAAGTTTCAACTTGCCCAGAATCTCCCAGCATCCGAGTTCTTGAGACTGCTCGGCCTCATGGCATCCTGCATTCTTCTGGTGCCAGAGGCTCGTCTGCGGATGAGATCTTTGCAGTGGGCACTCAAGCTCCAGTGGTCTCAGTCCTCCGGCAGGCTGTCAGACCCTGTTCAGGTGCCGTCCTCGGTCGCCCAGGACCTTCTGTGGTGGGCCGTAGAAGGCAATCTGATGAAGGGGGCCCCATTTTGGCTGCCTCGGCCGGAGGTGACGATCGTGACGGACGCATCCCTCACGGGATGGGGAGCTCATGCCAACGAGTTGACAGTCAGCGGTTGTTCGTCTCCATCTGAGTCCAGACTCCATATCAATCTCTTGGGGCTGAGGGCCGTCAGGCTAGCCCTGAAGGCTTTTCTGCCGACTGTGCGAGGACAGTGTCTCCTGATTCTAACGGACAACACGGTGGCCATGCACTACCTCCACAAAAAGGGGGGGCAGGGTCACTTCCTCTGTGCAGGGAAGCGATGCAGCTCGAGTTCTGGGCCATCCAGCAGGAAGTATCGATCTCGGCTGTTCATCTGGCCCGAGACGGCGGACGCTCTGAGCAGGCAGAGTACGATCTTTCACGAGTGGGAGCTGGCTCAGAATATTCGCCTGGAGAACTTCGCCCTTTGCGTGACCCCTCAAGTGGATCTCTTCGCCTCCAATGTCAACCGGAAGTGCGAAAAGGTTTTGCTCGCAGGAATTTCCTCCAAAAGGAGCCTTAGGAGACGCGTTCGTGGTGGAGTGGTCATTCCCACTGCTGTACGCGTTTCCTCCTGTCCCCGTCATCCCGCAAGTATTGCAGAGGTTACGGAGGTTCGGTTCCCGGATGATCCTCATTGCTCCGGCGTGGGCCCGGAGGACGTGGTACCCGGACCCTCTCGACTTGTCCATCTGCCCTCCACGTCGTCTTCCCTACCGAGACGATCTGCTCTCACGGGAGGGGGGTCAGGTTCTCCATCCAGAGGTCAGATCCCTCAACCTTCACGCTTGGCTTCTGAAAGGTTGAGGTATAAGGATTGGGACCTCCCTGAAGAAGTGATGGAGGTGTTGCTCTCGGCCAGGCGGCCGGCAACAAAGTCTCTGTACCGTTGCCGTTGGAGAAAGTTCTGCAACTAGTGCAGAGTTAAGAATGTGGATCGTTTTTGAATGTGACATTCCCATGGTTCTGTCTTTTTTGTTTTCTTTGGCCCACAGGGGTTTGCAAGTGGGGACCATTAAAGGTTACCTGGCGGCGCTGTCCATATTTAAGCGCTCGTCTGAAGAGTGTTCCTATTTTAAGATTCCTTTAATTTCTCAATTTTAGAAAGGGCTCACTAATGTGTTTCCTCCGTCACCTTTTCTGGTGCCCGGTTGGGATTTGAACCTTGTTCTTAAGTTTCTTATGGGTGCTCCTTTTGAGCCTTTACATTCTTGCCCATTGAGACTGCTAACTCTTAAAACTGTTTTTGGTTGCAGTTCCGCTCGCAGAGTGAGTGAGTTACAGGCACTTTCAGTTAAGCCACCCTTCACTGTGTTTCATAAGGACAGGGTTGTCCTTAGAGTTCGTCCTTCTTTTCTTCCCAAGGTGGCTTCGGAATTTCATTTGAGCCAGAAGGTTGTTCTTCCGGCGTTCTCTCCTCCTCCACATCCTGGTAAGGAAGAGGAGAGGCTCCATAGGCTTGATCCTAGGAGAGCGTTGAGCTTTTACATTTCACGTATGTCCCGGGTCAGAGTGGACAATCAACTTTTCATTGGCTACACTGGAAAGCGTTTGGGACAAGCTGTGAAGAAACAGACTTTGTCTCGGATTATTTTAGCTATCTCCGAGTGTTACCGGGTGGTCCTATTCGTCACATCTGTGATGCAGCCACCTGGGCTTCAGTACATACTTTTGTACGTCACTGCTCCCTCGATTCCATCAGAGGGCAGGATCTGGCCTTTGGCAAGGCAGTCCTATATTCTGCAATTTGATTGGGCATGCTAAATTTGTGTTCTAAATTCTTTTCTCACCTCCTTGCTTGCTACTGCTTTGGGAGTCTGTCTTAGATATGGAATACGTCGGAGGACCCAATCCCCTCGAAGTACAAGTTACTTTCTTACCTGGTAACGTTCTATCAATGGGATGGTCCGACGTATTTCATATCGCTCCCTACCTTCCCCGCTGCAGAGTTTCTTTTGCGATTGCAGCTTGCGTTCCGCAAGGCCGTGTGTGCCTGACTGGCAGAAAACTGGTGGCACACCTTCTGGGGGAAAAAACTATAACTGAGGATATGGGCGTTGTGCGTCCTACTTATCACATCGAGTGACGTCGGCCGTCGGAGGAGGTCCTCGGGGACGGCGCATCGACGCAGAAGATTTTCCGAAGCAGCACAGCTGTGGACATTACCTGTCGTAGATATGGAATACGTTGTCGGACCACCCCATCGAAAGAACGTTACCAGGTAAGAAAGTAACTTGTTCTTCTAAGAGTGAACAGTTAGAAAAGTTCTTACTGTATGGATAGATAACATCTTTTCTTCCTTTAACTGTTTTGCCAGTCTAATAGAAAGTGGATGTGAAGGTATTTTACTCTCCTGTGATTAGGTTGTGCCTCTTCCCAAAAGGTAAGTGTTGGTTCACCAGATTAGTCCTTTGAGGGTAATTGTATGAGTGTCCTCCAATGGTTAGTATCACCAGATTAGTCCTGCCTGGGTCTTGCTTCCCCTGACTTGCTGCTAGCCTGTCCAGAATAAATCTACATTAGGTTGTTGCCTACCTATAATAACTTGAGTCATTCAGTAAAGTGTGACATTGGCTTTTACTTTTCACCTTCATTGTGAGATTAAAAAAAGTATGTGGGTTTTACTTACCTTGTGTTAGCTATGTGCCATCCAAAAATAAGTTAAGAGTTACTGCTTATCTCAATCTGGGGTTCCCTGATTTCAAAAGCACCTGTAATTGTATATTACATCCTTAGGTTTTACTCACCTAGTATAACTGTGTTATGACAAAAGTAGTTGTAGGTTTTTACTGCACCTAGAATAAGTGTTCTACTATTCACCAAACGTATATTGTCCAGTTGACTGATTAAGTGATTTGTGCTAAGAATCATTCTACAACTAGAAGGGTCTACTGCCCTTGCATTACTGAATGTAATGGTAAAAAGTAACCATTGTTCTCCAGCATGGGGTCTGGCATGGATTCACATGCTCATGAAAATTCCCGGTCAGGCTGGGAATCCTCAGTAAAGAAAAAATCAGTATCCATTTCGTTTCTGATCTGTCTTTCTTAGTAGTAACCAATTACTGGTCTCTGGGTCATACTGCCCTCTCCCTAAGCCCCGCCCCTGGCAGCCATCTTCAGATTTATACCGCACGTTCAAGTGTTGGGAGTCCTCATGCTATAGCTCTCGAGCTTTTACTGCGTTTTGTTCTTTTTGAAAGAGATTTCTCATTTTTTCGGTTTAATCGAGCCTCAAGCGCCACCGTTTCTACTTCAGATCAATGGGGACCCATTTCGGATTTTTCTACGCCCCTCAAGGGTGAGGTTTTCGTCGCGTTACGCTTCTTGGAGGATTCCAGAGCTTTTCTGAGGCCTACCTCGCGGACGAGAGGAACATGGCCCAGGAGAAGGGAAGCTCGACTCCCGGCAAACTGTTCAGGATCTGCCCTGAATGCAATCTACAGAATGTGTTCAAGGAGGATGAGCATTCGAAATGCCTATACTGCCTCCACGAGGACAAAACGCACGTGGAGAAGAACTGTGCGTTTTGCATGAACATGTCGGATCGGACTATGAGGGATCGTCAGACCAGTCTCTCCAACTGGCTGGAAGGCAAGAGCCCAGTAGGTGAGAAGTAGTAGTCAGAGCGGTCTTCTGAGTCCTGTGAGGGTGCCCTGGCGACGGGGGCCCACCAGAAGGCAAAGCACCGCGAGTCCGTGGGCACCGGGAGCGCAGAACGGTCTGGCTCCTCAGCTGCTAGGCAGGGTGCACCTTCACCTACGCCATGAACCACGAGCCAACGCTCTGGCTCGGGGAAGAGAAAATCCGAGAACCCGGCTAAGCTTCGGGAGAGGCCCTGGTCGATCTCGAAAGAACCGGCCGAAGGGGAGCAAGGCGGTGACCCTCGCCCTAATGTGAAGGCCTCAAGTGCACCCAAGGTGGTGAAGACCTTGATCCCGGCCAAGGCCTCAATTGAGGGAGTCGCTGCAGCCCTGGCAAAGCCTGTTGAGGCTACCCCAGTGGAGGCGACCTCGGGGCTCAGTTTCCCTGCCTCCGCGGAGGGTATCCTCTTTTAAGCCCATCTAGGACCCCCGTGAAGACCCTGGTGGAAAAGGTGGGGGGGGGGGGGGTCGGTGGCCGTTACAGACACGGGCACAACCTCCGAGGAGGAACTGACTTGAGAATTTGGAAGAGGCCCGGTCCCACGGGGGGGGAATCCCGATTAGGGGGACGATGAGAGCAAGGGTGGCGACGACGTTCCTGTGGAGGAGGAGCAACCGTTGCACCCGTCACGCCCGTCGTAGCCCGAGCCGCAGGATAACTTGGCGGCCATTTGGTCGGCAATCCAAGCCTTATGCACGGAGATAAGGACGAGACTGCCCCTACCCCCGATGGACAACCCAGCTGAACCGGGTCCGTCGGGAAGCCCTCCAAACAAGAGGAGAATTCGTCCAGCGCCCTTTCAGCCCTCATGGCCTTCTCAGCCTTTGTCGCCTTCCTCGGTTCCGAGGGATGACGCGGGAACATACACGGCCACGATGGGGACGGATGACGACGGCGGTGACGACCTCCCGTCTCGGATTCCCCGGGCTTCCACGCCCGATGAAATTGGCTCCTTCCACGCCATGATTGCCAGGGCATGCAAGCTTTTTCAGCTCTGCCCCGAAGAGAAGGAAGGCTTCCTCTACCAACGGCGCGAGGCCAAGATGACCGTCCTCACGGTGCCGTTGCTGGATTACATCTGGGACGAGGGACTTGCCCTCCTGAAGAACCCGTCCATTACACCTGCCAAGAGGGACCGGTACGAGAAGTAGTACCGGTTCCCCGGCGCCGCCCCGTTGTGCCTTAGGGCACAGCCGACCCGGATTCGGTCGTCTCAGCAGCGGCCAAGAAAAAAGCAGGGTTTGGGGGGGGGGCATCGGCTTCATCTTAAACTTTCCCTAACGGACAGCGAGGGAAAGAAACTGGACGCCATGGGACGAGTCATCTCGGCGGCGACGACGATCAAGGCGGCCAACGACAGGGAATTTGGTACAAGAACGCCCCCTGTTGGACTTCCTACCGGACGACAAGAGGGCAGAGGCCCTGGCGATCCTACAGGAAGGTGAGGTGGCATCGGACCACACAACGGTAGCCACGGATATTGCCGACACTGGTTTCCACCAATTGGGCAACAGCGTTTGCCTTAGACGGCGGGGATGGCTCAAGGCGACCGATTTCCAGCAAGACATGCAAGCCAAGGTTTTGGACATGCCCTTCACAATCTTTTTGGAAAGACAGTGGATGAGTCACTGCAGGCCATCAAGACCAACACAGACGGCTCGGGTCTTGGGAGTTCTGCAGCAACGGCGGCCGCCCTTTCGGAACTCCGGAGGCAAGCAAGGTGCCTCCAAAGGATTCGGCGGCGGCTCCTCGACGTACCGTCAGGCGGCCTGCTCCTTGTCGCAAGAATCTTACTGGGGACGAGGCCTGACGAGGCAAGTCAGGTGGATCTTGTCGCCAGGGAGGCCAAGCCGGCAAGGCTGCTTCAAGGCAAGACTGAACTGGCTGTTGCGTTGGGCCCCCACCGAAGCACCCCAGTGGGAGGCTAGCTGACAAAGTTCGTCAGCGTGTGGGAGTCAATCTCCACCGACCCTTTGGTTGCTGTATGCCCTGGCCCACGGGCACACTCTGGAATTTCCAAAGAAGTGCCCCTAAGTTCCTCCCGTGGCCAGGAAGGAAAACCACGTCCCTCAACTGCTGTTAGAAGTAAGGGCGATGCTCAAGAAATGAGCCATCAAGCTTGTCCCAAAGAGGCTCCGGGGCTCCGGAGTATACTCAAGATCCTTCCTCGTCAGAAAGAAGGGAGGATGGCGTCCCATCCTGGACCTGCGTCGACTAAAAAGATGCATCAAGGCACAGAAGTTCCGGATGGTCACCCTCCAGCACGTGCTGGCCCAGCTTGAGGAAGGCGACTTCCTATCGTTGTTGGATTTGGAGGATGCATACTTTCACATCCCCATACTAAAAGGACACTGATAGTTTCTCAGGTTCGTGGTCCAGGGACGGCACTACCAGTTCAAGGCCCTCCCATTCGGATTGAAGTCGGCGCCAAGGGTATTCACCAAGTGCCTAGCGCCAGTGGCGGCGCAGCTGCGCCTGCAGGGGATCCACGTCTACCCCTACCTGGACGATTGGCTCATCCGAGCAAGAACAAGTGAACTCGCCGTTGAACACACAGCAAAGACTGGCCGGCTGCTCATGGACTTGGGATTCTCCATCAACTTCCCCAAATCCCACCTGGCTCCGTCGCAGTTCACACTGTTTCTGGGAGCCAGGATCGATACAGTAGCGCGATTGGAACCGCCGTCGGAGGAAAGGATGAAGGCCATCCTGGGCAAGGTGGTTCTTCAAGTCCCTTCTCGGGATGATGTCCTCATGCATCTACCTGGTGCACCTCTGCAGGCTTCGGATGCGCCCTCTACAGGAGTTCCTCGACGCCCGTTGGATGCAAGCGACGGGCAGCTTCGAGGACAAGATCTGCTCAACAAAGTATTCCGCTAAGCAATTCGGTGGTGGGGATCCCGTGCGCCTCCCGCGGCGGGCACAGACTTTCAGACCCCAGCACACCAGGTAACGGTGATGACGGATGCCTCCCTGGAGGGGTGGGAGGCGCACACAGGAGATCTTCACGCGAGAGTCTTCTGGCTCCCGGAGGAGAGGATGCTCCACATCAACATACTGGAGCTCTGCGCAGTGTTCTGGGCCCTCGGGTCGTTTCTCCCGTCCCTCAAGGGCAAGGTGGTGAGGATCTTCACCGACAACACCACCACAATGTTCTACATCCGGAAGCAGGTAGGAACAAGATCCCCAGCCCTGTCCAAGGAAGCCCAGGATCTGTGGCACTGGGCCATGCCCAGGGGATGTTTCTGGTACCCTTTCATCTGGCAGGGACAAACGCAATCGCCGACTGCGCTCGTGCCACGAGTGGGAACGGCGTCAGGATCTAGTGGATCGACTCAATGATGGGGCAAACCCCAGATCGACCTGTTCGCGACAGCGACGAACTCCAAGTGCCAGAGGTTCGCAAGCAGGTTTTCGCCAGCCGAGGAGCATGGTTGATGCTTTCTAGTTCCCCTGGGACGGCCTGTTCCTGTATGCGTTCCCTCCGTTGCCGTTGCTACCGCAACTCGTCCACTAGCTCAAGAGGTCCCGGTGCAGGATGATCCTCGTCGCATCTGCGTGGCCGAGGCAGATCTGGTTCCCAGACTTGTCCAGTCAAACTGTCGACAGACGCAGATCTTCCCTCCAGAGAAGGAGGCGCCATCCTTCATCACAACCCGGAGTCGCTGAACTTGCAGGCCTGGCTCCTGCAGCACTAGAGTTTGGAGGGTACAATATCCTGGCGGACTGCAGAGAGGTTCTTGCAAAGGCCAAGGCGTCCTCAACTCTCAATTGCTACGGACACAAGTGGAAGAGGTTCTCCCTCTGGTGCCGTGCACAGAAGATTAACCCTCTACGGATTACGGCCCCTCAAGTGCTACCGTACTTACTGTCGCTGGCCAAAGCTGGACTAGCTCATGCTTCCATCAAGATACATCTGGCAGCAATTTCCCGATACACCAGAACTGCAGGACGGTCATCCCTGTGGTCTCATCGCCTGGTGAAGGAGTTTATGAAAGGACTGTTCAGATTGTTCCCGCCGGTGAAGGCTCCAGCCCCGGCATGGGAGCTCAATGTGGTGCTGATCAGGCTCATGGGCCCGTCATTCGAGCCTTTGCATTTGGCTCAGTTGAAGTTCCTGTCGTGGAAGACAGCGTTCCTTGTGGCCATCACTTCCGCACGACGCGTGGGAGAGATTCAGGCCCTATCCTGCAAGCCTCCATACTTGATTTTTCACGAGTCGACGGTGTTGCTGAGGACGCACCCCTCCTTCATGCCCAAGGTGCCGTCGGACTTCCATCTCAACAAGCCCTTGGTGTTACCAGTTTTCTTCCTGTCGCCTTCATCGCCAGCCGAGAGGACTTTGCACTCGCTAGATGTAGCTAGAGCGCTGAAGTTCTACGTGGACCGAACAAAGTTTTTGGAAGACATCCCAGCTGTTTGTGAACTTTGGACCTCTGAACCAAGGGAAGGCTCTCTCGAAGGCTTCCATTTCCAGATGGCCCTGCGGCTGCATCATGCACTGTCATCGGTTGGCAAACCGACCGTTGCCCGGCCGTCCGAAAGCCCATTCAACCAGAGCGATCGCTGCTACCACGGCGTTCTTGTCTGGTGTACCCTTGCTGGACATCTGCAGGGCTGCTACATGGAGGTCGACGCACACCTTCACGAGATTCTGCTGCGTCGACCGGGATTCCAGGGAGGAGTCCAGAGTCGGCGAGGCAGTGCTGCGCAACCTGTTCGCATGAAGGTAGGCCTGGTCAGGAAGTAAGAGTTGTTTAATGTTGAGTCTATGTAATGCTTAAGGTTGACCCTTTGCCACCTCCCGTGGTTGTGCATGTTTGTACTGCTATGTATTCTTATATTCATCAGCATGCGAATCCATGCCAGACCCCATGCTGGAGAAAGGAACAAGTTACTTACCTGTAACTGTTGTTCTCCAGCATGGGTCTGGCATGGATTCACATGCAAACCCTCCCACCTACCCCTCTGCTGCTCTTCGCTTGTTCATACTGCCACTTTATGTGCTACCAAATCTGAGGATGGCTGCCAGGGGCGGGGCTTAGGGAGAGGGCAGTCATTGGCTGGGGGCAGTATGACCCAGAGACCAGTGATTGGTTACTTCTAAGAAAGACAAATCAGAAACTAAACTGATACTGATTTTTTTCTTTACCGAGGATTCCCAGCCTGACGGGGAATATTCATGAGCATGTGGATCCATGCCAGACCCATGCTGGAGAACAACAATTACACTGGATGTGTATGACAAGGTTTTGACTTCCCTAGAACTACTGTTGGGTACTTCAAATAAGGTCTATACTTGGATCTGTGTACTTTAAAGTATAGTGTTGTGTTTTTATACTCTGATTTCATATAATATTCTAGTGCTTTCTTATCCCTAGATTTATCTGGGCCTACCTGTATTTAAATATTTTTACAATACAAAGTATTTCAGTGTTTGAATCATTTGTATTACAATTTAATTTGTACTGATTCTGCAGCCCTCTCTCCCTCCTAAATTGAGCCTGGCTGCTCTATGCTACCTACCATATACTCGGGTGGTACAGCCTTATACTAAGAGTGGGGACATGTACTGCCTCAGTTGAATGGTTTTAATAAGCCCTTAGTTAACTGTCCTAACAGCTACCTACATCCCTTCCCCCGCCCCCTCCTTAGATAAGCCTGTCTGTTCAGCTATTGCTACCAACAAAATGTGTGGTTCAGGCCTATACTAAGAATTAAAGCCACGTGTTCCAAGTATGAATCTTCTAAAGTACTAGCTAAGGTGGACTTTTGTAAACTCCCTAATATGTAATATATGTAAAGTACATAAGTACAGGGTGCAAAACTTGTAATCTACTAGCCAACTATGTCACTCGCCACCTCAATTCTATTCATACAGCACACCATATCTTACTTGTCAAATATCACTAGCCAATGGCTAGTAAAAACTTTGCTTCCTGGTAAATGTTTGCTTTTTGTAGAGGGAAGTGTGTGAACTAATTTTAACTTTTTCATCCTTGCCCCCCCCACCCCCCTGTCTACGAGTTAAGCTTTGCTGCTCTGTTATGTAACGTTAAGAAAGGTTTGACAGTTTTGATTTCATATCTTGTCAAGTTTAAGGCAAAGTGTTTGTAGTTCTTTAAACAGACGATTTTACAAAGCTTGCTTAACATAAACATTTGTTGGTGATACTGTGAATGAGTACAAGTTACCCACCTTAAAAAATGGGCTCCTGGCAGTTTCTAAATTGTGTAACATATTTAATTTCTTGCTTATGTTTCATGTGAAGTTAAATCCATAAACGCTTATAAGGCATTGTGACAAGTAACCCTTTCTATGAAACTATATTTTAATTTTAACACATGTAATGTTACTTATCCATTCCATTGCTTACACTTTTCACCCAGTCGTGTAATTTAATGTGAAATGTGTAGTTCACTAAATGTTTTTCTTTGTAGGGGGGTTGTTCCGTTTAGCCAGAGAAAGAAAATGCTTGAAAAGGCACGAGCAAAAAATAAAAAGCCCAAGTCAAGTACAGGCATTTCGTCAATGCCAAACATCACAGTTGGGACCCAGGTAACAGCCATTACTTTCTTAAGCATATCTATTTTTTCAATAATTTTGTGATTCATGTTGCAATATAGCATGTCGATTTTATAGTAGTATTTATGAAAGGATCAAAAGCAGAGAGTGGGTGGACAGGTGAGTGGTATGGTGAGAATCTTTGCAGTATGTAATTGAGATGAAAATGAACATTGGACTTATGGGCTTTAAAATTATGTGCAACAGTATTGGGAAAGATTGAATGGAAGAACACTTGTAATATAGCCAACGTTCCTTGGAGAATTGTGATCTTTCTAAACTAGAGGCCCTGAAGTGGGCTGGGCAAGCAGGTGGAACTTCAATATGCGTGCAAGTCCTGGTTAAAATAGCATAAGTGTGCGGGCAGATGTGGCAGTTGGAGCGAACCAGTGAACACAAACCAGATCACTGACCAATATGGTTAAGAGCACCAAGGAAATCCCTGGCATAAGCCACTCATTTTAAACAGAGTGGAGAGTCCCAGTGGAACATACACATATGTGTCAACCTCCTGGGAACAACCAGTGAGGTCCCTGAACAGGTGGCTACACAAACTCATGGATATAGTTTCACAAGGATGGGAAGTAGTAAAGGATCTGCCATAGTACTATCCAAAAATCAAATTATGAAAAGCTGATAGTTTGTGGATTTTGAACGGCACTGAGGATGTGTTGGAATCCACCATGATCCTGATAGCCCTAAGATGCAGAGAGAAATTAAGTTTGGGGGATAGGCTGCAACATGGAGAAGACCAAATGATTTCCCAGACCTAGCGTAACTTTTTCAGAGGCACACTGAATCGATCACCAGAAATCATTGTTTCTGCCTACGCTCCCACCCCATTTGTCTTCTGCACATTTCTCAATCTCACCGATAGCTTCTGTTAAGAATGATTTTCTGTATATGCCGTGTGGACAAATTTTGATGTTACCACTCTATTCTGGTGGGCAGGGAAAGAGCGGTCTAGCCAAAATATTTTAAGGTAGTGTGACTGAGAAGTAATGCTTATACCTTGTAGAGTGAGTGGTGAACGGTTCAGCACAAACAGAGCACTCTTAATATCACAAGTTGGGCAGAATATATAAAAATACAATTATTTATTTAGGCCATGGACAATTTATCAACTAAACACTGGATGTGAGTAAATCACTAAACTCTTAAATACATTCATCATTGAAGTGCTATAGCTACAGAGCACCAATCCTTTACTTTTAAACGCAGTTAGATCAGCAAAAGAACACAGTAATGTAGCAAAGCAAGTGAAGAAAGAGCTAGGCAAGTAACCCAATTAGAGAAGTGGTATGAAGGCAGAAAGGAGGTATAACAATTCATACCTTTTATAATCCAGTTCTAAGATTTAAGTCACTTCCTAGGAGAGATGGGGCCACTTGCAGAAGGCTAGAATTCTTGAAACTAGTTTTGGACAAGGTTTGTCTCTGCCAACAGGTGTTTTAGAAGTGTTTGAGTTTAAGAACAGTTAAAGTTCATTGGAGACCTCTATCAATCGGCTGATTTCTGCACTCTTTTGCCACTGAAACTTACCCTCCCCCTGAAGCACTGGCTTGTGCACACCCTCCTTAAGCCTACTGCCGATCCTTTTTGTCCGGCAAACTACCACCCGATCTCGATCACTCCTTTCCTGGGCAAACACCTGGAAAAGCTGGCCATCACCAACTTACTTTCCATACTGAATCTGCTGGTGTCTCCATGACCACCAGTCTGGCTTTAAAGCAGCCAGAAGCACGGAAACTGCTCTCCTGAACACCTGTGAAGCTTTCGACACGGCATCTGATCAACAGTCTCCGAGACAACCTGGGCATCGCAGATCAGGCCCTAGACTGGTTGGCCTCCTTCCTCTCCGATCGACCCTCTGAGGTCCAAATGGGGTCCTTGCTCTCCACCACCCCCTCTCTCTCCACAAATGGTGTTCCCCAGGGCTCTAACCTCTCTGCATGGCTCTTCAATCTTTACTTTGCAACTCTGGCCCACCTCATCTCTACCTTCTCTCCTAACTATCCATGTTATGCAGATGACACACGGCTCTCCTTCAAGTTCCCCCCCAGCCTCCTCTCTCGCTCATTCCTGACTGTTTATCCACGATTCAGGAATGGTGTGCCTCCAACTATCTCTGCCTTAATGCCTGTAAGACTGAGATCCTTCTCATTGGGACCCCTTGTTAGGCAAGATTGTATGCAGTACCCTTTGGGTGCACTACAGCAACCCTGACCACCTGGCAATAGGAACCCAACCTTTTGTAAAGTAAAGGTCTATACTACATAGGTCGGTAGCGTGTTGATCAGTCAGAGGGGTCAATGTGAGCTGTAGGGGAGTTGCACAGAGATTCAGTGACAAGTATTCAAATAAACTCTTACACACAAGGTTTCTTAAATAAACAATTTATCAGTCATTTAGAATAAGCCTTCTTTAGAAGGGAGCAATATAACGGGAACACTCAAAGCTACTTCAAAACACACACTTTAGAGTTTGTCAAGGGGAAAGATGAACATGACCTAACGAGATCTCCTAAATATTCTCAAAGCAGTTAAGTACTTTTGTAAACGCCCCAATGCTAAGTTAGTAACCCTTTCCTGAAGGAACACCAACCACATTCGCAGAGAGAAGAGTCATTCAGAGAGCCAGATTAAGCCAAAGTCAATTGAGCAAAACTGTAGGTGAAACTGAAGCACTTCTCAGAGGTAAGTCAGTCTTGCACAATGTTTTAAGTCTTTGTAGAAGGAATTAAAAGTAGGGCCACAAGCTGTTTAGGCTTGTGGGGTAAAGAAGCGATCAGCAACTCTACAGAGCAACCACAACAAGTCTCACCAACGGAGAACAAGTGTAGTTACATAACAAGAGGTAAGTTCCCTCAGACTTTACAATAACTTTTGGATTGAAGAAAAGTGCAGCAGATGACTTCTGTTCCTGTGCAGATCTCACTGTTCCTGGCCTCAGTCGTGGGGACAAAGAGGGAGCTCTTCAGGGGACTACTGCACTGCAATGGGACGGTCACCCCTCGCAACCGGCAATCTTCAAACAAGTGGCACTTCAGTGTTTCAGCTCCTCGCGACTACTGCAAATAACACAGCGGTTTCTGGCTGTTAAGATGGACTTTCCTTGCTTCTGAGGTCCAGCACTCTGAGGTGGCTCAGGCTCGGTCTGTCCTGCTTCTTGGGAGTCCGGAGAATCTTCCTGGAGCTCTTGGCCAACTTAAAAGCAACGCACACAAACTGGTGTTCCTCTCACTGCCATTTCAGTTTCCAGCAGCAACTCTGTGGAAATGCAACCAGCTCCGAGAAAATGTCCAGGTGGCTTACTTTGGAGTTGATTGGTCCCACCAACTCAAGGGGAGAAGTCCTTGCAGGTGCTTCTGTCGATGTGAAATTTGGAGTTTCAACACAACCGGGCTTCACCGGGCAAACAAACAGTCCAGAAGCTGGAGTAGGCGTCCTCTTAGAGTTCTTCTTCGGTTCCTTTGTCCAGTGGTCAAAGGCCTGGCCTTTTATTCAGTTCTCTCCCATTCATTCCTTCCTAGCTGTCGGTCATCCAGCAGGGTGGCTCTCCTTGCTGGACAGTCAGCCGGCCAATCACTACAGAGTGCATTTGGGTCTCCTAGGAGACTAAGCATAGGTAGTGTCGGGCACCTCCCTCACTTCCTGCACACCCCAGATACCAGACACCCTGGTGCCAGAGGCGGGCTTCACTCATGAATCCCGTCAAAGGCAAAGCGGACAAAGGGACCAAACCTGGTTTGGCACGCAGAGTAAATCTCAAGAAGGACATTTTCAAGAAGAAACGGAGAAAAACAAGACTGCTGCCATTTTGACAAAAATGGCACCCTTGAGCGCTTTTACTGCTGCTGCAAACGCAGCACACGGTAAATGCACACCACAGTAGTAAAAGGTAAACCACTGCCACCAGCCATTAATCGAGGAACTGGTAACATAAAAATGTTACATGAGAAGCTAGGCAAGGTTGATACTAAGTAACCCCTCCAGCACCCTATTGTAAGATAATATTTGCTGGGTCTAGAAAGTTACAAATGGAAGTAAAGTCAATTTCACTTTACTGCTCTGGGAAACAGTAGTTTATCCCAGAGAAGGTATTTAAACCTTTGGGAAATATGAAAGACTTCCCTGTGCCACTGCACTGAAGGTGCTATGTGACGCAATGTGAAAGATGCCTATGGAGTTTCAGACTCCACAACCAAGAGAAAGTGTTCAAAATCACATTAAAATGGGGAAAAGGGTCTTGCTCTCTCCAGGTTAAAAAATCAAGTCCTCAAAATCCAGCAAAGTTGCTGGGGGTTTCTAAGGTGAAGGGAATTAGCACATTTCTGAGAATTCTCCCTAAGACCCCAGCTCTCGCTTTCCCTCTTTCACTCTGCTGCCCTCTAACTGCGCCTTCTTGCGAGGCAAACAACCTTGGTGTCATTTTAGACTCCACCCCCTCACATAACGGACATCTTGTTAGGGAGAATTCACGTTTTTGTGCCAATTCCCTTCAACCTTGGACTGCCAGCTCTTTTGCTGAACTTTGGGAATTTTTTATTTTCACCCTGGAGAGAGTGAGCCTTGTTTTTCCCCCCTCACTCTCTCGTATTTTGATCTGATTTCGATTGCGATTCCTTTGTTTTTGGAATCTTTTTTTTCTTTTTAACTTTTATTATAAAGCTTGGCAGCAAAACACAGGCGAACAGCGTCAGGCAGTTACAATATGAAAACGGTGTACATAAAGTAGGTGCGCAGAGGTTACTACACATGATGGAACAATCAAAGAACACAGTCACAGCGTGGAAAGGGCAACAGGAAACTATGATAGGGGTGAGGACCCAAGCTGGTGGGGGGAAGCGGGTGGGGGGGGGGGGCATCCGGTGTCTCGACGAGATCGGACATGTAAGAGCGGAACCTGAGCCAAATATTTCTAGGCCTGGAGTGGGTGGGTTGCATATGGGACCAGGCTTCCTCAGAATCCGAGGCCCACGTGACCGCTCTAGCCATTGGGCGTGCGTGGGAGGTGAGGGGCGAAGCCAGCAGAGCAGGATGGAGCGCACCGCGAGAAGCAGGCAGAGGCCAGCTAGTTTCTTGGAATCACGGGAGAGGCCTGGGAGGTCGTGAAAGAGGCATACCACCGGGGAGGGGGCAATGGGATGGTCGATCAAAGCGGATACTGTCGAGCAAACAGCCTCCCAAAACTGTAAGAGGCGGGGGCAGGACCAAATCATGTGTATTTAGTCGGCATCGTCCTGGCCGCATTTGGGGCAGCTGGCAGGGTGATCACCGGACATGCGATGTAGTCTGATCGGGGTGTAGTGAAACCTATGTAGTACTTTGAACTGAATGAGTTTAAACCGGGAGTTGAAGGAAACTCGATGTGTGCGTTCGCATAGGTGTGCCCAGCGCTCAACCGACATCTCAACACCGAGGTCTGCCTCCCAAGCACGCTTCAGTTTAGCAAAGTCTGGGACAGATCTGGATTGTAACATAGTATATAGCCTAGAGATCTTGCCCCTCATGGGCCCGGGGGAGGAGAGCTCCTCAATGGCAGGGTCGTCCGGTGGCAATGCAGGGAACCCTTGGTAATTACGCTTAAGGGTCCTACGGAGGGATGTATATTGGAGCCATACACTCTGGTCGCTTCTCAAGGGCAAGGGGAGATTGGGCCATTCAACAAATATACCCTGGTCAAACACGTCTCGTAGCAGCTCGTAGCCCGCCTCCGCCCAGCGGCGAACCGTGCCTGGTGGAACCCGCGGGACCCCTGGGAGAAAATTCCAAAGAGGGAGGTTACCGTGGAAGGCGTAGGCAGTTCCAGTCAGCTTCCACATTTTCGCTAATGCGATGGCTGTGCAGGCGACCGGGCTCTGTGAGTCCTGTACCAAGGGAGCGGGTTGTAACACCAAGGAGCGGATGTCCTGGTCAAAAACCGCAAGCTTCTCAAGTCGGACATGCGGGGGGGAATCCGTAGTATTAAACCAGTGAGAAGTATATTGGATTTGGGACACCAGCCAGTATTTAAGAAAGTCAGGGGCACCGAAGCCCCCGTTAGACATGGGAGTGGAAAGGGTATCGATTTTAAGGCGAACCGCACCCGAGTGCCAAAGAAAGGAATTCACAGTGCGGGTCAAATCACGAAAGAAGCCCACCCCTGACCACAAGGGTACGTTAGTGAACCTGTAAAGCAACTGGGGCAACACCACCATCTTCAACAGACCTATCCTGCCTGCCAAAGAAATCGGGAGTTTATCCCAGACCCGGATCTTAGCTGTCAAGTGTGAGATACTTCTGATAGTTTTCCTGGAAGGTCAGCGCCCGCTGGCGCGTTACCACTATCCCCAAGTAAGTAAATGTGGATTGGGCCCATGTGAAACCGAGGGTGTCGGGGGGGAGGGAGAGTGCATTCCGTGAGTGGGAAAAGAGTGGATTTCGAGCAATTCACTTTAAGGCCCGAAATTCGACCAAACCGAATGATGTCCTCTAGTATTGGGGGTAAGTTGGTGGAGGGAGAGCACACAAACACGTCATCCGCATATAGGGACACTATGTCCGTCTGTCCCGCAGAGCGGAGGCCCCTATGAGCGTGGAATTGGCGGAGCATGTCGGCAAAAGGTTCAATTGCTATAGCGAAAACCAAGGGAGAGAAGGGGCACCCCTGTCTCGTCCCCCTGGCGATCTTAAAAAGGGGGGGAGCAACGGTCGCCGGTGTGGACCCTAGCAACAGGAGCGGAGTAAAGCAGTCTGACCCAGGAGATTAAGGAGGGGCCGAATTTGCAACCATCGAGGACCCGCCACAGATACCTCCACGAAACCGAGTCAAACGCCTTTTGCATGTCAAGGGTGACAGCCACTGCGTGCGTCTCGGGACTGATTCTGTTAATGATGTTAAATAGACGCCTCAGGTTCAGGGAGGTGGAGCGACCCAGGATGAAACCAGCCTGGTCCGGGTGGATGATAGATGGCAGGAAGGGAGCCAACCGGAGAGCCAGAGCCTTGGCGTATATCTTGACATCACAATTTATAAGTGAGAGCGGGCGATACGAACTGCATTGCGAAGGGGGTTTACCAGATTTAAGTAGTACTGTGATTGTAGCCTCACAGAGTGAAGGGGGGGAATACTCCGGCCTCCACGGACTCCTCCCAAAGTGCCAGCAAGTGAGGGAGCAGTTGTGACTTGAAATGTTTGTAAAATTCGACTGGGATACCGTCCGAGCCAGGGGCACGACCTGAGGATAGGGAATCAATAGCGTCCGACAGCTCCTCCCGCGTGAGTGGGGAGTCAAGGGAACCCACGGTCTCCGGAGACAAAGTTGACAGAGGAAGGGCATCGAGAAAGGAGTAGATCTCCGCCACCTCATCAGTGTTAGAATATAGGGTTTCGTAGAATGTGAAAAATTCCCTGTTGACGTCCTGCGAAGACAGCCATAGAGCCGTCAGGCCTCTCAATACCGAGTATGTGTGGGGACCCCGTCTCGTGCCGGATCAACCGAGTCAGAAATCGGCCGGGGCGCTCACCCTCCCCATACCTCCTCGCCATGCCAGGGCTATCCAAGAACCTTTGCTCACGGTCCGCAAGGGAACGGAACTTGTCCAATTCCATCCCGATGTCAGCCAGGTTGCCCGGGGTAGAGTGAAGTGAGTATGTGGCTTCTAGGGTTGATAGTCTGGATTCGCTGGTGGCAAGATCTCTCCGGATCGACTTAAGGACCCCATTCTCCTTGGACAACGTAATCCCTCTAATATAAAGCTTGAATGACTCCCATAGAGTGGCCTGAGACGTTACTGAGCCCGTGTTGGTCTCGAAGAACTCCTCAATCGACAGCTCGAGCTCGGAACAGAACTCCGGGTCCAGTAAGGAGAGGGGTTTCAATTTCCAGTTGCGAGTTCGGCCGGGATCAAGACCCCAGTCGACAGTAACAGTGACAGGAGAGTGGTCAGACAGGGTTCTGGGAAGGATCATTAACTGTATTACATTCTTAACCAATTTGTTGGAGATCACCCATCTGTCGATGCGGGAATAGGAATCATGAACAGAGGAGTAGAAAGAGTAGATGCGAGAATCCGGGTAGAAGAATCTCCATGCATCCACCATGGCCAGACGGGGTAGGGAGGACAGTGCAGCGTAAGCTGCCCTGGAGAGGTGACGGGGCTTGGAGCTGGATCTATCGAGAGCTACATCGAAGATCGTGTTGAAGTCTCCACCCCAAAGGATAGGAACAAGGGGAAGCCATCGAGGAGGGAGGTGACCTGCACATACAATTCCGGGTCATCTAGGTTAGGGCCATAGATGTTCAGAAGAACCACTTCCTTGTGGTGTAGCATGGCATGGAGCATTACATCTGCCTTGGGGGTCGATTATTGAGGAAATGAGGGTGAAATGGAGACTCTTGTGGATGAGGGTCATGACTCCCCGGCTTTGAGTGGAGAAGTTGGTGAAAAACCTACGGGGGCCCCAGGTCTTGGCGAAACGCATGCATTGTTCGGAGCGGGCATGAGTCTCTTGTAAAAAGAGAATCTTGGATCCATGGCGCTCGGCCTGCAACTGGACCTGCCTCATCTTTTTATAATTACCCAACCCCCGTACGTTCCAGCTCATAAAGGTCAGGGCACTCTCAATCACAGTGTGGTGACGTTTGGAACGAAGAGAATGTCAATGACCAAAGGGTCAGATTCGCGGTCCTACGGCAACAGTTCCTGAGTGCCACAGCACAGTCCGCCTTCGCTGCCAGCGCTAACTTTTCAATAACACAACCCCAAACATGTCCCACCCCCACTCACACCGCCCCCTCCCCCAAACAGAGGGATGTCAAACCCCACCCCTCTCAGACAAAACCAAACCAAAGGCATCAGCGCCTGGGGGCCTGTAGGCCTGACTGGCCGCCTGTAGGCCTGACTGGCCGTGTCGCTCCAGGCTGCAGCAGATCCAGTAGAACAAAAGATGCCCACAATAGAAGTGGCATGTAGCTTGGGCAAAGTACTTGCACATGGTGATCCGGGAGGACTCTGTAAATTCAACTGAACAAGCAGATTGCGGGATGGAGGATCAGCGGGGCCCCGATGCGGGAAGGCGGAAGGGCCCGGGCGCTCCCCGCCGGGAACCTAGGCTAACTGCTGAACTGTGGTCAGAGGAGAGGGATCAGCCAGGAAAGTGTTAGTCAATGAATTTGGAGGCCTCCTCTGGAATCGTAAAGAACACCACCTGGTTGGCGTGTTCTATGCGGAGCTTGGCAGGATAGAGCATAGCATATTTGATTGGGTGGTCTCGCAGCCTACGTTTCACCGCTTGGAAAGGCTTGCGTTCCCGTTGGACGGCTCTTGAAAAGTCCGGGTGAAGGTGAATCCTTGCGCCGCCCAGTAGTAGCTCGCCCTTGAGCCTTGCGGCCCTGAGGAGGGCGTCACGGTCGCGGTAGTTCAGCACACGAGCTATGATGGGCCGAGGTGGAGCGCCGGGCCTAGGTTTAGCCGCCAGAGCGCGGTGTGCCCGCTCAATTGCGAAGTGTGGGGAAAGCTCGGGCTCGTCGAGGAGCGACAGCAGTGTGAGCTGAACAAAGTCTTCCACTGGCTCGTGGACTTCATCCTCGGGAACCCCGATGATGCAGAGATTGTTGCGCCTCGAGCAGGATTCCAAATCCTGGTTTTTCTTCTCCACCTCGAGGACTCGGTTGGAAAGAGCGGCGACCTCAGAACGCAGGGCACCCAGCGCATCCTCAGCGGAGCCGACCCGCGTCTCAACCTCCGACACCCGGCTGTCAGTCCTCTCAATGTGGGCCTTAATAGAAGATATAGTGCCGTTCATGTCGTCTAATTTTGAGTGAAGTGCGGTGAAGCCCTCCTGAATAAAGTCCATCATATTTTGGGATTCCGGGGCTGCGTCGGACGAGGCAGCAGGGGCCTGCTCGATAGCCTCTTCCGGCGATCTCACTGTAGCCTTCGCGAACATGTTGATGGAGCTCTGTTTCCTCGTGCCCCCCTTGGTCATCCTGGCAGTATCGGAGGTCGAGGGAAAGGAAGGGGGGGGTACGGACCACGCACCTCGCAACACAGTGTATAAGATATGGGTAGGAACAGGAAGCAACCAAAGGCCGTGGATCAAAGAGTGTAAGGTGTTGCGGCAGCCCGGTGAGATATGAGAGCTTGATATTAGCGCAAGGCCCGCTCCCCAGATCGCAAGGTCCGATGCATGTACAGAGTCAGTGAAGGCGTGGGGCAACTGATGGGCTCACCGATAGCCCGAGTAGTGAGGCGTTGAAGAGGCTGTGACCCCTCAGGGGCTGACGAGCAGACGTCGCTGAAATTGGTGGCGAGGGGGGGTCAGCAGGAGGGGGGCTGGTGGGTCGCCCGTGTAAGGCCAAGCGTAACAAGGCGATGGAAGACAGAGCGGTAGGTGCGGTTCTCCAGTTGAGCCCGCGGGGGCATTAGTGTAAACCAGGAGGTGCGTGGTGCCAGGTCTCAGCAGTACCGGGATGCAGGCAACAACAGGGTATGTTGCAGTGGGGGATGTATCGTGGTCCGGCGGGTCTTGGTGTTCAGGGCCCCCAACCAGCCTCAGGTGGGGGCAGCGATGTCAAGCAGGTAAGTGGGACCCAGGCAGGCATCGGGCCCAGCGGCGGCACCGGCCGGATCAGCAGGGAGACCTCTCCCAAGGCAGAAGAGAGAGTGAGCCTCCGGTCTGCGGAAGGCGACCTCAGGGGCCACAGTAGCCAGGCACACCCTCCCCCCTCACACCCCCTACCTCGCTGCACTCCGGTGCCGTTGTCCGTGTGGAGGAGCGGCAGGGGTGGGGGTGGAGGGGAAGCGGGAGCCAGGTCCGCCACTGGATCGCCTCGGGATATGGCGCGGGGGCGCGGAGCCAGCCGGAGCTGGGGGGCCGCCGGGTGAGGTGGAAGGGCCGGCAGCCAACGACGACCCGGGTCGGTCGTGAAGAAATGTGGAGAAGCTCAGCCAGCCGCAATGGTCCGGTGCTCCCCACCGGGTGGGCGCCCCTCCCCCAAGGCGGCCCGCAGCGCCGCGGTCTCAGGTGGGTGGGCGAGCCGGAGCCGCAGGGTGGGGAGTGCAGGAGGCCACAGCCGCAGTCAGGGGAAGGAGGCGCAGCCCCGTCCTCGGGGCGCGCAGAGGCTCCAAACTTCGCACGCCCATAGCTGGAAGGCTCACAGAGGATTGTAGGTAGCCCTGCAGGGTTACATGCAGCGCCGGGCGGTGTAAATGAGGAGCAATTGCTCTGCCAGTCCGGAGCGTAACGCTTAAGCGGCCATCTTGCTTCAGCGCAACAGCGCCCCCCCCCCCCCCTGTTTTTGGAATCTGACAAACTCCTAGGCATCTACTTTATGTATGCTGACACACTGCACCTTCAGTGCAGTGTCACAGAGAAATGCTTTAGGTTTCTCTGAAGGTTTAAATACCTTTTCTTGTAAGAACTACTGTTCCCAAGAATAGTAAAGTGAAATTGACTTTACTTACCTTTTCTTACTGTAGATTCAGCACACCCCTTCTTATGTGGAGTGCTTGGGGGACGGGGCAGGGAAGTTACCTAGTAGCCTCTTTTTCTATTTACTCACGTACCATTTTGTTATGTTACCCTCACTACTTTAAATGGCTGGTGCCAGTGGTTTAATTTTCCTACCATTGTGCTTTCCTACCGCAGGCTGAATCCTCAGCTGCAGTATCCATTGTGTCAAAATGGCCCTGGTATCTTTTTTCGCCATTTCTTGTTTGAGGTCTTTCATGGGTTTTACCTTGCACGCCAAACCAGGTTTAAGCCCTTTGTTCGTTTTCCCTTTGTTCTGGCTTCAGTACTGAAACCCACCTCTGGCTCTAGTGTCTGGCAGGGCAGGAAGTGAGGGAGCTGTCCGAAACTCCCCTGTCCCTAGTCTCCTTGGTTACCTGAATGCACTGGGTCCTGCCACCCTGCTGTGTGAGTGACATCTAGGCTGTGCATGAATTGGAGAAACCTGCATGCAAGGCTTCTTGGACTGAAGACACTCGACTAATGGACGAAACATCCGACGAAGGAATCGTGATGAGAAGCTTGCTGCATCCTCCTAGACCGTTGAACTGCCTGGTGAAGCCCTGCTGCTGTGCTGAAACTCCTTTTCCTAATCGACAAGAGAAGCTCTGTAAAGGACAACTTCTTCCCTTGGGTTAGTGAGACCAACTAAACCCGAGACCAACTCTGCTGGAAGACCTTCCTCAATTGGCTGTATTTCTTTGCTGCTGCTGGAACCGAGTGCCAGGGGTCGAGAAATCCATGGTCGAGTGCATCGTCTGTAAGCCGGCCAAAAGCTCCAGGAGCCTCCTGAGGACACTCCTGAAGCAGGACATCCCAAGCTCGAGTCACCTTACCAGAGTGCTGGAGTGAAGGAAGCCCAACCGTTGTCCAAGATCTGCAGTGGTGCTGTTTTCTGCACATTGAAACCACAAAAGAACCCGTTGCTGCCGCCAACCTCCAAACTGCTGTGCCGGAGTCCTCCAGACATCCTCCCCCTTGTCTCCACGACTGAGGCCCAGGAATCCAGGATCTGCAACACTGCAAACAAGACGGATGCCAGCTGAATCCTCTTCTTCTAACCTAAGTTACTGTGCCGACTAAGGGATACTTATTGTTTGTAGCTTGCTCTTCTCTGTTGAGAATTGCAATAGCTGAGTTTCTAGAGTTGATCTCAGCTCTTACGTTCACTAGTGTAACCGCTTGTGGCCCAACAGTGATTTTCTACAACAATCTCTCTAACTTTGTGCAAGACTTTTTTTTTTTTTTACTATCTAAGTGGTGCCTCAGCTCCATAGACTTTGGATGTCCTGGCTCCCCGCAGACTCTTCTAGTCCATGGACTGTTTCCTACTGTCCCTCATAGATGATACATTGGTTTTTAACTAATATTGCTGGGAAGGCTTTATTCTACACTTCATTGGGAGATTGAAAAGTGCTCACATGCTCCGAGAACCTGTAAACCGTTTTCCTTCTGTTTCCCCAACCTCAGAATTTACAAAGTGCAAAAGTGAAATATAAATGACATTACTGCCCTAGTTGGTGACATCACCTCAGGGTGTAGGAAGTGTGTATGAAGCCTCTCTAAAAGAGTATCTACTTGCTTTGATTCTGAGAAAGTATTTTGAAGTTAAAAGGCTTATTTAAAACTGACCATTAAATAATTATTTTACAAGAAATACCTTGAGTGTAAGTGTTATTTGGATACTTGTATTGATGGATTTCAGTGCTGCAGCTCTACAGCTCACATTTACCCCACTTGAGAGAAGTCTGGCTGCTCAGTCAACTACCAACTTGTGTAGTACAGACCTATATCAATAGGTGGGTTACCTAATACCAAGAGGACAGGGGTGGTGTGGCCTCACACAGGGCTACCACATCAGTTCTTGCCCAACACATCTCTAGGAGGTCCCACTACCAGCTGCACCTTCTCAGAGGTATTCTTCCTGTTCACTTGCCTCCAGAAGCTCACTCTCTCCAGAGCCCTGGTTCTCTTTCTAGGCTGGACTACTGCAACAGCCTCTTTCGAATGGATTCTGTCCTCCCACGTATTCCTCATCTTGGATATCTTGTCTCCCAGCTTTGCTGCTTCAAACATTTTTTCACCAGAGGGCGCTGTGTTCGAGGCTGCGCAATCGTAGTCCCTTGAGGGCGGCCGTCGAGCGTTGATGTCACCCGCTTTATAAAGGACTCGAGATGCGCCCGTTAACTCAGTTCCGTTTTTCTGAGCAACTGTTTTGCGTCATGAAACGGCGCTTCAGGTTTTTTCTCGACAATGTCCTCGTCATCAACTCACACCACAACCAAGAAAGGGCTAAAAAAAAAAAATCAGAAGTGTGGTAGGAAAATGTCAACCGACCCCCATCGGAATTGCCTGTGGTGTCTCAGCCCAGACCATCGGGTTGACTAGTGCGGTTCCTGTCAGGCCATGTCCAATAAGGCTCTTAGGGAACAGAGAGGTAAGCTGGCGGTGGGGGAGGAAATGTACAAGTTTTCGAAAAGGCGAAGATTCGGGAGAATTGATTTCAAAATCTCAACAGGAGGAGGTCAAGATCGAAGAGTCACTCGAGGAAATCCTCCTAGTCATGGTCCACGAAGTCAAAGCGACGTCACAGGTCTTCCTCCTCTGAGAGGAGAGTAACTTATCCATCCAAGCATGATTCCCCTGAAAAATGGGAGGCCTTTAGGGCTTTCATGCTTAAAATATTCAAGAAAGCGGCCCAGAACCCCTCGAAGATGCCGCATGGAGATCATGCCCCTGCCCACTCTAAAAGTGACACAGGGGAGATCAAAGACTAAACACTCCAGAGCCGAGAGTGTCGTCAGGGGAAAGTTCTCCAACACTCCTACTAAAGCAAAACCTCTGGTGCATAAATCGGTGTAGCGGAATCGGCGTCGAAACTCGACACAGTAGACTACAGCGTCGAAATCACAGATGAAAGTGGCTTAGACATCCTTGACTGTATCGAAGCCTTCAACAGTATCAAAGCCTCCTTCGAAAACGTCGAAGCCAGCGTCTTTATCGGCGCCTTTATCAAGGCATTCTTTAATCCCGATACCCAAGTCGACGCCATTACCCATGCCTAAATCTTTAACACCCTCTTTACCTGAAAGCTTTCCATCCTCGACCCAGACAGGAATTTTTCAAATCCATGTCGTCCATCTTTGAAGAACAATCCTATGAAAGGGGATGTTACTTCAGCTGGAGTTAGGTTTGAAGCCAGAGTGGTCCCTGAAGAGCTAGTGGGCCCGAGTACAGAAAACATTTGCGGATAAATTACGCAAAGCCCAGGATAAAATTAAGCAGGAAACCCTGACCTCTTCACTTCCTAAAGTCAAGTCCACATTGCTACCTAATGAGACGCAATCATCTGACACAAAATTGACAGATACGAAAAAAGATTTCATGTCCAACACTGCCATTAAAACTGAATCCGCCTCCG